>NC_062548.1:77727223-78049973 GCF_016906955.1 Phacochoerus africanus
CCTTCATGTCATTCAGTTATTGATGAAATTTCACCACCACCAAGAAATTCTACCAAAGACATTGGAGAGTAAACCAGCAGATGGGTCAGTGTGCAAAGTTCAAGGCATCAGTGAAAAGAGAGCACTCTTAGATTAAGTATCAGAACTACTCAAGAAAAGATGGATTTTAAATGACAGGCGTTTGGGGCATCCTTACCTGTCTTCTGTTAGCTTCATTAGGGTGGTTCCTTGAGTAGAGAAGACAATAAAGGACATTCTTAGCTGTGGGCTGGAAAGGAAAAGCAATTCTATTAGGGCAGAACCAAAGACTGCAGAATGCCATTTTGCTTCTAGACTTCCTCCCTGTTCTTCCTTCCCTTTGTGTCGAGGCAGCCAGCTGCTGATCTATAGCCCAAAGGGTACCTCCACAGTGGGGCTAACATTCAGCGAGGAGCCAATGTGAAGCTAGACCAAGCTTTGTCTTCCTGGAGGCTGCTTTGGATCTGACACCATCACCCAGTGAGTGTGGATGACAAGCAAGAAAGCGAAAGTTCATCATTGCCCTCTGCTCGGTCTGAAGAAGCATGTCTCTCAAAGACTGGTTTGCATGCTGTCTTTATACAAAGGTGATCCCCAAAGACCATATTTGATAGTGTCTCCTCTGTAGCCTGCTGCATCCTTTAGTGAATACAAAGAATGTCTCTGGCAGTTGCCATTTGATGCCATTAGCTGTTAAGATGATACGATTCATTCTGTAGGATGACCATCAACTTTTAATTTCCACCTGCCTTCCGGAGGAAGTTACCCTAGAAGGAGAGCATGGGCTGATGGACCACAGGGATATCTATTCCACTTGGCAGTTGAACTTCTCAATAACTGGCATGGTTTTCACATGGCAGTGCTTGGGAGCCTTGCCAATGTAAAATCCACACTCTGGAAGAGAGAACAGCACTCAGCTGAGGACAAACATGTTTTTCTGTTCTGCAAGAACAAGACTGTCAGCCTGAAGTGGATTCACTCCTGGAATGCTATCCTGTGGGGCTCTCTCTGGGCAGCCAGCTGGTACAACCTTCATGGCATCAACCTATTTCTTCACGATGCAATAATCTCCCATACCCAGCCCGGCCCCAAATCTTATAGATGCCAATTCCTAAAATGTTTCTCAAACCTTCCCCCCCTTTCCCTAACAAGTGCAACTGCTTCCCAGCTGGTGACCTTGCCTATCATCCATCATTCCTTGCTCCAGTTCATTCTTCACACTGCTTCCAGAATTGTTTTCCTAAAATCTAAATAAATTCAATCTTGTCATCCATCAGCTATAAAACCTCTAAGGGGTCTGAATGCCTCCAGGATAAAGTCCAGATCCATTACCATGTGTCTGGTGCATCTTTGGAAATCCTTAACATTGTGTTTAATATTTGGCAGGAGCCCAAGCAACACCTGGGAACTGAATATTGGCTTCTTGAAACAGACCTGGGTTCTCTGTCCATGGCACCATGCCGCCTGTCACTACCTCCCTAAAGCTGGGTCAGCAGGACACCATGTCCTAAATGCCAATAATAACGATCACAATTATCATGATAATATAATAATCCTGGAGTTCCCATTGTGGCTCAGGGGGTTATGAACCTGACTAGTATCCATGAGGATGCAGGTTCAATCTCTGGCCTCACTTTGAGGGTTAAGGATCTGGTGTTGCCGTGAGCTGTGGTGTAGGTTGCAGACACGGCTCGGATCTGGTGTTGCTGTGGTTGTGGCATAGGCAGATAGCTGCAGCTCCAATACGACCCCTATTCTGGGAAATTCCATATGCCGCAGATGCGGACCTTAAGAAAAAGAAATGGTCAATCTTGTCCTGTGCCTACTATGTGCCAGGGGCCAGGGATAAAACCTGCACCACAGCTATAACCAGAATCACAGCAGTAATTCCAACTCCTTAACCTGCTGAGTCAGAAGGGAACTCTTAGTCTAGTTGCTTTGCACATGTTTCCCCTTATAATTTTCACATGCAAACTAGGGTTCAACCAAGGTAAGTAAATTGCTGGGGTTGCTCAACAGAGCTTGGATTCAAATCCACATTTGCCTAATTTCAAAGCCTTTACAGGAGACTCCTCTCTTTTATAGGGAACAGAAGACTATTAGAACAAATAGAGACGGAGCAGATACTATTGCGTGTCTGGAGGCAGGTTTGTTTTATATCACTCCAGATGGATGAGAGCGTAGGAAAGGACATTATGGGTCAATGACAAAAAGGCTCTTATGGAAACTGGAATTGTCCATCTATTGGGTTGTTTCCTCAAAAGGCAGCAGTTTCTCACCAGAGCTATTCAAGTTGAGGGTTAGGGAATGCCTCTTAGGATAACTTGGGAAGTTTTTCCTTTTGATTTTAAGGGTCTATGATTCTCTTAAATATTTTGCTTTTAATACCACCCATGGGTTTTTTCTCTCCTTTTCCCTCTACTTCTCTCTCCCCACCCCCAGTTCCTCCCAGCATCTGTTTTCTCCCTTTTTCTGGGTTTAGATGCTTCCTGCTGCAGTATCCAATGTTTGGCACCATGGAGGGGACACCTCTTAACTTCTCCCTCCAATCAGGGGAGCGGGTACATGTTGAGACCAGTCACTGAACTTGCAGGGAACACATTTGTGATGACCCTGGTCTCAGAGGACCCTGGTCTTCTGTGATAAAAGAAAACATATTCAAAGAGGAAGTATATGGTTACTCACATGGGCTGGAAGACTCCACAGAGGCCCTCAAGCAGGAGTGGAGCTGCTTTAGAATTTACAATGATCAGAACAATTTTACCAAAGACCTTGACATTGGGCTTCAAGCATATCCATGAACGCGCTCACACTTGTGGTAGCCCTTGGAGGATGGGCCAAGGAAATGACCTCCTTTCTTTTACTAGTGAGTGTCTACCACGTACTGGAAAGTAGGACCTCAGGGTTCCTGCAATGTTTATAGGAACTATGTTCAAGATGGTACTGTCCTCCCTCGGAAAGTAGTATTGAGAATGCTCAGAAAATTCTACCTCCTAGGGCACATAGCCAGGCTGACCACCAGCAGTGGTTTGCCCAGGACTAAGGAGAACTCCCAGAGTGTGAAACTTTCCCTGCTAAAACCGAGAAAGTTCTGGGCAAATGGGGATGAGCTGGTCACCTTACACACCACAGCCTCTACGCACAAGCCCAGCTAGATGGAGCCAAGTGTCCCAGCAGGGTGCACTGGGAAAGAAAATGTTAATGATCCTTCTAGAAGGATATTACTCAACAGGAGAGGGAGAAATTTAACATCTTGGTCTTATAACCAAACGGGGGTCCTTTTGAAAACACGCAGCCAGAAGTTATTCTAACATATGGCAAAGATGAAAACAAAGTCAAGTCTCTATTCCAAGACCCGAGAGTCTATCTTAGTCAAAAAGCATCCCCAAAGCAGTTAGTAATTAGCGGAACAGCAAACATAGGCTGGTTTCACTCATGACAGAGAAGTACATGTTATGGTTCTCACCTGATGAATTTATGAGCCAACTGTTCCACAAAGTAATAGATTTCATTCCAGTGGTGCAGCACACTTCCTGATCTAGGAAAATAAAGCAGATGTGACTTAATCAGGTATGCATCTTGACCTTGCATCATTTCTCTTCATATTCTACGATTTTACACTTGACCTATCCTCTCACTGGGCTCATTAACTAACTTTCCTAACTCTGGAAATATTTTGAAAGGGTGCTTAGACCTCATGAGACTATTCTGAGAAATTCTGATGAAAAAAAACTCCCTTCTCTCCACTTCCCACCACCATCCCATGCACTCTTAACACTAAAAAAAAATTTTTAAAAAGGGCCTAACCAGATTCAGATTAGTTTCATATCATTAAGAAATAATTATTGTTGTTCTATTTATATTGTTGCTCTGATTAGAGAAGAAAAAACAATTCCAATTCATTTAAATGAAATTAGTACAAAGTAGATGTCCAAATAGACAAAATCCCTCTCCTCTCTCCTCAAAAGAGTCCAATTCCTTTGTCAATAAAGATTCAAAATCTCTAAATAAAACATTCACAAAATGAATCCAGCAGGAATCCAAAAGAATATTAATTAATTAATTGGTGGAGTTTATTTCAGGACCATATATATAGCTCTATATTGGAGAATATCTAAAGTAACTAGTCATACTAATAAATAAAAGAAGAAAAATGATACAGCCTTTCATTATTAAAAGTGGAGTTTCCTGATGGCCTAGCCTTAAGGATTCAGCCTTATCACCATTGTGACCTGGGTTCGATACCTGGCCTGGGAACTTCTGCATGCTGCAAGTGAGGCCAAAGAAAAAAGGGGGATCCTTTTACTGAAAAAAGAGGGAAACTTTCTCTAAGATATGGAATCAAAGAATTTAAGATTTGGAAAGGGGCTTCTTTATTTCCCAAGATTGATTTCTGTTTCACTGATCTCACTTTCTACTGCTTCAATTCAGCTTATAAGCATTTTTCATAGTGCTTGTACTCAACCTGTTGCAGTGACTTCATAGTAGGTTTTTTCCATTCCAACCCACTCTTTGGTAGCTTTGATGCCTCTTGTCTTTCACTTAGGATTTGTTTCAGCTGAGCCCTGCATTTCTGCAGTCTTTCTAATAATCATTGAGGTTAAAAATGTAATTGTAATGTATACATGTAAGGATAACCTGACCCCCTTGCTGTACAGTGGGAAAATAAAAAAAATTAAAAAAAAATCATTGAGGTTAGAGTTTGCTCCTTTTACTCTGACTTTATTTTTTTCTTTTTTTTTTCTTTTTAGGGCCTCACCTGTGGCATGTGAAAGTTCCCAAGCTATGGGAGTCTAATTGGAGCTATAGCTGCTGGCCTACCCCACAGCCACAGCAGCATTGGATCTGAGCCACTTCTGCAACCTACACCAGAGCTTGCAGCAATGCTGGATCCTTAACCCACTGAGGGAGGCCAGGGATCAAACCTGCACCCTCAGACACTATGTTGGGTTCTTGGCCTGCTGAGCCACAACAGGAACTCCTACTCTGATATTTTGTACTGCAAACATTTTATACTACTTTTTTATTTTTTATGCACACATTTACCTTAATTTTAACTTCTAAAGACTTATGGTTACTTCTTTATTTCAGACTATTTTACAGATAAGATGAATCTGTGCAAAGCAGACTTTATGCCTCCCTTTTCAAGGTGCCACACCTCTACCAATTCTTATTTTGGTTGAGTGTATCCCATCTCTACAAGAATTTATTTTTCTCTGCCCCATTTCCAGAAATGATATGTCTGTGTGATCAGAAAAAAAGTGATACCATATGTTATGGTCATATACTGAAAGACTCCACAGCGTAAGAATATCTCATGAGATTACACATAACTTCAGTTCTAGGAAAAATTCTGGGAGTTCCTGTCATGGTTTAGTGGTTAACGAATCCGACTAAGAACCATGAGGTTGCAGGTTCGATCCCTGGCCTCACTCAGTGGGTTTAGGATCCGGTGTTGCCGTGAGCTGTGGTGTAGGTTGCAGACGCGGCTCAGATCCCGCGTTGCAGTGGCTCTGGCGTCAGCCAGCGGCTACAGCTCCGATTCAACCCCTAGCCTGGGAACCTCCATATGCTGTGGAAGTGGCCCAAGAAATGGCAAAAAAAAAAAAAAAAAAAAAAAACCCAAAAAACAAAAAAAAACAAAAATGAAAGGATGCTTTGAAACTCCAAAACTGACTTTCAAAATGAATGAAGATTAAAGTTCTAAAAGTAATCAAGGCAATAATGAAAAAGAACAAATTTGGAAAGTTTGCCCTCTCACATATCATGACCCCATATACATGATATATAACAGTAGTGTCAATGGAGTAAAATAGAGAATCCACATCTCAATGTATGTCAGGTCTTGCTATAAAGTGAAAGAGGTGATTCAAATTTGGGGAAGGAGAATAAACCCTCAAGAAATGATGTTGTGCAATGGATTTCTTTTTTTTTTCTTTTTTTTTGTCTTTTGTCTTTTTTGTTGTTGTTGTTGTTGCTATTTCTTGGGCCGCTCCTGCGGCATATGGAGGTTCCCAGGCTAGGGGTTGAATCGGAGCTGTAGCCACCGGCCTACGCCAGAGCCACAGCAACGCGGGATCCGAGCCGCGTCTGCAACCTACACCACAGCTTACGGCAACGCCGGATCGTTAACCCACTGAGCAAGGGCAGGGACCGAACCCGCAACCTCATGGTTCCTAGTCGGATTCGTTAACCACTGCGCCACGACGGGAACTCCTGCAATGGATTTCTAATTGGAAGCAACCAATCTGATCACTATCTCATACCAAATGTAACCCTAGATATATTAAAACCTAATAGAAAACAAACCTTTCAATCCATTATAGGAGATTGGTGAATTATAGATTTTTATGTCATCAGGTTAGTGAAGTGTTTCTTCAAACAGATACAGGCAGTTGAATCGTTTTTTAAGAAAAGAATTTTGACTATCTGAAGTGTCTAAAATTCTTGATACCAAAAAAGCATAAACAGGAGTTTTCTGGTGGCCTAGCAGTTAAGGATCTAGCTTTGTCACTGCTGTGGCGCGTGTCATTACTGTGGTGCCGGTTTGATCCCTGGCCAGGGAACGACCTTGGTAAACGTGCCTACCTAATCATCAACAATAGATCTCTGAACCACAGGTGTGCCCCCCCCAAAGATATCATAAACAAGTTCAAAGACAAGAAAAGAGTGAGGTAAGATGTCTGCAACAAATACACAATGCAAAAGACTCATGTCCAGGATATGTAAGTAATTGGTACAAGTAGATATTAACAAGGCAAGCAATAGAAAAATAGACAAAGGATCAGAAGGAGTAATCCCTGAAGGATGGTAAATCAGCACTGAAAAAGCATTTTTCTAGTAAATATAGAAATGTTTATTTAAATAATTGGGGAAGAGCAAGCACAGAGGGGGTAGAGTTGGGGAGCTGGGGAAAGGGATTGGGGAGAGGAGATGGTAGGGGATCTTCTTGTCAAAAATAAATATTTTCCAAAAATCTTTTCAGTTCCTGTATAGTCCATGTGCTTGGGATGCTCACTGTCCAAACTGGCAAACTCCTCCTCATCCTTCAAGACCCAACTCAGTCTTTGCCTGTTGTCTTTGACCAACACAGATGGGGCTCATTGCCTCTGCCCCATGTACATCTCTCAGTCATCATTCTCTGATATTGGGTTGCAATCCCCCCTTTTTTTTTTTCAGGCTCCCCTTGTGAGGGTCTTAAGGATATTTGCCTCTCCAGCATCTACCTATTTGTTAGACGGAAGAAAGAAGAGTGTGGAGAGGAGAAGCCTCTATTGTTCACGGACACCCCCTGATTTTTGCCAGCTGGACAGCACCTCTTCCACCCTTCTTTGGATAAACGCCCTGGGTTTGGGACTCAGATGGTTCCAGCCAATTCCTGTGACCCTATGTGAACCCAAGGAGCCTTTCCAGATGGGTCAATGATTCTAGAGCAGAGCTCCTTGGTGAACACACCTACCCAATCATCAACAATATACCTCTGAGCTTAATGCAAGCTGGGAGACTGCTAAGAGCTCACCAGAACAGCATCTCCTAGCCCTAGGCCTTTAAAGCTTTGGAAATCCTTTCATTCAAACCCCAGACATCCTCTCGGACCAGTTTTATTTGCATATTTCAAATCTCAAAGTCTGGTCCTGGCTGCTCTTCTTTAGCCAGGGGTTAGAAGCTCTAGTTCTGGGGATCCTAGTTAGGGTCTGGCAGACCTGGCCCAATACCGTGTGTGTGTTTCAAAAGAGGCATCACATGACTGATGATGAGCCATAGTCCAATCCAGATTTCTACAGTTCCTTTCCACTGGAGTCAAGAGATTTCCCTGAACACTGCTCATCTCTGCCCACTTCTGAAATGCAATGCTGTCTTTTGGTCCATATGACCCCGACAAGTACCTTCTGAAATTGTGGTTACTGAGGGATAGGGTAAGATTTGTGATGATTATAGAGGCACCCCCATAGCTCCATCCCATGTTTGATTTTATCATCAGTAGATAAGTACAAAGGATTATACTAGGAGAGGAGGCAGAGTTTTAGTGAAAAAGGGACTTGAACTAGAATTAGGGGTCTATTCTCTGTCTAAGGAGCAAGAATTTGGAGTAAATCCCTCTTAGGTTACTTTTTCTTTGTTTTCAAGGATTGGCCCTATTTCACAGCCACCGATCAATTTTCATTCCTTTACTTATCAAACAGGGTCACCCACAGATAATTCATACTTTCTTTTTGTCTTGAAACATTTCATTTTCACTATTCTTTATCTGACTGATATGTGTCATTTAGACAATGTTGGCATTCATTTGATTTCTTGGTGCTAGATATAGGGAGAGAGCTAAGAAATATCCTAGAGGGTTGAGAAAAGTGTTAAATCTATCTGCAAAACTTTCTTGTCAATGGGCAGGTGCTGCAATTTCTCAAGAAGAAAATAAAATGAGATCCTTGACATAAAACCGGAGGTAAGGAGATATTGACAGGCTTGCTTCTCCCATCCCAACTCTATTAATACTTGTCCTGTTACTGTTGAGGTACGTGGTTTTCTATTTACATATGATTATTCTTTACATAATTATATAAGCTTGGACCAAAATAGTCCCCCTTCGGGATATGCTTGAGATGTACATAGATATCCCCTCAAGCACTGAGGGTAGACAGAACCTTCTAAGATCCTGAGAACAAAATTGGTTTTGTCTTCTCTTGAGTCACCATGGGACCTCAACTACTGAAGTAGCAGAGGAGTATAGGATGACTTACCTCTGCACCTGGGAATCCTTCTAGTCCTTATTACTGAGCTTTCTAAACCCACACATGCATGCTCTGTCCTACCCCAAGATCAGATCACCCTTAAGAGAAGGAAAGAATCCCGTGGCAGCTGCTTATGGATTTATCACAGAAGTGAGCTTGTTACAGGTGCCTCTTATTTCTTTTTAACCCAAATTCTTAGGAGCAAGGGGTTTACCTGTCTGGTGCCATGGTCCTCTCCCCCACCTCACCACCACCAAGTGACCTCACCATCACCCACCCGCCACAGCTAGATCCCTAACCTTGACTCTAACTACTTCATCCACAGGGCATCAGACAACTACCCAATGGTACCTGAATTAGACTCCTGCCCTCTCTCATAGGTAGATATACTGAGTCTTTGATTCTGTCTGGACTTTCTGTTAAAACATGTGTGTCTTACCTGCACTTTGCCTTGCAAACTGAGTTTCTGGTTTTGGAATCTGACCTAGTAGCTAATCCCAGAATAATCAATCCAGGGTTCCATATGCAGACCTTGGCTTCTCTTCAACCCTGAGGACCTAAGTGGGCTCCAGGCCACAGCCAGGAGAAGTAGGGTGTGGATCCAGGGCCAGCTTTTCACCCTACAATGTGTAAAGTATCTCATTTATCATGACAACCCATTTAAGAATTACTGATGGGAGTTCCCGTCGTGGCGCAGTGGTTAACGAATCCGACTAGGGACCATGAGGTTGCGGGTTCGGTCCCTGCCCTTGCTCAGTGGGTTAACGATCCGGCGTTGCCGTGAACTGTGGTGTAGGTTGCAGATGCGGCTTGGATCCCGCGTTGCTGTGGCTCTGGCGTAGGCCGGTGGCTACAGCTCCAATTAGACCCCTAGCCTGGGAACCTCCATATGTCGCGGGAGCGGCCCAAAGAAATAGCAAAAAAAGACAAAAAAAAAAAAGAATTACTGATGGTAAAATCCCAGCTACAGAGCCCTGATGTTCTCTCGGGCAGCAATGGCTCACCCAGCCATTGTCTCCAAAAGCCCCAGGGCAGAAACAAAAATTCCTTCTTAGCCCAAATATAAACAGTCCTGGGAAAGGTTCCAGTGAACTTTGTTGCAGATTGATTTTTGTTTGTCTGTTTGTTTAAAATTGGTTTTAACATACAATTGCTGGCAAACTATGGTCAAAGGGAGTTGAAATGTCCATATTCTAGAAGTCAGTGGGTGTGAAATGTCCTAGATATTTGACTCCATTAAATCCCAACTCAAATGCAATTCTAGGTGCTGAAGACTTCCATGAGCCAACTGGATATTAGGATGGTGTGGAAGATTCAGGCTCCCTCTTGGGAGTTTGTGCCTTGCTTCCACAAGTATAAATCTCAGCAAAATTTGGAGTTCAAGTTGGCGCCCAGGAATTCTGCTTGGACACAGCCCTACAGAGCTCTCTGCTTAAGGATTCATTCAATATACCTGGGTCCGCTCAAAATCAGGGTCAACCTCAACCCCTCTTCACACCACCTTCTGACTTGGCTTTGGAGAAGGGCTCACAGATCATCAGGAGGCAAAGCCTCTGGTCCAATGAGAAGATAATGGCTGGAGGCAGCTCCAGAATTTCCTACTTCTTCCTGTTTTTCCTATGCCAACCCAAGTGTTTGGGACATGGTAAGAAATCAATATGTTTTGTGACACTGCATTCACTGTGTGTTCCCAGGGCAGGGTTTTTCATGGAATCTGGCATTGCCCTCAGGTCAGCACTTCCAAGTGGCTGCTCTGCAAAGAGTAAGAGCAAAATGAGAACCCGGCGTCTCATTCGGATTTGTTTCTGAGACACATTCTTTTGTGTTTATGTGAGTTTCCAAATCTCCCTGTGGTTAAGCTCCTTAGAAAACACACACTCTTTCCATTGGCCACAGATACAACCAGTCAGAAAGCATCAAGTGGGCCAAATTAAGTTTAAATTGTTCCTCCCTTTGCACATGGGTTAGAATAAAAGGAAAGGGAAAAAAAGAGAGCTCACAGCTGGAACCATCAGCCAGGAGCCTTTTAATCCTGGAAGAGCAGAGTCGCTGTAAGGATGGAAATTATAAAAACTGTCAGTTCCTGCTTTTCCTTAGCCCCACCCAGCTGAAGTCACTGATGTCCTCAGTGACCCACCCAGGTCCCCAGCTAATCCTGGACGGGAACTGCAGCCTTAGGCGCCACTAAGCAGGACCAGCAATCCCTTCTGCCGTCAAAGGCCCCAAGTTCATTTTTGTCCCCCCTCCTACCCCCTGCCCCACTGCCCCTGCTTCGTCCTTGGCCCTCCCCTCCTTCCTCCAAGCCCCTTAAAGCTTTGTAACTGGCTGAAGACCTAAACCCAGCCCAAGCCTCCAGCCCTTGTCCTCCTATGACTGACTGGGGTCATGGCCAAGCCTCCCTCTTGCTCAGAAAGCTTGACCTCAACTCTGGCTTCCATTCCAACTTCTTCAGAGACCAGTGCAGAACCAAACCAGGCCTCTGAGCACTGTGCTTTGAGTAGGGGGCTCCCCACTCTGCTCCTGCCTGTGTCTGGGGACCCCAAACCAGAGGCCCAGCCCACCATACTGATTTGTAAGCAATTTCCCCTCTAGTCAATCTAACTGATGGCTATGACAATGACTTTTAAGCTGTGGAATGCAAACAATTAGTGATTTGGGAAATCATTTTGGTAGGAGGCTGCCAACGTTTTTTAAAAAATGGAATAGAATAGAATAGAACAGAATAGAAATAACAGGATATATTGCATACCATGACAGACAGTAACGCTGTGTGAAACTTTGGGTCAGCTACGTGTAAGAAATGCACATATACCATGTCAAGATGATAGGGATGGAGTAGGCACAGGTAGTTTTAGAAGTCCTGGGAAAGGATCACAGATAGAGAGGGAAATCTAGGAGACTTTGGGAGATCACTGTAAGTTAATAAATTGCTCAAAAAAGCCATCAGAACAAGGCAGGCTTGCTTGACTAGTGGAAGTGCTGGAATTGCCTCAGGTCGTTGGGTAGAGGATCGGGTGAGGCCTGCATTCAGATTCAGACCAAGGGCAGGAGTTTGAGGACCACCCTTCTGCGGATTTGAATACACACCTTACTGGATACCGAGGAGGAACTGCTACTCCCAGAAAGGAAGAGGCCAGCTTTTCCAACCCCACACCTCTTGGAGGATAAAACTGTAGCCCACAGATCCTCCGCTTGCATCTCTCACAAGCTTCCTATCCCAATAGATCTATTTCTCGCCTATCACTGTCTCTCGCTGAATTCCTTTTGCATGGAGGCATGAAGAACCTGAACCTCAGTAAGTCCAGACATTGGGTGAGTGCTAATTTAATATGTGGGTTCAAGTCCCAATCTGTTTTGTTTTGCCTAGGTTCGAGTCCCAGGACCTGGGTTCAAGTCCCAATCTGTGTTCCGGCTCAGTTCAGGCCCGGGTTCAGGCCATTAATACTGGGTTCAGGCCAGTTTCAGAGATATCAACTGTCTTTTTTCTTGTAAATGATCAAAAAGACATTAGAGCAAAATAGGGCCTCCCTTCACCTCTACTAATTTGCCTTTTGCAACACACACGCGCACACACACACCAGAAAAAGCCGTACTAGTACTTTAAGTGCAAATTCAATACAAAATTGTTGTTGTTGCTGTTGCTGAGAAAACAGAAAACTGGTTAGCTGTCCAAAAGGTATTTGCCATAATTGAGATGTGATAAATGAGACCCAAGGGCCATCAACCAAAGCCACCAATGTGATCTGTGGATGACCACCAGGTGGCCATGACAAGACAAGGGATGGTTCTGTGGCTGCTTGAAAAGTCAGAGGTCTCCTTTACATCCAAGCCATAAAGACACAATAAGCTCCTCTCAGACACACAGCGATGGGAGTGAGGGAAGGCGAGGTCCGGCAACACACTTAAAAGGCTTAAATTTATTGAGTTTAAATTCTTGCACTGGCCAGGGATTTCCAGTTTAGAAGAAAGTTGCCTCCTCTCCTCAGCACACCTGCACCCAGCAGGAAGGCCTTTTGAAGAAAAGCAAAGCAGCTTTAAGTTATTTTCTCCATATCTGAGGATAGTGAGAATAAGTTTTTGCTACCCCGTGGCTGCTACAACTCACTTCCCATTGTCATGTTGCTTACACTCCCAGGAGCAAGGTATGAAGTGCTGGTTTTCTTACCCACACTTGGGATTAGCTCTTTCTGACATGGCTGAGTGTTTTATAAATGAAAATGAATTTTCATGACAGTTTTTCATTTGGGAGCATTTAATAATAGGCCATTTAGATTTTTTTCTTATTTATAATTTATTTGTCTGTCTTTGTTTTAAAAACATGATGCTTCTGTTAGGACCAGCCATATAATTTGTAGGATCCAGCGCAAAATGAAAACGCAGGGCCTCTTGTTCAAAAATTATTAAGGATTTCAAGATGGCGACAGCAGAGCATGAAGCCAAGCGCAGGACTTTCTCAGTGCGGGTCTCTGGGCAACTGCACAGGTTCCATGCCCATGAAATTGATCCTGCTATCAGTATCTTTTGCACATTTTCTGTTGGGGTGCAAATGTCTTTTTTTAGTCCAGGGATCAGCATACTTCTGTAGAGGTCCAGATGGCAGGTGTTTTAGGTTCTGAGGACTGCATGGTCTCAGTGGCAACTATTCACCTCTGTATTGTAGTAGAGGCAGCCACTGGAAGTACACGAACTAAATAGTGTGGGAGCCCTACGATGCAGGTTTTTTTTTTTTTTAATTTTTCTGTTATATTTTATTTACAGTGTCAACTTCTGCTGTACAGCAAAGTGACCCAGTTATACATACATCTATATATACACACACACACACACACACATTCTTTTTCTCACATTATCCTCCATCATGTTCCATCACAATTGTTTAGATATAGTTCCCTACAATGCAATTTTATTTACAAAAACAGGATGCAGGCCCTAGTTTGCCAACCTCTGTCCTAGACAGCAACTTTCTTTCAGTCTTCCTCATGACGAGAGAATATTAAAAATCCATATTTTTCCCCCTGGTAGCTGAAGCTTTAGTGTACTTTCGCTACTCATTTCCTGTTATTCATTGCTGAAAATGTGGACTGGAAAAATTATGCCTTGGGATATACATGGAGGCATTCTTTGTTACCTAATAAATATTTCATGGGTATCTGAAAGGAAAGTTTATTCTCTGTGGGGTATATAATTCAAAATATATTTGGCAAATCAACCCCATCAATGATTATTCATATCCTCTTTATCCTTTGCACACTTAACTATTCAGAGAGATATCTTTTCAGATTCACTGAAAAATGAATTGGTTTTCATCTATGGCTTTCAAAATAAATGTGTTATTTTAACATATTTCCTAAATGTTGAAGAATCCTTGCATTCCTAGGATAAAATTTTACTTGGCCTTGGTGTATCATTTTTTTACTATATAGTTTTGTTATAATGATATTTGATTTCAGATTTAAAGTTTTTATTCAAATTTGTTCAGATGCTTTACATGTGTGTTATCTCGGGTAGATATTAATATCATACAAATGCTAGATTCCTAAAATAAATGGGGAAGCTTCATTTTTTTTCTATTATCTGGGAGAGTTTAATTCATATTGAAATTTTCTTTTCCTTGAAGATGTCATAGAATTTTCCATGACCCTAACTTGGTCCAAAACCAAAGGACCTACCCCCAAGGGCAAATCAGTCCCTCCAGAGGGTGCAAATTCTATCATCTTTGAAATTTAAAATTTTCACCAGGAAATGTTTACATATTCATCTCTTTTAATTCATTTTTATTATTACTTGATGAGCCTATTCAATCTTCATTTTCAGGTTTTTTTTTTTTTTACAGGAAAATTCTCTCCTACCAAATCTTTGAATGGTTTTTCTAGACTATTCTTTAGCTACTCAAATTATCTAGGATATTGGATATCCATTTTTGTTACTCATTATTTTTTATTTATTTATTTTTTTTGGTCTTTTTGTTGTTGTTGTTGCTATTTCTTGGGCCGCTCACGCGGCATATGGAGGTTCCCAGGCTAGGGGTTGAATCGGAGCTGTAGCCACCGGCCTACGCCAGAGCCACAGCAACGCAGGATCCGAGCCACGTCTGCAACCTACACCACAGCTCACGGCAACGCCGGATTGTTAACCCACTGAGCAAGGGCAGGGACCGAACCCGCAACCTCATGGTTCCTAGTCGGATTCGTTAACCACTGTGCCACGATGGGAACTCCCACATACCTCATTTCTTATTCAAAGTACGAGAACTTCTCCAACACACCTTCATCATTTCTGTCATTTTCTGCATTCGCTTCTGCTCTTTACAGCTTCTCAGGTGACTTCACATTTTTCCAGATAATTTTACATTTCCTTAACTACTCTAGGTCCCTTTTCAGATGTTATCTCCTGTTTTACAAATGTCTTATTTTATTTAACTTCACTGAAATCATGAAACGTGATGCTAAAACTGCCCTCTTTTGCTGTTGGAAATTCTTTCCATAAATATGTCCTTCTATCGCAAGAGTTTTTTTCACTCTTTATATTCAGATGCTAAAATCTTGTAGGCCCTATTTTCTTGTTTCAATATGGGAAGGTGTAACCGGGTCTCGTATTTACTTCCCAAATATTACATACATTTTATACATATGTAAGGCATATATATGTATATAATATATATACATATATATGATACCATGCATATGTATTAATATTAATATAATATGTATATAACATTAATGTCAATATTAATACGTATGTATATAATATTATATAATTATATATATATATTTACAGCATTGTCTTCACACTTATAAACTTCCCTAAGAACACAATCTGGGAGAAGGGAGTTGGTCTTAATGGCTAAAGTAAGCTTCTGCTACTGTTTCATCAATTAGAGCAGAGTAGGGGATAGAATAACCCCTCATCACTTACTTCTCACAGAGGAACGTCATCATTGCAAAGTGTGTGTGTTTGTTCTGCACACCAAATCCAGTTTGCCATATGTAGTTTTTTGGCTTGGTGTCTACTCCAAGATCACGTTGTACTGTACCTGACCTCATTCCCAATTTCTACTGCATCCACATAATTAAAGACAGAACTCTGCCATTTCCCTGGAGGCCCAGGATCTCCAGGGAGGACTCTGCAATGCTGGACAGAATCACTGTCACGGAGATGCCTAGTGTTTATGCGTTCTCTCTTCTATGGCTTACTTTCCCCCTGGGCTTCCGGCACAGCTGCCTCTGCATGTTGCTGAGGCACAATGGCAGCCTGGCTCTAAGGAGATGGTCCCCATTTCCCTTATGTCCCACTCTTTACTTCAAACTCACTTCCACATTTGGGATGGTTCTTAGGGCTCCTTCAGAATCTTCCTGTACATGTTGTTCAACTTGGCAACAGCACTGAAAGGAGACCCTGGCCGACCTCCTCCAAACTCAGCTCATCTGTTATGTTTCTAGTGGAATTTCTTACGAGTGTGTTTCACGTCAGTGTCACTGTCCTTAGTGATTGGACCTGATGCCAGCTTCCCCCAGATGCCTCTTTTTAAGATCTTCTCTTTTTGGGGGTAGGGCAGTTTTAGGTGATAGTGAGGGAGGCAGGGAAAAGCTAACTGTCCATGGTCAGCTTCTTTTTCAGAAGTCATAAACAAACTTCTTTCCTTTCTCATCTTAAACTAAGTCCCTAGCTCATTAAATTTTAATGTCTGCATTTATGATGCCCTGAAGCAGCACTTCCAAAAGTCACCAATGCCTTTGTTTCTGCTAAAGAAAATGACCTTCTTCAGTTCTTTCTCATGGGATGTAGCTGCAGGATGCATAAATACAACAGAGAATATGTATTGATTCCGCAAAATGATTTTTAATGCCTGTTAGGTCCTTCAGGATCTATAAAGATTAATAATCATACCAGGACATTTATTGAGTATTTACTAAGCAGCAGGCATCGTGCTGAGCCCTTTACGTTCATTACCATTTAATAATAATATCTAGCACTTAGCAAGTACTTCCTGTGCATGCATAGGATTTCTGCTCTGAGCACAATGCTCTGTGATAATACTATGAGCTCCCTTTTTATAGATGAGGAAACTGAGCTCACACAGAGATTAAGTAACTTGCTTAAGGACACACAGCTAGTAAGTGATAGGGTTGGGATTCAAACTCTAGCCCTAGAGTCCATGCTCTTAGACCAAACACTACTCTCCTTCAGTCTCCTTTCTGCCTTTAAACCTGTGGTCTTAATACCTGTGCAATACTGCCTCCCCATGGGGGGATCAGGAAACACGAAATTACAATTCACAGCGCTAGGGGCTAAGATAGTGAGAAGTACTGGAGAAGTTCCACGAACTGTTATGGGAATCTGGGAGTGGGGTTGCCAGGCAAAGCTTAAAATTGGGGCATTTGAATGGAATGAAAAGTGCTGAACTGGTTGCCATTTTAATGGGACAAGGTGTACAGGGGTATTCACCTGTTTAACCTTCAATCCTCTCCTCTTTTGTTTCTTCAAGTATCTTTTATGACAATTATTCAGCAGGGTGACCAGATAATTTCATATCCAAACTGGGACACTTTCAAGAATAAAATAGGAACCCATTAATAGTTATAGTGGGACAAGCACAGGTCAGGAATGTACCAGGCCATCCATTTATTTATAGTTAGATTGTGGCTGTCCAATGGCATCTTATATTTCCTTTTACCTTATATTGCTTATTATTGGGACTGGTATATAGTTACAAACAGGACACTTCATTTTTCTCTTATTTACTATGCCATTTCCATAAACCTGGTATTTGCACTATCCTATATAAGGGATGATGGCTATGATTCTGATCACAATCTTTTTGCCAAAAGTTATTGGGAAAGCTTGTTCCAGGTGGTTCCTACAGGAAGGAGCTGTATCCGAATGAGCCGCACAGTTTGAGGAAAAGAAGACAAGACCCCTGAATGAGACATCAGAGGACAAATGCCAAGGGTAATTCTTCTCCAACTCTTGATCATGGACCCCTCTGCTATTCATCATGTGAGATGAGTCGTTATGGGATTGAGGAATTCTGAACAAGGAATGGGTTTTGATTGAAGATGACACATAAAAAGATGACTGTTCTTAATTTTTTTGTACCACAGGGAGCCACAACTAGAGGGGAGGGGACCAAGGGCCAGTAATCATCTCAAAGGGTAAGAGGGCATCACTTCTATAAAGATGGAAACGGAGATGAAGGACATTATGGCTAAAGGCAAGAAAGAGCAAGGGTTAGTTCAGGGAACTGCCTAGCACAGTTGTGTTGGAAATTGCAGGGGAGTAGGAGTGTGGCAAGAGATGAGGTTAAGGGAAACACATAGTGATCCAAGCAGTAAGATTCCTGGATACCTTGCTGAAGAGTTTACATTTTATACTGAAAGAACCCTGGGAGTGTTTAGAGGTTCAAGGGTTGGGGGGATGATGTCAAGATTAAATTTGTGTTCTAAAAAGATCCATTTAGTACCGGTGTCAAGGACGTAGGGCAGGGAGGGAGTGTTAAAAAGGAGGTCAAGTGATCAATTTGGAGAATGTTTCAGTGAACTGGGTGAGAAACAGCCTGAACTAAGGCAATGGCAGGGCAGAGATGTAGGAGCAGGTGTTGTCAGGCCTTGGAATATGAGAATGAGGATTACTCTCTGATCTTTGGCTTAAGTGGCTGGATTTAGGGTGATACTGTCCACAAGACTAGGGATAGAAAAAGATAATTTTAGGGGGAAAACATCTAGTTGCTCACCCTTCCACTGAAATTCTCTCTTTCCTTGCTCAATAGTAACAATTCTTTGCTGGTTCTCTTCTGACTGTTCTGTCGACTTCTTCCCGGCTCTGTTTAGTGGAGTTTCTCCTTTGGTCCTGTTGGCAATTCTACTAGGTTGGACCGTGGCCATCTTCCTCATTAAACTCCACCTTTTCTTGACATTTTTTAATGCTGATATTATCTTGATACTATCTCTACATTATTTATTATCATATCCATATTTTCAACTACTACCCTGGGGGTTAACAACACTCAAGTCTTTATTTTCAGTTCCAGGGTATAAATCCAACTGCCTACTCAACATCTCCACCCAAAAGTCCCACATGTTCAGACTCAACAGTCCAGACCAAACTCTTCTCTCTGAAACCCACTCCTTACCCTCACAACTCTTTCCCCTCCTGCTTGCTCATAGCCACTTGCTCATCAATTCCTGATGCTCCCCTCTACAAGAGCACTCAATTTCACTTGCTCTTTTTTCCCCATTCCTATGACATAACCCCATAACCTATGGCTGATAGAAGAAAATCCACTCTTTCCAGATTCTTTCCCTGTCACTCTCATCGTCATGCTCACATCACAAAGAATATGTGTCCCTTTGCTTTCCTGTATTGCCCCTTCACCATCAATGTTTTCCCTTTACTTTGTCACCTGGCAAAATCCTGCCCAATGTTCAAGGTCAAGTTCTGTATCCAAAGTTACCTTCTTGGTGACATCTCTTAAGCCTCTCTCATCTCAACCAAAACTGGTAATTTCACCGACTCTGTTTTCCTAACCCTTTGTCTCTTCTGCTTTAATTGTGAAATCCATTTTGAAATTCCATAAATTTAGCACGGTTTGATAAATACTGGATGAATTGATGTATTCCTCACCTTAGCCAGCCAGTCCCCCTTAAAGTCTAGGGAGGTGTCTTTTGTTAGAGGAACACGTCTTTTTTTTTCTAGAGAGAATAACCACCATCACCACCACCATTATCAACGCCACTACCACCACCACCGCCACTATCATCATCACCACTACCCCCACCATCATCTCCACTACCATCACCTCCACCACCACCACTACCATCACCACCATCAATACCACCATCACCACCACCATCAATACCACAGTCACCATCACCACCATCACCACTACTATCACCACCATCACACCATCAATACTACCATCACCACCACCACCACCACCATCACTACCACCATCACACCATCAATACTACCATCACCACCACCATCAATACCACAGTCACCATCACCACCACCACCACCACCACCACCACCATCTCACCATCACTACCACCATCACACCATCAATACTACCATCACCACCACCATCAATACCACAGTCACCATCACCACCACCACCACCACCACCATCTCACCACCACCACCACCATCTCACCATCACCACCACCATCACACCATCAATACTACCATCACCACCACCATCAATACCACAGTCACCACCACCACCACCACCACCACCACCATCACACCATCAATACTACCATCACCACCACTATCAATACCACAGTCACCACCACCACCACCACCACCACCACCATCACTACCACCATCACACCATCAATACTACCATCACCACCACCATCAATACCACAGTCACCATCACCACCACCACCACCACCACCATCACACCATCAATACTACCATCACCACCACCATCAATACCACAGTCACCACCACCACCACCATCACTACCACCATCACACCATCAATACTACCATCACCACCACCATCAATACCACAGTCACCATCACCACCACCACCACCACCACCATCACCACCACCATCACACCATCAATACTACCATCACCACCACCATCAATACCACAGTCACCATCATCACCATTAACATCACTACCATTATCACCACCTACCACCACCACCACCATCATCTCGGGCACTCACGTACCAAATGCTTCAATAAAAGTTTTAATCTAATATTATTTAATCTTTAGGACACTTCTGTGAGGCAGAAATTTTAATGCCTGTTTTACTAATGAGAAGAAAGTTTGGAGAGGCTACTAAGTAATGTGCTCAAGGTCATACAGCTTGGTGAAAGGCTGAGCTGGTATCTGAAGCCAGAGATGCTTGATTCCAAAGTCAGCTCTCTTAACCCCTGTGCTTGAGCCCAGCTCCTTTCCATGAGGCACTGGGGCACATTTCATGCCTGGAGTCCTGACAGAAAGGGAACAAAGGACTGTCCAGGCAAGTACCCTGGCCTCTGTGTGTAGGGACACATGGCAGGATCTGGCAACATTGGAGGGCAGAGCATGGCCTATCTGTGACCACTGCTCCTCCTTCTCCATGTCATGGTGGGCTTTTCCTCCTGCCATCTAAAATAAGAACTCTGCCTGGCATCCAGTTCTCAGGTGTTGCTGCCTCAACTTCATCATCTCTGCAGAGGGAAAAAACTATCAGTACAGGACAGCTCTTTTTGTCTTCCCATTCCTCTTTATTGTGGAAGGGACAGACCCACATCACAAACATCTAGGAAGATTTTCCAAATTATATACACCTGCCCAGCCTTAGGTTCTGATTTGGCCTGTGGTTGGGAACCACTGGTTAGAACATTCATTTTCAAGGTCTACAATTTCCATGGGCTCTCTTATCACTGAAGCCTCCTCAGTTCTTTCTTCAGACAAATGCTCTTCCTGCTGAGATGTAGTCCCGGGGTGCTCGGAATCAGCACCATTGACATGCCTCATTCTACCCTGCTTTCTTTAGGTCAGGGGTTCTCAACCTATCTCACAGGAAGGCATTTAGAAATAAATGAAGGGGCATCTATATATTTAGAAATAAATGTAGGGACATCTATTTATTGGGTGTCACAATGACCAGGAAGGCAAATGGCATTTACAAAGGAAGGATCAGAAATGCCAGGCATCCTAGAGTGCTTCATGGTGAGAAACTGCCCCACCGAAAATGGCAATGACACCCCCCACCCCCTGAGACACATTTGGTCAGAATCCAAATACTCTTGATTTAAGCTCTGTTGCAGCCTCTTCAATTTACAGCATCCTCCGGCCCAGTTGCCGCAATGTTCCAGCCTTTTAGATTCCCTCATGGTCTGTAAACTATGGACAAAGGGATTTTTCACTTTCAGATATATGCCTGTAATACTCAGCACTCAGGGAAGCATGTCTCGTCTCCACTTTCCATGTAATCTCATTTAATCCCCTGCCCCCTGTACTGGATGTTTCATCTATAGAATGGGAAGAATGGGAAAGGGAGGAAAAGAGCTGGAGCCACCACTGCCTTATGGGAGGATGGGAATGGTTGTGTCCGATCATAATTCCAGGTGGATGAATAAATCTAAGACACAGCTCAACACGGACCCTCTTCCAGAGCTCTTATCTCTTTACTCCCTCCTGGGTCTACTCCTTTTTTTGCTCGCTGAGGTGAAAGTAGTGTATAAATAAAGGTTTGTGGGAGAAGCTTTTAATGCCCATCCATATCTGGCTTTCCTCTCCTTTTGGATTCACAGGAGGATGAGGTTTTTGGTTCCACCCTCTTTAGGGTGAAGCCACATGACTAGTTCTGACCAATGGGTTGAAAGTGGAAGGATGCATGTCACTTCCAGCTGGAGATTCTCCAGCATTTCCTTCCCTTGCAGCCGTGATGGTGGAAGCTGGTTTACGGAGTCTCCACCAGCTTAGCTCCCAGGATCACTACCCTGAGCAGAGTCCCTGCTGACCCTCACCAGACATTTAGCAGAAGCAGCGATTACAAAGAAGGGTTTATACTTTACTGTTTTGTGTCACTGAGATTTAGGGGGGGGGGTTGTTTGTTACCATGGCATAACTTGACCTATCCTGATGGATTCAATGCTCTCTTGCATGTTTAAATTCTTCTCATCTTTGTGCGGAGATCATGACTCAGAGAGGCTTGGATGTGACACTGAGTTGTATCACTTACAGCAACCTTGGCTAAACCTTAGTTTCTTCATGTGTCAAATGGTGATCATGACTGTGCTGATTTATGTGGCTGTAGAGACTAAAGGGGATCACACAGGCAAAGGGTTCACACAGGTAGCAAGGGCTCAATCAGTGTCATTTATCATTTTTTCTTCTTCTTATTGATCTCAAATTGACTTTACCAGCTCCTTGTCCCAAATCCTCACTGGAGGCTTAAGCTTTGGCTGCCTGGAGTCCTTTTAACATCCTTCTGCCTAAAAAGTAAATAGTCTGGGGCAGCTTCTTGCTTCCCTTACATTTCTTGCAACATTCAGAACAGGACACAATTTGCAATAGGCATTGTCCTCTGTACTTTTTAATGGAGTAACACTTGTGATTGAAATTGAGAACACATTTATGCCAAATGAATGAAAGAATCAGCTCCTCCAAATTGAAGAAATCCCGTTATTTTCAGGACAAACCTGGCATGCCTGGGAAACATGTCAGGAAACATCCAAATACCCACTTTGTCTTTGGTTGCCGAATAATTGTTGAGAGAGGCGAAATCCTGACTCTTGGCCACATATCAAAAATAGACACATGTTCTAAATTAGCATAAAGCAAATCCCATTTGCATGTATGTGACAGCCAAGTCTCACTAAGAGATGCCAGAGTTTGTCCCTGGACCACTGGGAGCCCTTCAGCATCTGAAGATAATTGCAGGTCATCTTAGGAAGGGTGCCTTCCTCCAATACTCCTGGACTCTATTCTTAGCCTGACACTGAGTTTTACCAGGTCTCCCACAGCTACGGAAACGAGAGGTAATTACTTGGCTGACCCAGGCAGAAACACCAAACCAAACAAAAGAGTTTCCCCTTATTTATATTTATTTTGAACCATAAGCCAAATCTTCCAACTATTACTTGACCTGATAAGTCCTCTCCAAATCTGGAATCTAATTGGAGGAACATTGAAAACCAACCACAGACTCCATCTCAATACAAAAAACAAACAAAAAGACATTCCTGACCTTGAAAAAGTTTTTTTAACCCATCTAGAGTTGACTTTCCCTTTTCCATCAGATTCAATCTTAACAACTAATTGTTAATTTATTGGCTCTTCTGTGTGTCACAGATGTCCCTAGAGGTCCAGCCATCACTTAACCCCCAGACCTCTGAAGCATCCCTGTGGGCTGGGGGCAGGGGGTGTTGTTGAAGTCCCTAAAACTGTCAATCAACTACAGCCGATTTAACAGCAGAGCAGTATCTCCTCAACCTTAATTGCCTCATGCACCATCATTTCCTGAAATTCTGATGCAGGGACTTTTAATTCCTGGAATTACCCAGTCGTACTGCCATGTGCTTCTCATTATGACCCAACTGCACAGGGCAGTGATGAGGGGAAAGAGCTGGGCTAGGAGTCAGGAGCAGACGTCATGATATAATCCAAGGTCCTTTGGCAGGTCACTTAATCCAGTGGGTTGACCAAAGTTGAACAGTTTCCTCATCTGTACATTAGAGACAGTAGCGCTTGCCCTGGCTACCACACGAGCTTGTCTTTGGCCACTTGTAAGATGGCATAAAGTCTTTAGTTTCGACTCTAAAGATTTCTTTGGTTAAGTTAGTGCTTGGGAACCCAGAAAGCGGGGAGGTTCCCTATCTCATGTTATAAAATCTGTTTAATGACCACATCTCTGGAGTAGGAAGGGTCCTACAGATCATTGCCCCCATGGGACCACCCAATTGTGGATGCTTTGAGTGGCAAGATGGGGGTCCCTTTGCATGGGAAGAAGAGAAAGAGAAAACGGGTGCTGAACAAAGAGCAAGTCGGGGAGGGAGGAGCTGGGGGACTCTCATGGGGAAGGAGCACATGGTAAGGCTGCAGAGGGCTTTCACAGATGTAAGGATTTATTGGGTGAGAGGCTGTGGCTTTGGGAAGTCCTATAAATAAACTCTTCAGCATTTACTGCCACCTTCCAGCCCACCATTGTCTCCACTCCTCCTGCTCTACCCTACCTTTCTATTTTTGAAGTCTGTAGGGCACACATGAATACAGCCATGAAGCCAGCACTTCCTGAGACTCGTGATAAAGAATCCATGTTTTCTGAATATTTCTTACAACAAAAAGGCATATTCTAGAGAAGGGGTGCACCAATCATGCCTCACAGGCAGGCCAGCTATTTTTGAAAATAATCTTTCTTGGAACACAGCCATGCCCATTTTGTTTAAATATTTTGTATTTCTTCTTTCCCACTACAACAGCAGAGTGAAGTATTTACAACAAAGATTGTGTAGTCCATAACCTAAAATACTTAGTACCTGGCTTTTAAGAAAATGTTTGCCAACCATTGATCGAGACGTACTGCAATGTATTAGCCTAATGTCTAGCATACAATAAAAAATTACTAGGAAAAAACCCCCCACATTTTCCTTTTAAGTGACTAATAGCTCTCTATAAAATAGACCAATATGTGATACATAAATACCTAGAGTAAGAACAGAAGAGCCTGCAAGAGAGGAAAGTTGTATTCATGTCTGTGGGTTGGTCAACTGGGTGCATTAATCTTAGAGGGCCCTCTGGAAGACTTAAAGAAATCCAGCTGCTCCTTGACTGTTTTCCTCTGGAGAGGGGCCTTCCAAATTTGACTTTTCAAATCCCTGATTGAATTCCCAGCAATCTACTTTTCCTGACTGTAACCAGAAAAGCATGCCTAAATGAACATGAAATTCCATCATATAAAGCCTCGTGAAGCCCAGTCCGCCAGCCCTGTCGCCAAAGCCGCTAATAATGCCCTATTGTGTTACTGTGGTTGTCTAGGTTATCATTATGAAGTCTTTGCTTCTGGTTGAGAAAACATGACGTTCCATTAAATGTATAATCTGGGTTTCTTCCAGGCCAGAGATGCATCCTGCTTAAAGCTGAAAGGAGCTGAGATTTAATGTCACGGGAAAGAGGAGAACTATTCGCTGGGAAAAAAAAGGGAGTTGAGGGGGTGGGAAGAATGGTGAATTCAGTGCCTTGTGATCCACTGGTTTCAGCCTGTAGACAGTGTCTTGCCGGCCAGACGATCTTAGAAGCCCAAGGGAAAAAAAATGCATCAGGATTCCTTCCCTTTGTACTCCTCAGTGGTTAGGTGTTGGACAGCACAGTTTGGGGAGGTTCTTTCTAGGACAGAAGACCATGTCTTTAGGGATCTACTGGGGGATTGTTTGCTATCACTGCCTTTTGGCCCATCCCCCCAGCTCTGGGCTCAACAACCCCATCAATTAATTAGGCTGGATGGAGATGGCAGGCTGGAGGTGTGCACACTTATTGGACCAAGTTCTAGCACGTTTTCATTCAACGAAAAAAAATCCCTCGCTTCAAAGAATAGGACAACCAAAGGAAGTCAGAAGAGTCCACCTGCAAAGGGAGGTACCTACAAAGGTCTCCCCACTCTCCCTGGAGCATTTTTAGGCCCCCAACATACTGCAAAGGATCTTCTGGTGCATTTAGAAATGTACTCCAGGGTTTAATATAAAAGAAGCAGCATCCTGTATAACCCTTGGAGCTCAGCACTCTGGTTACAGACCCTCCTCATACTTGAATGAATTTTTAAAGACTCAGAGTAACTTATTTTTGATGACTATAACATATGTTTATGGTAGAAAAACTTGAAAATTCAGAAAAGTGTAAAAGCAATTAAAAAATCGTATGCTCTCGGGACAAATACTATTACATATTGAGTAAATGGAGACATATACTCATGTATGTTTAGACTTTTTACAAAAGTAGAATCATAATGTAAAATGTTTGCTGATTGTATTTTCACATAAGAGTATATTGTGAGTATTATTTCTTCAAAAAATATCTTGTAACTATGCATAACATGCATACACAATATTATGTGTATATCATGCCTTATTTATGAAGTCCCCTCTGGATGGACACTTAGGTCATTTTCAGCTTTATTATGATAAAGAGTACTGTCAGGAACATACCTCTAGAGGCTCCTCTTTCTGACTATCTTGGTTTTTTCCTTAGATCCCTGTTGCCAAATTACTTTCTTGTCTCTGCTATCTAATCTGATAGCCACATGTGGCTATTTAAATTTAAATTAATTAAAGTTAGATAAGACAGAAACTTCATTTCCTCAATTCCACTAGGCACCTTTCCAACAGGCACTTATGGCTAGTCGCTACCATATTGGAAGCACAGATAAAGAACATTTCCATTATCACAGAAAGTTCTGTTGAACGGCACAAGTCTAGAAAGCCAGTAGGAATTTAGATTTTCCTTAGTAAGATATGACAATGTCTGCCTCCCACAAGTTGGCCAATACTAAATATTATGTCTTTAAAAATCTTTACCAACTTAATATAAATTATATCTTGTTTGACTTTTTCCATTTCTTGGGTTACTAGCGAAGTTGCACTTTTTTGTTTGTTTATTGACTTTCATTTTTTTTGGTGAATTACTTATATAGTAAGCCTATTTTCTATTGGAAAGAGCTTTTCAAAAACTGCTTATTATATATTAAGGTCACTCTGCAGAGGTGAATTTATGTTGCAAAAGTTTTTGTAACTTGTTATCTTTTAGTTATGGCATTTCTTCCACTGATAGAAGTGTAAGCTTGTAATATATTTAAATTTTTGGTAGTTTTCTGTATGTTTCTACCCTGTTTTAAAAGCTCTAAATTTAAGATTATAGTCATATCCATCTAAATTTTCTTCTAGGTCTTTCATCATTTCATTTTAAACCCTTAAATTTTCAGTCCTCTTGGAATTTATTTTGGCATTGGGGGTGAGAGGTTAAAGTAGAAATGTAACCTTTTTCTTTGGCATGTTACCAACCTCTTGTCCAAGAATCATTTTTAAAAATAATGAATTCATTCCTCATTTGAACTTTTGCTAAATGCTTACACATCCTTGGATCTGTTTCTAGATTTTCTATCCTGTCCACCCATTCTATGGCTTTTCCCATCCTGTTTGTATCAGTTTGTCTTACAATGCATTTTAATACTTCGACATATAAGTACTTCTTCATTATTCTTTTCCCAAAATGTTTCAGCTCTTTCTTGCCTGCTCTTTTCTCTAAGATAAACCTTAGAATCATTTTGCTAAACCCCTCTCACCACCAAGATAAACTCTTTCAGAACTCTGACTTTAAAGCTTAACTTATAAATTAATTTGGGAAGAGTTGCTATCTCTATAGTCTGGAGTTATTCCATTCAGGGACATAGTGTTTCTGTCCATTTATTTAAGTCTTCCTCTATGTCCTTCTGAACTGGCTTTTCTTTCTTTCTTTTTTTTTTTAAAGCACCATAATGGACATTTCTGACTATTTTCAGACACAGTCTCTGACTCTGTGAGCCGTAGCCACTAGCAGTAAGAAGAGAAATTCCATTTCTTAGCATTGGAGGATATTTTCAGTATCCACCTTCTCATAAATCTGCAAGAAAGAGATCTCACTTTTCATCCAAAGAATCTGGAGTTCAAAACAGCCTTTATGGAAAAAAATCAAACTCCAGGGGCAACTGCAAAGCACATTTGGTGTCTAGCTGGCCAGCTTATTTTGCAGGACTCTTTTTCCAACTCCCAAATACTTTCCAGTCTGTGAAATTCATCTCCCCACCACTGTAGCAGCAAGCGCCTGTCCTGGCACTGGGGAGCTCACACAGTTTTCCTGAGCTCTGAACTTCTCTGAGGGGCTTTTTATTGTTAACACTGAGTTTGAGTGTATAGTATGCAACCTCTGTGAATGACTGGCTTGGCAAATCTAAGGGGGCTTGGGAAGGTGTTTCATTGGTCAGAGTTCAGATCTCCCTTGAACACAGCCCTGAAGCCGAATCCATTTTCAGAAAGAAACCAGGGCTCCTGCTCCTCCCTGGTAGCCCACCAGTCAAATCGCCAGAACTTGAATTTGCCAACATCAGGGTTTCTCAAGCCCAGAGGGCGGAGGAATATAGGCGCAGGGGACTTTCGGCAACGTCTGGAGACACTTTTGGTTGTCACCACGGAGAGATTGGTGGGGGCAGCGGGGTGGGGGGTTCTGGCGGGCGGTATTACCAGCACCTAGCGGAGAGAGGCCAGGGATGCTTCCGAAAACCCTGCAACACAGGACGTGCCCACAACAAAGAATTTCCCAGCCTCTGAAGGGAGGAATGCTGCCGAAGGGAGAAATTCCTTTTATATTTTCACTAACCGAGCAGTCAGCCTGCATTATATTATTAGGAACAAAAGTAAAGCAATATGTAAGGCAAAGTTTTTCAAAAGGAGATGATTGGTTTTGAAAAGCCTCTTACTTTAGAAGTACCTTAAAGTTCTGCCTCCCGTAAGCAAGCTTTTCTCACCAAGGTTTCTAAAGCAAACGGAAGGGGTTCAGAGAAACGCAATAGGTCTACAGCGTACTCTCACTCCCATCCTCAAACTCACGCGCCTCGGTCGCAAAAAGCAAAGCACAGAAGTTGTCCCGCATACAAGCAGCGACGCCTGCCCTGCGGGCTCAGGCAGCGGGGGAGGATGGGGAAGCGCGCTCCAGCGGCGACAAAGGCGCAGCGCTGAGGCCACCGCCACCTCCCGCGGCCGCTCTCGGTCCCTGGAGATGCGCGCCTGTCCTAAAGCGACCCTGCCGAGGAGCCCAGCCCGGGGAGAAAGCATCATCGGCTTAGCCTAGATTGGAACAACTCGTGGCACTTACTTGTCCAAAATGAAGTACAGGTCAAATCCCCCGTAGCAGGCTGGACCCCCTTCTTCCCTGCGTCCCCCTTGCCCGGCGCAGATGAGCACAAAAGTGGCCAAAGAGAGACACTTGAAGCCAATGCCCAGAGCTTTCTGCTCCACGGTGGCCATGTCCTGCAGCCCAGGGAGAGGGTAGGGTCCTCTCCTTCCCACGCTCCTCTAAGTCGCCAGGACCCTCAGGGGCGCGCCATCCGAGGGGCCCTCCTCTCGGGCCCTTTATTCCCCCTCGCTCTCCCGAAACTCCCCGGAAGCAATTGTCTGGAGGAGTTCAAGGTTTTCCTTCTGGTTTCCGCTTCGATTCTGTTTCTAGGTTTCAGGTTTCAAGAATCCCAATACTGTACTCCGCTTTTTTAAAGGGGCTGCTCCTGACTCTGGCCGACGGGCCGCTCCGGAGGCAGCGCTGAGGTTCTGCAATTGAATCAGTTGCGTCCGGACGGTTCTTTGTCCCAGATTTTAAATATTATGGGGTGGGTTTTCAAATTGTTCTTGCTTGGGGGAGTGCTTTTCTCCCTCCTCTCTACCCCCTTTCTTATTTCGATGGCGGAAGGAAGTTCAAAGGGTGCCACCTTGTGGTCAAGGGCGGTGAAAGCACTCTTTGGTGTTCAAGGGAGCGTGGCTGTGCACGTTTTCATATTCTTCCTCTTTCTCAGGCATCTTCCTTTTCACTCTCCATTACCTCTTCCTCATGCCTAGTTCTTTCTCACTCACTAGCCTTTTTGTCTTTGCCCTTTCCTTATTTGTCCTATGTCCGCTGATAAGGTCACTGTAAACATTTGATGAGAACCTACTCCAAGCACTAGGGCTCTGACCCCAGGCTGGGACCTCTGCAAACAAGATGTTGGGCAAAGGAGTGGAGAAGAAGGGGCCTTTGTTATCTGAATCATCCAAGTGACCTTACTGTACACTTATCGCAGATCATAAAAGAGACTGCTGGGGTGTGGTCATGTGGCTGAAAACGGAAGGCTGTTGCCAACATGGAAGAATTAAGCATGCTACATGGCCTCAGACTCCAGATTTTAGGAATTCTGGGATAAGTTCTTTTCAGCCTGTGAACTTTAATAATTTTTTCACCCAATCTTTGATTTAGGGAAGAGGACGTAAACAGCTTACAAGAAGGTGAAGCTTCCAAACAGCTTGAGCCTGGCCAGGAAGCCCTGTGCTAGCCTTCCTAAAGCGAAGGATCCTCCTTATAGTGGGCTGTGAGTTCCTCGCAGGAACTCAATTTTAGTTCCATGTGTCTTCCTCTATGGGAATCCTCAATACACCCTCATGCTCTGTTTTCCAGGATTATTTCTCCAGACACTCATCTTCCCCCCACCACCCCACCTGAGAGTCTCTAAATTTTGGCGATCCATAATACATTGCACTAGCCTGTCTCAAGTTCCTATCTCCCAATATTCACACCTCCCCTCCTACACGAAATGAGACTGATCTGTGTGTAATTAATGATACTGCAGAAATGATGATGTGTGGCTTCTGAGACTAGGTCTTAACAGACATTGTGCATGTATCTTTTTGAGTAAGTTTTCTCCAGATATATGCCCAGGAGTGGGATTTCAAGATCATATGGCAACTCTATATTTAGTTTTGTAAGGAACCTCCATACTGTTTTCCATAGTGGCTGTACCTATTGACATACCCACCAACAGTGTAGGAGGGTTCCCTTTTATCCACACCCTCTCCAGCATTTATTAGGTGTGGACTTCTTAATGATGGTCATTCTGGCCAGTGTGAGGTGGTACCTCATTGTAGTTTTGGTTTATGTTTCTTTAATAATTAGTGATGTTGAGCATACTTTCATGTGCTTGTTGGCCAGCTATATGCCTTTTTTTGAGAAATGTCTATTGAGGTCTGCTGCCCATTTTTTGATTGGGTTGTTTTTTTTGATATTGAGATGTATGACCCAAGTATTCACAGCAGCACTGTTTACTATAGCCAAGACATGGAAGCAACCTAAGTGTCCATCAACAGATGAATGGATAAAGGAGATGTGGTATATATTACAATGGAATATTACTAAGCCACAAAAAATTATGAAATAATGCCATTTACAGCAACATGGATGGACCTAGCAACTATCATACTACATGAAGTTAAGTCAGACAGAGAAAAACAAATATCATGATATCACTTATATGTGGAATCTAAAATAAGATACTCATGAACTTTTTCATGGAAAAGAAACAGACTCACAGACATAGAAAACAAAATTATGGTTACCAAAGGGGACAGTGGGGGGAAAGGACAAATTAGGAGTTTGGGATTAGCAGATACACACTACTGCATATAAAAGAGATAAACAACAAAGTCCTACTGTAGAGTACAGGGAACTATATTCACTATATTGTAATAAAACATGATGGAATAGAATCTGAAAAAGAATATCTATCTATGTCACTTTGCTATACACTTGAAGCTAGTACAACATTGTAAATAAATTATACTTCTATAATAATACTTCAATTATTGCTCTCCTGAATCACTTTCTCTGGGGAGCCCCATGCCATGTCATGAGTTTGCCCTGTCATGGGTCCCCCTATGGAGAAGTCCATGTAGTGAGACACTGAGACCCCCTGCTGATGTCAGCATCAATTTGCCAGGCATGTGAGTGTCTTGGAGGTGGATCCTCTGGCCCCAGTCAAGCCTTCAGATGACTGCAGTCCTGGTTGACATCTTGACTGTAACCTTATGAGAAACTCCAAGTCAGAACCTCTCAGCTAAGCCAATCCCAGATTCCTGACCCACAGAAATTATGAGAGAATGAATATATGTATTTATATTTTGAGCCTTTAATTTTGAAGGAAATTTGTTATGCAATAATAGACAACTAATAAATACCTATTACCATGTTAAAAATTTGAGACAATCTTTAGGGACAAACTTGTCTAACTATATTTCCCAGGCTTACTTGACCATGAAACACTTTTTTTTTTTTAATGTCTATTGACACCCATACTTTGGGAATAACAGCTCTCAGAAAAAAGTAACTGGGGAGAGATTAAAATACTCTAACTTGAAGTTCCCATTGAAGCTCAATGGTAACAAACCCAGATAGGATCCTTGAGAATGTGCGTTTGATCCCTGGCCTCATTCAGTGGGTTAAGGATCTGGCATTGATGTGAGCTATGGTGTAGGCCGGCGGCTGTAGCTCTGATTCAACCCCAAGCCTGGGAAACTTCCATATGCCATGGGTATGGCCCTAGAAAACAAAAATAAAATAAAATAAAATGCTCTAACTTGTCCAAGTCTTTTTTTTTTTTTTTCATACCTTCCCCTCACCCAAAGGACTGAAATCCCACTCTGGTCCCATTGCAGCTCTCTGATGAAAAAGAAGGTGAGGAAAATCTACAGAAAGTGAGTTTGTAGGCGGGAAAGGAATATGAGATAGAAAATCATAATGGAGAAAATACTTGTGGGTGACAGGATTGGCAAAGAATAGGAAGGGACTTGAATTGGAAAGAAATTTGGGGGAGAGGAGAGGTCATGGAGGATTAGGAATGTCTTCTCTCATCCTCATGCTCTAGGGACCTCTTAGGTCCTTTAGAGTTTGGGTGACAGGAATGTCTTGAGAGGTTTATATTGAGGAAGTTAGTCTGGCAGGCAATCAGAAATGTCCTGATAGAACTCTTCAGTAGTGACACAGTTATTAAAGACAGGTGAGGACACAGTTCCCAAGCAGAAGGAAATTCAGTATGAAGTAATGAGAAAAGGAAAAGAGTGGAAGAGCATGGAAGAGGCTCACCTGGGACAAAGGTGATGCTTTAGAGAACAGAGAGGTAGTCAGAAGGATTCAGATGCTTGAATGCCCTACTTGCCTCTGTCTTTCTTTTAGTGTTTTAGATCGAGATTCGTTAATACATGCTGACCATTTCTAGATCTTAAAATGACTCTTCCTCTCCCTTCCTCTCCCTCTCTCCCTCTCTTCCCTCCACCCACCCATAACCCAGAGAAATCCATTGCAGGCATTTCTTCCAGTTTTAGAGGGTTTTGTGCCATCTTCACTCCCTATGGGGAGGTGTCCTACAAAAAAGCCCATGAAGTGAACTTGATATTGAGCTATGGAGTTATGGTTATTCTTGAGGAATGCTGAGGTAGAAGGAAGAGTCCAACATCTATAATAAGGTAAATACTAATATGATGGCTCAATAGGTCTGCAAGAGGAGACATATTCAGGCTCTTCAAATTTGCAATAGTTTCCTTTGGTTGAGAAGATGTACCAAACCGATAACTGGTGCATGTAGGGAAGTGGGAGAGGTGGATCAGTCACTTGAAGTTGGAGGAGAACTTGGGAAGAGTATCCAGGGGGTTCCTGCTAGCATTTCTCAGGTTAATTTCACTGCTCAGAGATATTCAAGTATCAAGATCCCTTTATGCAGATGTTATCATCTTCTCCAGGGAATGCTGAATGTTCTCATTGGACTTAGGGTATCCTAGGTCTTAATCTCTTGCAAAGACCCCTGTGCTCTAGATAAGATAAACTGGCCTTGCTTAGGTTCACAGAGATTCCTTTGGAAGGAACTCTTCTGCCTCTCAAACTCAGGTACATGGAAGAATGATATAAATGGTGATGTCCCAGCTATGGATAGATATTTCTGGGGTTGAAGCACAAGGGCAAATGAATGAACCATGCACACGGAAGGGTTTGAATCATAACCTGGAAGTCAAGGCAGGGAAGAGCTTCTTGGAGGAAGAAGCAGTCAAAATGTCATATCCTGTAGAAGTCAAGAGCATAAGCCCTGAGAAGACCCTACTGATTTGACACGTCTCAGTGTGTCACCATGTCAGTGAAATAGTGAAAGGTGACATTAGACTGCATTGGGTTGCTAGGAAGGGGAAACGTCTGTTTTAAGAAGAGAGAGGGATAGAGTGCTAACTTATAAATGTTCACATGTTTTATGCCACAAAGAAGGATCCCAAGATATTTAAGGATACCAAGAATTTCAAGTTCTCTGCCTTCCAAAAGACTGGAGTGTTTGCCTTAAGTAGACTGATCATCTTAAAGCTGTACTCCGGCACTCTGATCACTATTCTACCTAAATTTGCCAGGCTGACGTCACTGAGATAGAAAAGTTTAAATATGACCTGACTGCCTACAGTCTCCACTCACTCACTCTCTCGTAGGTGTCCCCCACTCTCCAACACCTATGACGGAGCCCCTTTTGATAAGCTCTCAAAAACAGTTTTCTACCCTGATAACATTGCTATCTAATCTTCTAAGAATCTTATTGGTCATCAAAGGACCACCTGTCTAGATTCTTGGCAAAGGTTTTGGAAAAGGCTTCAGGTAATAGAGACTACCCAAGAAAACTGGGGGAAGTTTTTCCTTAGAAATATTTGTCCATTGTATGGAAAGATCTGACACTTTCCACCAAATTTTGTGCCAATCCAATAGGCTCAGTATCTGCCAGTGTTGGACATCCCACTGGTCCTTGGGCTTTGATGACACCCTATCCTTCTCAGGTAAAACATTCTTTAGTGAAAAATGGTCTCATTTCTTTGTTATGTGATTTCCTTCATGTTTGTCTTCCATAGGACTGCTATTTGCAAAAAGTCAAGAGAAAATTCCCAGAAATAGTGTATTATCCAGAATAACAATGTTTCTAAAGAATCTAAATCAGCCGAATGATGGCTTTTGTTCATAAGAAAAGAAAAGGTACCAGGAATATCTTTGAACCCAGAGCTGAACCACAGTCTATAGCAAGGCACCTTGATGGCATCCCATCCACAGGACAGGTCAACTTCAACCTCAGCCCTAAAACAGTCAAAGCCTTGTTAAACCCAGTGTCCTAGTAATAACCTTAATCAAAGCCCAATTCAGTCTATCTTGAAAATCAGTTCAGTTCAATTCATCCTCTGGTTCAGTTTGGGGCAATCTCAAACCCATCCCCAAACCTTGTTCGTAGCCACCCAAATAGAGAGATAGAACTCATTCAACAGAGCCCCAACCCAACTCTGATCAATTCAGAGCTGTGAAAAAATATGAGCCAATTTCATACATTTGTGCATGTCACACCAGAGACAGATCCGGTTTAATATGATTCACAACCCAACTCAGCTAAACCCACAGACAATATCCATATCCTAAGCCATACCCAAGCCCAACCTGAAGTTTAATCATCAATTCCCTTTAGCCTAATCCAGCTAGAGTCTAGGCAAAGCTGAGAGCCTGACACAGCAAGCATTATGAAGGCTCATTCTTACAAGGAGTCAGCTAAGACAATAATCTATAATTCATACCAGCATATCCTAAAAAATCCACCCCAGATCCTTTCAAGACTCAAAGCCTTGCAAACAAAATTTTCATTTTATCTACAACAGAGACCAGGTCAATCTAAAGCAGAACCCAGAAGATAGATGAAATAGACCAGTGCATACAGTCCAGGGTACTGACAAGTTTGCAAATGCCCAAAGGAAGATTTTATCAGACAACTCAAGACCAGCATAAAACTAAATACAAGACCAATCCAGCTGTTTTCTACCCAGCTCTGCTCAGCTCTGGTGCATTTGGGCATATTCAAGACTAAAGTCTTACTCAGAGACCCCAGACCAGTTTATGACTAAAGATGCCGCAGGAACTCTACCAAAACCTTGTCAAGCCCGTAGCTCCCTCAACACTTTTTTTTTTGTCTTTTTGTCTTTTCTAGGGCTGCACCCGTGGCATATGGAGGTTCCCAGGCTAGGGGTCTAATCTGAGCTGTAGCTGCCGGTCTACGCCAGAGCCACAGCCATGCGGGATCCGAGCTGCGTCTGCAACCTACACCACGGCTCATGGCCACGCTGGATCCTTAACCCACTGAGCAAGGCCAGGGATCGAACCTGCAACCTCATGGTTCCTAGTCGGATTCATTAACCGCTGAGCCACGATGGGAACTCCTCCTTCAATACTTTTTGATAATGGCCACAGTCCAAGTCCCAAGCAGAAAGACCAGTGGTTTTCAAAGTGTGTAAACACACGTGTGTGGGTAAAGATGTGTGGTTCGGGTACTGTGAAGTTGGGGGCAGAGATGTTAAGCCCTCTGAAATAACTAATGGAGCTTTTTTAAGACATGTGTATCTGTAAAATATCAGAGATGGATATGGGGACATATAATTTAATATAGTCTTACAGAGACCAATTTTTTTCCATATATGCTTATATACCCTTTTCTTCTCTCATGAGATCTATTAAAATAGGTAGAATTAGGAGTTCCCGTCGTGGCGCAGTGGTTAACGAATCCGACTAGGAACCATGAGGTTGCGGGTTCGGTCCCTGCCCTTGCTCAGTGGGTTAATGATCCGGCGTTGCCGTGAGCTGTGGTGTAGGTTGCAGACGCAGCTCGGATCCCGCATGGCTGTGGCTCTGGCGTAGGCCGGTGGCTACAGCTCCGATTGGACCCCTAGCCTGGGAACCTCCATATGCCGCGGGAGCGGCCCAAGAAATAGCAACAACAACAACAATAACAACAACAAAAGACAAAAAAAAAGGTAGAATTAGTGCTAATTCCCATCAACTGTTTGAAATTAGGCAGGATAGCACACTGATTAATAGTGAGATTGCACAACGGGCTATTTGGGGCAATGGACAGCTCTGCCATTATTCACAGGGTGTCTGTGCAGGTTAAATGTCCTATCCATCATACAGCTGCCTATCTACAAAGTGGGATTAATATTACTTCCCTCAGTGGGTTTTTCTGTGGTTTAAGTGGGATAATATATGTCACCTATGGCCCTCAGGGGGCATACAGTCGATTATGGCTTTTAATTATTGTTAGGAGATGCTGGGAAAATGCATGTGAATTTCTTCTAGAGATAAGGAGAGTAAGTTTGGAAGAACTGCTTGCAGAGTATTTGATTTTTCTACCACAAGTGAAACATGGCTGTTTCTGTACCACGGGCATTTGCATTATTCACTTTGAAAAATGTAAAGATAAGGATTCAAGCTCATCCAGGATCTACTGGGAGTTGATGGTTTCCTAGGGTGCATACAGAAAACAAATGGAAAATATGCTTTAGGGCTATTAATAATCTATTGACAGCAGTGCTGTTTCTGTTAGCCAAGAATGCTAGATAGCTAATCTCTAAAGAAATGCCCTAGTAAGTGGTTATAATGAATGATGCTTCTTTCTGATACTGCTTTTTTTTTTTTTTTTTTTTTTAAGATCTAACAACCCACCAAAAATAAGCATTCTTATTTCTTCTTGGTAACTCATTCAGTCATTCATTCAAAAATTAGTTTTTGGATATCTGCTCTAAGGCAGACCCTGTGCTTATACTAAAGGTAGAAAGATGTACACAAATGTGGACCTTGCAGAGTTTGGTTGGGAAACACAAATGCATACCTAGGTCCAACACTGTGGTTAACCTAGTTTTTAGAGGAAACTCAGCTTGTCTCCACCACACCACCGTGACAATTCCAAGGAGAAGTTGGCCTGATGTAATAGTAACCTCAGTGATACACTGTTGACCATAACTCTTAGGGATGACTCGTCCCTTATGTGAATGAATGAAGACATGACAAACGTCTCTTCCTACCAGTAATGAGAAACTCCTGCCATAAGAAGATCCAAAAGCGGTGATGAAAAAGCCCATGGGAAAGGGACCAAGATCTGGGCTATTTAGGCTGCCTCCAGTCTGAGTGAAAGGAACCTTCAGGATCCTTGTCATGGATCACTAAAGCACAGAGGGGCTTGGGGGCAGAGCGGAAGCTCATAATGAGGTAGGCCGTGACCTGAGTTAGCCTCTGAGCATTGGCTCTTTAGGGCATGGCTCCGGCAGCAGTCAGATCTGAGTTAGCTTTCTGGCATTAAGTTTTTAGGCTCAAACGACTGTATGCCCAAGATGGATGTCTAAGAAGCAGGCTCATTCTGGAACCTCAAATACAAAAGCATTTGCCCTTATTACAGCCGAAGTCACAGTGGAGAAGTCATATGTCATTAACTGTGTGGGCCTCTGTGTCCCCTGGGATAGAGATTTATTCCTAAAGGTAGGACAGACTTCTCTCAGAATAGGTAGAGTGCAAGGCATGGATGGTACTACCACCCAGGTTTTATTTTCCTCTCTGTCATAGTTCCCATCAAAGATTGAGAATGGCCTTGCCATGAAATCTTACTTAGAGTCATAATTTTTGCCATAAAGCTGTGAGTTTAATTCAAAGAAAATAGTGGATTCAATCAATAAACACGTAAAAAAGACCAAGGACCCTAACGGCATAAGGGAATTTTCATCTTAGGTCGAAATGGAAGAAAAAAACAGTGGAGATGTTGTAAATCTAAGAACCAGCAAGGAAGAAATAAAGGCTCATGCCCAGACACTGTCCTCTAGAAATCAGATTTACTCAGAGGTAGAAAGAAAACCTCAGATGATAGACAAGAAGGTTTTAGAATTTGGTGTCTAAAAACAGAAGCTGTGGGAGTTCCCATCATGGCGCAGCAGAAATGAATTCAACTAGTATCCATGAGGATGCAGGTTCGACTCCTGGCTTCGCTCAGTGGGTTGGGGATCCCGCGTTGCCGTGAGCTGTGGTGTAGGTTGCAGAAGCGGCTTGAATCCTGCATTGCTGTGGTGTAGGCTGGCAGCTGTGCATGGGTGAGGGGACCCACGTTTTTTTAGGTAGCAATGACATATGCAGGTGGCCTAGGGGCAGCCAGTCCAGATAGAAGGAGAACAAAAGTCTCCTAAAAGGATGCTGCCAAGGAGGAAAAGAGAAATTGATGGCTCCTTCGATGTGATTGACACAGGAGAGTTAAATCTCATCCCTAAAATAGAAAGTCAGTGAATAATGTCTGAGATTGATGAATTAAAATATATTAGCATGTGCATAGCATTTAGAAACATGGCCATGTATAAATGCCAGAAAAATTAACTAAAATAGTTAATGGGGAGGGCGTGCTGTGGAGAATGGTGGGGCAGGAAATGGAAACATTTTATTATAAGACTTTTAGACATTCTGACTTTTAAACTATGTGACTTTATTATTTTGGGTAAAAAATTACAATATTTTTTTTTTAAACGGGAGACTTCCAAATTTGCTAAAGAGTCTGCTGAGGATTTCTGCTAAGTTTGTTTCGATTCAATTAAGTGATTAGCATAATGGAATGTCAAGTTGTATTTATTTTTCATTTTTTAAAGTTTTATTGAAGCATAGTTGACTTACAATATTGTGATAATTTGCGCTGTACAACAAAGTGATTCAGTTATCCCATGTTGTATTTAAAACTGACAATCAAGAGTTCTCTTGTAGTGCATCAAGTTAAGGATCCAGTGTTGTTACTGCAGCAGTTTGGGTTGCTGCTATGATATGAGTTCAATCCCTGGCCTGGGAATTCCCACATGCTGTGGGCGTGGCCCCCCAAAATTTTCAATCACATGGACTAGATATAAATACCTGGAGAAAGTTATAAAATAATGTTGAGAAAATTAAAAAGTTGAAAAACAAGCAGAGCACAGAGTAATTTGTAAACTTAGAAGGCAGGACCCCAAATCATGTGCATATATATACACGTGTACATATATATACACACATATCATTTGGATACATGATATATATAACTGTATACATATATGGTTTACATACACACTCACACAGCCGTAAACATAGTTATAATTAAAATATAAAATAATCCTGTCAGAAAGAGAAAGACAAATACCATATAATATCACCTATATCTGGAATCTAATATACAGCACAAGTGAACCTTTCCACAGGAAAAAAAAATCACGGACTTGGAGAACAGACTTGTGGTTGCCAAGGAGGAGGGGAAGGAGCAGGATGGATTGGGAACTTGGGGTTAATAGATGCAGACGATTGTCTTTGGAATGGATCAGCAATGAGATGCTGCTGCATAGCCCTCAGAACTATGTCTGGTCACTTATGATGGAGCATGATAATGTGAGAAAAAAGGATCTACACATGTATGTGTAACTGGGTCACCTTGCTATACAGTAGAAAATTGACAGAACACTGTTAACCAGCTACAATGCAAAAAATAATTATATGAAAAAATTTTTTAAAAATCCTAACATTAGGAGAATGATTTTAAAAGTTTTGGATCATTAACAAAACAGTACACTACATGGCCATTAAAAATAAAATACAGGAAGACTTTACAACATGAGAAAGTGTTCATGTACATTATTACATGAAAAATTTAGAATATATGTAGGTTAGGCTGACAACTATGAAAGATATTCATGTGGGTAAGTACTCGAAAGTCATTTTTACAAATCAAATAGCGTTAGAAACAAAAAGTACATCAAAGGAGAGGCAGCAGATAAGGCAAATGTGAGGCGTTAACTTTGGAGCTATAAAGGAAGCACTATCTGGGATGAGGGAGTTGAAGGCAGCAACTAAATGGACAAGGGTAAAAGACTTTAAAAAAAAAATTAGGGGAGTTCCTGTCATGGTGCAGTGGAAATGAATCCGACTAAGAATGATGAGGTCGTGGGTTCTATCCTTGGCCTCGCTCAGTGGGTTAAGGAACCAGCATTGCCATAAGCTGTGGTGTAGGTTGCAGACATGGCTCGGAGCAGCTTGGAGCAGCTTGGAGCAGCTCGGATCCTGAGTTGCTGTAGCTGTGGCACAGGCCGGCAGCTACAGCTCCAATTAGACCCCGAGTCTGGGACCCTCCATATGCCATGGGCGCAGCCCTAGAAAAGGCAAATAAATAAATAAAAAAATAAAAATAAAAATTATAATTATAAAATAAATTAAAATTAAAGAATTTACAATGTTGTGCCAATTTCTGCTACACAGCAAAGTGACCCAGTCTTATATACATATTATATATAATATATAAAAGAATATATATATTCTTTTGCTTATATTATTTTCATCATGGTCTATCCCAAGAGTTTGGATATAGTTCCCTGTGCTGTACAGTGGAGTCTAATTGCCCATCCATTCTAAATGTAATAGTGTGTATCTACTAACCCCCAATTCCCAGTCCATCCCACTTCCCCAACCCCTTGGCAACCACAAGTCTGTTTTCTGTGTCTGTGAGTCTGTTTCTACCTGTAGATAGGTTCTTTTCTGCCATATTTTAGATTCCACATATAAGTAATATCAAATGGTATTTGTCTCTGTAAAAGATGTTTTTGTGTTTGCTTGTTTATGTGATTTTTTTTAAACGTTGAGGGATGTTTAAGTTGGTATCCATGGATGGGGAAGGGACCAAGGACCTGTAGCTATGGACAGGGTGAAAGATGGGGGCGGGGGTTACGCAGGGAAGGGAGAGCAGGGGGAGGAGGGAAGGAGAGAGGGGATGGTGCTGGCCTGAGGAGGCAGGAAGCAGGGACTCAGAGCACAGACGGAATGGTCAGCTTTGGCCAAGGAAATGAACCTACTATATGGGAGAACTTATGTGATGGGGATGGGGACTCTGTACTCTAAAGCTCTAGTTGATGCTCTTTACAATGAGAACAAACACAGGACTTGGCATGAATCTAAGACAGCATTTGATATTTAGGCAGCTTAAAGCTTAAAGCATATCCCATGCTTACTTTCTCGATGAATGATACTATGTGAATAAATGTGCAAGAGAGTAAAACTAGGTTCAGACAGAGCCAGATCCAGGCCCAGTACTGGCCCTCCAGAGTTAACTAGCTACAAGGTTCTGAGGGAATCCTTCACCTTGCCAAGGCTCAGTTTCCACATGGGCATGACTATGCTGGTCCACTCTATGGCAGAAATTATACTAAGGGGTCACAGATGCTGCATTTCATTTAATACTCCCAACAGATGTGCACATCTCTGTTATAATACTCTTTTCATCAATGCAAACATGAGGCTCAGAGAAGTCAAGTAACTTTCTTTAAATATCTGTGCACCTGTACATGGTGGAACCGGGATGCAAGCCTATCCTTAATTGCCTTTGCTCTTTCTACCATGTGACCTTTCCAACCAGTGGGAAGGATGCTGACAAGTCTGTAAGTGGGAAGATGAGGAGCTGAAGAGGTTTTGAAAGATTCATTTTAAACACAAGAATCCTTTTGGTGCAGTTTTCTTCCACTGCTGGAGTTCCTGGGAACTGTATTTTCAGGATTCCATTCATAACAGTGTGTTTGGCATGACAAAGTTCTTAACATTTCTTTATTCTACTGCCAAGACCCTGGCTTTTGTATAATCAATTTGCAATCTACTTAAATGTTTTAAAACATGGAAATGACTGTATCGTATTTTGGTGAGAGGATGATGAGGCTTCTTCCTCTAAATTATGTAGGGCTGAGGATCCTTGAATTTAAACATGGGGTGGCGGTTCTCTTTACTGTAAAATTACTTCTGCAGAGCGGATATGCAAAGCAAGCAAATGAAGAAGAATTATTTAAAGTGTTGTGATTGCGTTGAGTTTCCAAAACTGTTGATGGTTTCTGTGAATACTGGCCAGGCTCTGAAGGGTGAGGCCTCAGGGCGAGCGGAGATGTTGCCAGACCCACCAGGGTCTTGTCAGCGCTGTCAGGCACTTTGTCCAGCTACATATGCTTGCCCATTGGCCTATGCTCCTTGGAGCTTGTGAAATTGGAGAGGTCAGTGCAGAATTCTGGGGAATCAGATTCTCAGAGTGCCTCTTGAATGACCTTAAGTACATCTGGGCTCAAAGACAAAGACTGTCTACTAGTCGAAAGCCTAAGGGTAGATTCAGTCCATCTGAGCCTGAGTCTTTCTGGAGGAGAGGAGGTGGGGATGTGGACCTGCCTGTGGAACTCGTCCAACCACCGCCTTTCAGCCCCAGGAGAACATAAACCAAGGGTCCTTTTCTCCTCAAGTTGCCTCTGACTTCACACTGTGGACCCCCTCCCCACCTGTGAAGTAAAGCAGGCTGGAAAGGAAGCTGAGAAGAGGCTAAAACCTTTCTCAAAGGGCATCGCCAGTGCTGGGCAGGGGAGTCAGGACCAGCACCAAGAGCTGGGATGAGTTTGGAGGTGAAAGTTTGTAGGGCGACAGATTCTCAGAGATGTCAGCATGGGTTCCCATCCCAATGGTCTACCGCCGCAGAATAAACCACCCCAAAATATAATGACTTAAACATTTATTTTGATTGTTCCTGGTTCTTTGGGTTGACTGGGGCTCAGCTGGGCACTTCCCTCATGGGGTTTCTCAAGTGGTTGCAGCAAGATAGCAGCTGGGACTGGGTCACTTTGCTATACAGCTGAGATGGACAGAACATTGAAACTGATGATAAGAGAAAAAATTAAAATCTTAAAAAAAGATATCAGCTGGGCTGCAGACATTTAAGAGATCATGCCAAGATGACCCTCCCACATGGCTGGCCGTTAATGCTAGCTGTTGGCTGAGAGTTCAGGTGGCGTTTTTAACCATGTGTGTGTGTCTTCTTCATGTGACTTGACCTTCAGATAGCTTGGTGACTCAGTTCCCAACAGGACTGGTCTAAGAATAAGCATTCCAAGGGACCCTTGTTATGTCTGACCCTTGGAAGTCTCAGAAAGTCACTTCTGCTTTTATTGGTCATGGGACATCGCTAAGACTGACTTAGATTTGAAGGAAGAGAATTAGACTCTACTTTTTAGTGCCAAGGAAAGCATGCTTATAGAGTGAGGTAATGAGTTGATGGAGACCATATTTCAGGAATCTACCACAGCCTGAATAGATTTCAGCTAGAGCATGACAGTGGTGGACTTGGAATGTATGTAATAAAGTGAAACAAATGGTTATTAAATGCTTGCTCTGCATCAACCCTTCTGATGCATTATTAGGTTTAATCTATTCGACAGCCCTATGAAGGAATGTGGCAGATTTGCTCTTTTTTAGCTCCACTTCTTCACTGTTCCCTGGGGCCTTGCTGTGTGCCATGTCACTTTTCAGAGCCTTTCACATGAGAAGTAAACAGAAGGCTACCTCCCTGTACCTTGATTTTTGGCTTGGCCATATGACTTCCTCTGGCCCATGGAATGGCAGTAGATGTTATGCAGACAGGGGTTTGTGATATGCTTGTATGGGTGGCCATGCCCTGTGGCCAACTTTTGCCCTCACCATGAGAAAAATTTCTCCCAGGGTGGTGCTGCCTCTTCTACCAGGTGTCCAGAAAGATATGTGGAGCAGATCAGAGCCAGCTGGATTCATAACTTGAAGCAGAGATATGCAGCCAAGCCCTGCCTAGGTCACCCAGTTCCCAGGTAGCTGACCACAGAGGGGTGAAATAGAAATGCTTATTATTGAATGCTGCTGAGATGCTGTGGTTTTTTGTAAAAGCAGGTTGATCCAGTAGGCATTATTAGCTCCGTGTTTTTTTTTCCCTGAGTCTCTGAGAAATTAATTATTTAAGGACCAGTTTTTGAATTGAGCTCTGCCCAATCCAGAACCTCACGGCATTAGCTACACTGGTACTACGGGCAATGGATTCAGGCAAGCCTGACCAAGCTCCTACACTGCCCTCACGGGCATGGCCTGGGGAGCTGGAGGAGGCTTGTTGCTAAGTGGAAATATTCCTCCCTGTATTGCTTCTCTGGAAAGTTCTTAGAGATGGCTGAGAATTTTGATCTTGGGGTATGTGTAGGTTGGGAGCGAGGGGGTTGTGGTGCCTAGTTCACTGTTCACTGAGCAATTTCCACTGAAGAGAGGGAGGGAGGACCCAGAGCTCAAGCATGAAAGACAGCATTGTTGATTGGACGGATTTCTGTGGTTAGCTGAAGGGCTCAAAAGGCCCTGGGAGGGTGTTGGTCTTAAAGAGATGAACTCTGCATGCGTGTGTGCGTGCGCGCGTGCCTGTGCATGTGTGAGAGGTGGGGGCTCTGTACTCTAAAGCTCTAGTTGATACTCTTTACAATGAGAACAAATAGAGGAACTGGCATTCGGCTAAGACTTAGCTTTGGGGGTTTTTATGGTTTTTTGGTTTGTTTGTTTGTTTTTTGGGGGTTTTTAGGGCTGTAAAGTTGGCCTGTGGAGGTTCCCAGGCTAGGGGTTGACTCGGAGCTCTCACTGCCAGCCACAGCTACAGCTGTGGCAATGCTGGATCCTTAACCCACTGAGCAAGGCCAGGGATCAAACCCATAACCTCATGGTTCCTAGTCGGATTCATTTTCTCTGCGCTGTGATGGGAACGCCCATCTAAGACTTGGCTTTTGATATTTATGCAGCTTAAAGCTTAAGCAGCTTAAAGCTTAAAGCATATCCCATGCTTACTTTCTCAATGAATGATATTATGTGAATGAATGTGCAAGAGAGCAAAACTCAACTCAGACAGAGCCATACCTGAGGCCCAGTTCTGGTCCCCCAGCGTTTACTGGCTACAGGGTTGTGAGTGAAGCCTGCACCTTGCTAAGGCTCAATTTCCACATGGGCATCGCTATGCTGGTTCTGACTACCTCACACTGCAGAGGCCAAATGAGTGCTGGATGGAGAAACACATACCTTCATTAAACAGGTGGTAAATGAGCAAAAAGCCACATGTTTCTGGAACAAAAATTGTTCATGCATATCAAGAGCCTGGAAAGATGATTTCCAGTTTTCTTATTTTTGCATTCATTTAAAAAATGCCTACCTCCATCATTGTCTGGCTGCAGTCTGTAGTATGGTCACTGTCCCCTGAAGCCACGCAAGACGTGTAGATAAAGACATCAGCAGCTCAACAATCGTCCCTTCCATCCCTCAGCTCCAGAGTCGTCACAGGTGCTGGTCCCATCAGCCACTCGCCACACACTTAAAGCCCCTTAACAAGGCCCTGATGGGGTCTGACATGAGCTCAGCTTCTTCTCTAGCCCCTGGTCCAAGGTGGCATTTAAAGTCTACTGATTAACTCCCATCTCTTCCACATTCCCTTTGAACTGAACAAATAATACAAAAATAGAGTAAAAATTTGTCTTAGGAGTAAAGAAGATAGAAAGATGCCATTGAAAGTCCAGAAAGAGATAAGTTTTTGTTACCTACACTGGGATAAAGGACTAGACGGAGGGAGGTGCCAATCAGCTCAAGGTGCCAATGATTCAAGCAAGGGAAAGAAAATGTTGCAGGAACATGCATGGGACAAAGAGCAAAGCCCCCAGGGGGATGGAAATGAGGGGGGATGAAGGGCACTTCAATGCAGCCAACTCTCCAATGTACAAATGACTCAGCCTGAGAGCAGCTGACGACAGGCACAACCCCAGCTTCCCCGCCACTCATACAGCCTGGGAAAGGCATTCCAACAGGAGAGTTGCAATGAGGCCTGTAGGCAGGGAAGGGGCCAGAGCCCAAGCTAACTTCAGCAGCACCATCAAAGCCCAGAAAGCTTTTGACACAGTGGGCCTTCCCAGTACTGAGGCCACCTCTGGTCAGAGGTGCACACACTCCTGCATTCAGAACGGCCAAGGGAGGATTAGAGACCAGTGGCCATGGGCCAAACCTGACTGCCAGCGACTTCAGGGTATTTTTAAGAGTAAAGGGCATACAGAGTGTGGGTGGCTTACACACTCATTCCAACCATGTAAAGCATGATCAGAAAATGGGTGTCAATGGCTTCCATGACCCCCTAACTCAAGAATCCTAAGTAGAAGACCCAGATAACTTCGGGCAGTGAAACATAAAAAGAAAAACTTGTGCCTAGTCGGGATATCCTAAACCTGTTAAGACTCTGTTTAGGGGCTCTCTCCTTAGGACTCACAGGTAACACATATCAAAGTAAAAGATTTGAAGACAATTGTAGGAGAATTTTAGCTGTCAAAATTAATTGCATGGGGGGGGGGGTCTACACTAAGGTCATCTAGAGGGTTGCTCTGCTCATCTTGTTCAGCTGAGCTCATACCGCATGTCATGAGAACTTGTCCTGTGTCCTATGTGACTCTTCGTAGTTTTCTGAGTTTAGATATGAACTTGCTTAACACATAAAAATATTTACTTTTGGATTTCCTGCAGTGGGTGAAGAATCAGGTGTTGTCGCAGCTGTGACATGGGTCAGAGCTGTGGCTCAGATTTGATCCCTGGCATGGGCACTTCCATAGGCCACGGGTGTGGCTGAAAAAGAAAACAAATTTTACGTTGTACCTTCTTAGTTGGTGCCAGAATATTCAGGAATGCACGTAAATGGAGGGAAGATGGTACTTTCTTTCTTTAGAGTCTTCTCAGGAATTATTTGCCTTTTTAACAAAATCATCTCACCAAGGCAGCACAGCTCATGATATTTAAACCATCAATGGCAGATCCTTACATGAGTCTGCATGTCATTGTGATTCTATGTTTAGGCGTAGACATCTAAATATGAAAGTTTTTCATATTCTAGTTTTGTGCATTTGATCTGTCAAAAACAGATGGCTGTGTTAAGTCTCCTCCCCCCGCCTTTGTAGCTTTGCGTGTTTCCTTTAGCATTTCCAAAAGGTTGTTTTTGTTTTATATATTTTGAATCTGTGTGATTATTAGGTCGTCTATGCAGATGGCATGTTTTATCATCACAAATGTCTTCCTGTCATTTTATTTACTGATTTTGCCTTAAATCACACTTTGGCATAATGATATGACAGCCCGATTTTACTGTGTATTTAAACTACCTGCACATGCTTGCCAACTTCTTTATTTCTCATATTATCAGTATTTATTTTAGTTTTGCCTTGTCTAATCTGGATATGTCAACAAATTCAGAGTCTGAATCTTTTACTAAAATGGGACGATATGGTCACTTAAAAAAACTTTTAATTCTAAAATACTTTTTGGTTTCTTAAAGGAGTTATGAAGCCAGCATGGAGAGTTCCTGTACACCCTTCACCTAGCTTCTTCCAACATGAATGAACATCGCAGGTAACCATCGCCCAATGATCAAAACTGGGAAATTAATCTTAAGACAGTGTTAAATAATGTTCAGAACTAACATGGTCACAATATTATTAACCAGCCCTCAGACTTTACTTGGACTTTCCCAAGTTCTTCTTTGGTTTGAAGTCGAGTCCACTGTTAAGATGACACACACTTGGTTGCATAAAGCACCTGGATAAACCATTGCAGCCTGGGCAGGAATCTGCCCCGGGAGCCAAACCTTGGCAAAGCAGAAAGAAAGAAATATGGAAGTACCTTGGAAAAATTGACTCCGGATTCAACCCCTGAAGATTTGGTTTAAGCCACATAGTTATGTCAGAAGAGCAACTGGGAGGACACCAGAAAGATAGTCTAATAATGGGCAAGGGCTTATCTAAAATATTTTTGGTAAATGTTTCCCTCTAAGAGTCAGGCTTGTAATGAGATATTATCTGCTCCTCTCTGGTGCATCTTGAGGTCGAGAAGTCACTAGAACTTTGAGTGACCCTGCAAGCCAGCTCTTTGTCCTCCCTGTCCTTTCTCTTGACCCTGACAGGCTGAGGTACTAGGTGAGCCATGACTCGGCTTGAGTTGGGTTACCCACAAGACCAAATGAAACTGCCAGTGGGAAGCTGCCCAGGCTGCCAAGCAGTGATTTCAAGTCCTGTAGAGCAGGGCTTGGCACTGGCGCAGCCCAGGAACAGCGGCTTCTCTCTGCAGACCTCAGCATCCCAGGGCTGAATGAAGTCATTTTCACTTACACCAAGTCTTCTGGGGACTGGGGTCAAAGGCTGAATGCTTGGAACGATCCATCTCAGAGTTGAGCAAGATATGAGAGGCCTCTGCCTTCTGTTGGAATGAAGGAGGAGTTGCTTTCCATCCAACACGGCTCTGCCCTCTTATTGCCTTTAGAACATTATCATATTTATTGTGCTTACAAAAAACTGTAACTAAGTATTAAGTGCAAGAGACTATTTAAAAAATATTGGTAAGTGTAAAGATTAATGACATCCATGGGCTCCCCACACCTCAATCCAGTTTGAGAGAGAGACTGAAAGCATGGCCGCTACCTTGGAAGTCATCCATCCACCCCTCCAACACCCCTCCTTTCCTCTTAGGGCTATACAGTTATCCTGAGTTTTGTGTTATCATTCCTTTGCTTTTAGTCATGCAAATTCCCACACATGCATATATTTCTAAAATATGTGTTGTTTAGTTTTGCCTGTTTTGGAAGTTTATATAAATACAATATATTTATTATACTGTTTCTCCTGGGACTTTGGACTTGGTGTTATTTTTTTCAGAGCCATCCATGTTGTTGTGTGCGGCTGTGATTAATTTATTTTTCTTTTTGTGGTGTTTAGCATTCTGCTAAATAAACACATCAGGATGTATTTCTCTCTTCTATTGGCAAACACTTTGGTTTTTTTCTTTTCTTTTCTTTTTTTTTTTTGCTGTTACAAACACTGCTGCTGTGAACATTCTTATGCATGTTTCTGGGCCCCCATGTGCAAGAATTTCTCTGGGATATGTACCTAAGAGTGGAATTCGGGGGTCATAGGATAGTCACATCTTCAGCTTGTTACACAAGGCAGTGCTGAATTGTTTTCCAAAGCAGTCGTATCAATTCCTGCTTGCCAGGGTTGTGTTTTTGTTACTCTACATGCTCTCTAACACCTCATGTTAGAGTTTTCCACTTGCCAATAAATGGGCATGACATGACCTCTCATTATGGTTGAATTTGCATTTTCTTTCCTATTAAGGAAGTTAAGATCTCTGTGTATCTAGGTTCACCATTCAGGATTTGTCTTCTAGTAGAAACTTATTCATCTTCATTTTTCTAGTAATTATTCATCTTTTCCCTGTCATTATGTAAGAGTTCTTTATATAATTTTCTACTAGTGCTTTATCCAGTTGATGTGTTGCAAATATCTGTATTAATTTGTGGCTTGTTTTTCCCTCTATTTTTGGTGTCTTTGGATAAACAGGCACTATATTTTTAATGTAGAGAAATTTTCAGTATTTCACTTTGTGGCTGGGCTTTTTCTGCAAAGTGTAGCAAATCCATTTCTCTCTCAGTAGCCATGAAGTTATTGTTCTATATTCAAAAGTTTACTAAGGCTGTTTTTTTCTTTTTATGGCTGCACCCGCAGCATATGGAATTTCCCTGGCTAGGGGTCAAATCGGAGCTGCAGCTGCAGGCCCACACCACAACCACAGCAACACCAGATCCGTGTAACACCACAGCAGCATCTGTGACCAACGCGGTGACTTGTGGTAACGCTGGATCCTTAAGACACTGAGTGAGGCCAGGGATCAAATCTTCACCCTCATGGACACTATGTCAGGTTTTTAACCTGCTGAGCCACAATGGGAACTCGATGAAGTTATTGTTCTATATTCTGAAGTCTGCTAAGTCTTTTTATTGTGCCTTTCATTAGTAGGCTTTTTAATACACATCTTTTCCCTGAAACCTGGAAGAGCTAATATGTGGCTTCAGGTCTTGGTGTTGATATACAGTTTCTGTTTCCAGTCTTTTTGAAACCAGCTGCTTTTCTTGCTCTAAGAGTGTTTTAGATACTCTGGTATCCTTGCAATTCCCAGCCCTCCTTTCCTGCTGAAGCTACTTTGAGCAGATTTCTGCCCTCGCTGATCTGAAACAACACTATGCCTATTAACTATAGAGCAGTCTTCAGAGTGGCTGGATGGTCTTGGAATCATTCCCAGAGCTGTGGTTAGTAGTGTCTGAAGCAGCTGAAGAGGTTCTTTATATGGGACAAGTCCTGAATATAGGCAAATATTTGGGGGCTAATGCACTTTGATGACTCGCTACCAACACGCTGCATTTTCGATCCTGCACGTTCTAAATAGAAATCATGAAGAATTTAAACATAAACTGACGTCAGTGCTAAATAGGTTTATTTAGACTTCAACTAGGAGAAAACATTTCAGAATGACAAGATTAAAAACCATTAGAACCCATAATTTCTGCCTAGAATATTCTTGATGGCTAAACCCATAGCAAATTTTTCTTTTTCTTTTTTTTTTTAGTTCTCCGCTATTCCTCCACAGAAGGAAATGTTAAGAATCCAGAGTATATCAGCACTGATGCACTTTCCTGAGTACAAAATCAGGTTTGCTCCTGATGAAAAGAAAAGAGGAAACTAATATCAATGCCTTTTCAAAAACTGGGTGGTTTTTTTGGGGGGGTGGTTCAGGGAGATGTCACACAGTTTCCAGACAAGCTCCGCCATAATTTCAAGATTTAGCTAGCTAGCTAGCAAGATTTAAAGCTAAATCAGAGTCAGAGATCTGGAAAGTTGCTACAGTGTTAGGTCCTAGGTGGACACTTCATTTTTGTGCAAATTATTCTTTGAATGCCCAGAATGAGAGACTGCTTGAGTTACAAACATGGCAATAGATTCTCCTGGCATTCTCCTTTCCATTTAGTGATTCATGCATTTATTGGACTAGGTCTAGATTCACTTTTGAAGGGAAGTATTTCAGAATGGTGAAAAGGACAGAATCCAGGCCAAAATGATTAGGATTGGTCCAGGAGAGGGATGTGTGTTTCTCTCTGTGCCTGTTTCCTCAGCCAGAAAGTGAGAACAACAGTAAAACCTGGAGGAGTTCCCTTCGTGGCTCAGCAGTTAAGGAACCTGACTAGGATCCATGAGGATTTGGGTTCGATCCCTGGCCTTGCTCAGTGGGTTAAGGACCTGTCGTTGCCGTGAGCTGTGGTGTAGGTCGCAGACGCAGCTTGGATCTTGCCTTGCTGTGGCTGTGGCTTAGGCCAGCAGCTATAGCTCCCATTCGACCCCTAGCCTGGGAACCTCCATATACCACAGGTGTGGCCCTAAAACAACCCCCAAACAAACAAACAAACAAAATACAATAAAACCTATCATGTAGGATCGCTGTCAGGAGCAAATGCATTAACACACGGAGAGCACATAGAACAGTGCATGGTGCAGGGCAAGCACTACATAAGTGTTGGCCTTGATTCCCCCTCTCCCGAGTAACTGGTGTCCTCTGTGGACATGCCCCCAATAGCTGACAATCCCACCAGCAATGACCTGGAGTGCAAGGTACAAAAGCCACTGACCTTGAATCTCTTCAGCCATGTATGTTGGAATCCCCTTGCACATGGCAACAATGGATTTTCCAAACTTGTCCAGGTTGTCGACTCTGTTGGGGTTGACTGAGTACCTCAGGCTCTTGGGAGGTGGTCCCCCTGGGCCCTTACCCTGAAGCTGAGTGTGAGGAAGATGGGTGGGAAAGAGGAGAGAGACTGAGTGCTGTGCCCAGAGGTTTGTGGAATTGCAGGTGTTGCGCACAAGGCCAATGGTAAGTATTTCTTGGCTATATTTTTTCCATAATCAGAATGAAGAAGGACCAAGTCCAACTCTGGATATCACAGAATTTCTAAGGGTCTTGAGGGTTTCTAAGGGTCTTGAGGGATTTAGCTGGTTTTCATAAAAGCAGAGGTCTGAGGGTAAATTTATTCTGAAGTTTGGACCTCATTTGGTCATCTTCTATTTCTTGAATTGAGCTATATGACAATCAGCTTCTGAGAACACAGTTTTTTTTTTTTTTCCTATACTCTCAGTGAAAGGAAGTTATAGGAATATGAACAATTTATACAATGATGGCACCCCTCCTCCCATCCCACCCCCAACGAGGGTGGCCAGATAAAACATAGGACAGTCAGTGAAATTTTATTACAGATAACAACAAGTCATTGGTAAAGTATAAGTCCCAATATTGCAAAGGAGATACTTTGGCTAAAAAAGTGATCCATTGTTTATCTGAAATTCAAACTTAATGATCCTTTATTTTTATTTGCTAAATCTAATAACCTTAACTCTTGCAGAAAAATGTTCTTGGCAAGAGCTGAGGGCTTCCCTTGGCCTGAGCAGAGCTTTGTTCAGTAAAGGCAAGGTGTTCTGTACAGCCTCTGTAGAGGCAGATGTGAGTCACAGCATCTGAGCATGGTGGTAACTGCCTCTCCTCAGGGAATTATGAATTCCTCGTCCCCTTTTGTGCTGCATGCGACAACATACTGTGGTCAAGAGGGAGCAGTTGTGACCTTCTCATGATTTACTGGGAATCATAGGACTTTTATTTTTACCTTCTTTTCCTTGACCAGCGCATCAAGGGCTTGAAGGGAGGGCATGGCTTCCTTCTTCATTTTGTGCACAATGCATGACTTCTTCTCGAAGAGTCTGGTTACAGCAAAGCCCTTTTAAAGAAGGTGGCAGATGGTGAAGAGTTTGTTCTCCAAGGTGCTTTTCTTATCAGAAATCCGTTTCCCCAGCAGAGGGAGATGGAACTCTGAGATCACAATGAGCTGAGATAAGGGCACTGGATAAAACTGAAACTCTAAAGGGGTGGCTTTTTAAAAAGCACAAAGTGGGAGTTCCCCTTGTGGCTCAGTGCTAATGAACCCAACTAGTATCCACGAGGACAGGAGTTTGATCCCTGGCCTTGCTCAGTGTGTTAAAGGATCCAACACTGCCTGAACTGTGGTGTAGACTGCAGACTTGGCTTAGATCCTGCATTCCTATGGCTGTGACATAGGCCTGTGGCTACAGTTCTGAATCTGCCCCTAGGCCTGGGAACTTCCATGCGCCATGGGCGTGGCCCTAAAGAGACAAAATAAAATAAAATAAAAAGAACAAAGTGTGATTTCATCAGTCCAAAGAAAGGGAAATAAAAGGTCAACATTATCATTTCCTGGTCTAAGTATGTAACTCCCATGTCCTGCAAAACTTTAGAGTTTAGTTGTGCAAATTGTATTATATTTATCTGTATTTTTGTAAAAATCTGTATTTTTAAATCACATTTCACATTTACAACCATGTCCATTGTATCATGCTGCATTTATAATACTGTATATAGTTATCAGTGTCATTTATCTTATGATTAAAAAACTTCTAAAAATGTTAAAAAAATAAAGTACAAAGTTTGTTAAATACAGAGCTGGGAATTGCAGAATTGGGTGTGCTAGCTAGAGCTGAGTGGTTTTTTGGTTTCTGTTTCCTTTACTAATTCATATGGCATTTACTTTTCCTTTGGTCCTACTGAGTTTCAGTTGAGGGGTCAATTTCTGTCTTTTTAGAAGAAAATCAATGAATGAATGAGATAGGCTATGCTTTAGCTGCAGTACTATCATGAAGCTTTTTCATCTTTGTTGAGGGTTCTGCCAGCAAGGCAAAAAGATGTCCCATGTGTCTAATAGCTCGCAGCATAGTAGATCCTAATTACTATTCATTGGCTTGAATTTTAACTTATTGAGAGAAACTTAACAACAGCAGTTATATCCTCTAAGGAATGAAACTGAGTGAGCAAAACAGGCATTTTTACTTAGAACTCTATGCTTAGGTGCAGTCAGACTTTACATTTTTTTTTTTATGGTTCATAGGCAATTTTTTGTTGTTGTTAAAAAAAGAAATGCCATATTTGCAAATAACAGAAATTGCCAGTTGGCTACCTACAGTTGTATAGTCCCAGAGGGCATTCCAGGAGTTCCATCCATTGTTATTGTCAATGTTGGCCACGTTGTGTTCATTGTTGACACTCACTGACTGCTGCCCACTTCCACCACTGTTGTCGTTGTCGTTGACACTGATACTCTGAAATTTACAAGAAATGGATGATTATTTAATACCACATTTCTTTGCAATTGCATTTTGGTAACACACCTTACAAAGTGAGACTTACATAGTCAGCAAGGGCAGGAGTCAGGAAGACACCAAGAAGTCCAGCAAAGGCAATCTGAAATCACAAATGACATTGGTCTACTGTTCTATGGCAAAACGACATCCTCTTCTTTCTCTATCTAAGCTTATAAAAATAGTTACTAATTTTGCCACTCTGTTGAGTGGTCTGTCTTTTCTTCTTTGATCTCGTATTTGCTTTTAACCATAGAAAGCTTTAACAATAATGCAGAATGGTAGGTAAATTATAAGCAATTATGTTGAAGTTTTAGAATTTTTAATGTGGGCCTTATGAAAAACTGATCAAGCGTCAGTATATTGAAAAATAAAGTTGAAAATGAATAGCATGCACGGCATGAAAATAGTTTTAAATTCTGAGAACCACATCTGAAAATGATTTAAGTCAATTTTCCTATTTGATCTGGAAATCAAATAAGACTGATTTACAGATCAAATTATTGATCTCAATGCTTTCCTCTCTTCCTAGACCTCCTAATAGCAATTGCTTTTTTTTTTTAATTTAAAGCATTTTTTTAAAGTGATAGATTAGTAAGCAGTTTGGATATGAGTGATGAGAAGCCAAGGATGGAGTGTTTGGCTGCCAAGTGTGCTTAGCAGAAGGGAAGTCAATCACTGCCCCAGGACAAGTGGTGTAGTCATGCGTCACTGGGTACACAATACTAGTTCTCAGAACACAGAGCTTTATGCAGGATGCACAATTCTGAGTGTCTGTCTTTATTTCCTTTGCCTGGAACGAAATGGGTTGAGAACTACATGGGTAAGTCAAGACAATTTTTAAAAATTTGTTTAATTTTTCCCCTGAGAGTTCAAAAAAGGGGTTTAAAAAAATTCAGAGCTGGAAGAAACGTTTGCGATCTATGAGTACAACACAATCCTTTCAAAGGTAAGGAAACTGAGCTTCAGAAGTTGTACCTTTTGTTCATGGCAGAACTAGAGGAGAAACCGGATCTGACCTGTGTCTGGAACTCTTTTTTTTGTTTGTTTTGTTTCAAACCTTTCTATTATTAGAAGTTATTGCAGCTCCATTATGAAACAAAGTCGGCTATAATCTATTTTAACGGTTATTATGTTAAAACATGAAAATATTCATCCGACTCTCACCCTTGTGTATCCTTTTATGAGACACACAGCAACACCGGTTACTTTAGCAGAATTTTCTGGTCTACTTGCTACACTTTCAGCCTTTCACAGGGATCCACAGGTGAGATGCTGCATCAGCTTCATGCTTCAAGAGTTTGCGTGAATAAATGACTACAGACAGGGTTCAAGGCAAAACTTTCTTACTTAGAGATCCATTTCACAGGTGAGAATGTGACAATAGGTCTTGCACCAATTTGTGTTGATAATAAGCTTTTTTATCTTGCCTGAATATGTCCAGAAGTTTTGGTCAAAAAAGGAATTCAAGAATGTAATGAAAAAAGCAGGCATTTCCCAGGGTTAGGGACCACCTGCTCTGTGCCCAGACCTGAATCAGAAGATCAGGAAAGTAACTTTTTTTTTTGTCTTTTCTAGGGCCGCTCCCGCAGCATATGGAGGTTCCCAGGCTAGGAGTCGAATCGGAGCTGTAGCTGCCGGTCTACACCAGGGCCACAGCAATGCAGAATCCGAACCACGTCTGTGACCTACACCACAGCTCACGGCAACGCTGGATCCTTAACCCACTGAGCAAGGGCAGGGATCGAACCCACAACTTCATGGTTCCTAGTCGGATTCGTTAACCACTGCGCCACGACGGGAACTCCAGGAAAGTAACTTTTTTGAAGAGATAAGATGCTTAGGCAGCTGTCTAATCCCTCAATAACCATCCTTCTCTATGGAGATGCTAATAATTCCATGAAAAAAAGAGATTATTATTATTATTTTTACGAAGTTTTCCATTACAGTGATATTGTCATTAAGAAGCAAATCCCCTTATATCAGAATATTAACAGTCTCCAACTATAAGGTCATACATCCAAAAGGAAAAATCTACTTACTGTGAACTTCATCTTGGCTTCACCAATGCAAGGAAGTGAGAAGTCAGGCATGGACTCAGGTTAAAAGTCTCCTCATATTTATACTTGACTAGTTTTACTCAAGCTAGGTGTAATCAGGTGGGGTCCAGGAGTTATCTTTCTCCATTTTCCACATCTGTGCCATGTCCTGGTGCGCCAGGAAGCCTTTGGGAATATCTGCCTGGTTAATATTCTGACGTGGAGCTGATCTGACTCACTGTTGAAACTGAAGATATCAAAATGCACTCAATATGATTTATGATAACTTCTGGTCCAACTGAAGCTGTGGGTGTGAGTACTTTATGTATTGTTATTGCTCAGATTCAGAAAAAGAATCATCCCTAAACTCAAACAAGATCACAGATGAGAGACTGTGGCGCTTGCAGATAGCAGCTCCTGTTAAGCATGTGGAATGGTTTCCTCTTCCAACCTTTAACCAAGTCCCTGTGATGTTTTTGCTGAGGCTAAACAGGGTTTGTTAGCTACTCCCACTACACCTACACCCTTTCAGCAATGCTGAGCTTTCTCAATGAGAGGACCATAAATCTGGTTAGAAAACCTCAGTTTCTCTTTGTCCCCTTCTTTTTACCACCCTATCCAGTTCATCACTAAGCCTTGTCCTTTTATTTCAGAACTGACCCTCAACCCTACACATAAAAGTACACAGACTCTACCATGCTTAGAAATGTTCACTGGCAGCCTACAAGACACACTTCAAGCTCATTGGAATGGCACAGAAAGTCCTTTATAATAAGGATTTCAAAGCTTCCTCGGCTGTATCTGTCACTCTAGGTTATCAATCTATACCCTAGCTACATCTGAGCTCCCACTCTAATGGGAATATTCAGAATATCTCATGCCTCTGTGGCTTTGCACATGCTGTTCCTTCACCCTGAAGTGCCAACCCCTTGCCATTCTCTAATTGGTAGTTGCTATTCATTTTGCAAGGCCCATTGCAAATACCACAGCCTCCATCATGTCTTCTCTATGCCCTAGTGGAGAATTTCTTTTTTCTCTCCTGGAGTTTTAAAAAGATTTTCTGTCCTTTTATTTGCTCCTAGATCATTTATTATTATTTTTCTATTTAAGTGTTGCACTCACAGCACATGGAGTTTCCCAGGCTAGGGGTCGAATCGGAGCTCTATCCACTGGCCTACACCACAGCCACAGCAACGCGGGATCCAAGCTGTGTCTGCAACCTACACCACAGTTCACAGCAATGCCGGATCCTTAACCCACTGAGTGAGGCCAGGGATTGAACCCACATCCCCATGGATCCTATTCGGGCTCATTAACCACTGAACTGTGAAGGGAACTCCGCTCCTAGATCATTTAATTTTCAGAAATTATGTTAAAATATGTTTTAACCTATTAAAATTCCTGAAGGAGCATCCTCTTTAGAGAAATAACTATTGTGCTGCCTCTGAGGATGCATCTTGGATTTGAAAAAACTCCTCCTTTATATGATACTGTTATTTTTTAATATAATGATTTTTCCATTATAGCTGGTTTACAGTGTTTTGTCAATTTTCTACTGTACAGCATAGTGACCCAGTCACACATACATGTATACATTCTTTTTTCTCACATCATCATGCTCCATCATAAGTGACTAGACATAGTTCCCAGTGCTACACAGCAGGATCTCATTGCTCATCCATTCCCAACGCAATAGTCCACATCTATTAACCTCAAGCTCCCAATCCATCCTACATAACTCTCCCAGACTTCAGGCAATATTACAAAACCGCAGTAATCCAGACAGTGCAGTACTGGTATCAAAACAGATATACAGACCAATGGAACAGAATAGAGATCCCAGAAATAAACCCAGACACCTATGGTCAATTAATCTTTGACAAAGGAGGCAAGAACATAAAATGGGAAAAAAGAGAGTCTTTTCAGCAAGTGGTGCTGGGAAACCTGGACAGCTGCATGCAAATCAATGAAACTAGAACACACTCTCACACCATGCACGAAAATAAACTCAAAATGGCTTAAAGGCTTAAATATAAGACAAGACACCATCAACCTCCTGGAAGAGAACATAGGTAAAACATTCTCTGACGTCACCCTTAACAGATGTTTTCTCAGGTCAGTCTCCCAAAGCAACAGAAGTAAAAGCAAAAATAAACCAATGGGACATAATCAAACTGACAAGCTTTTGCACAGCAAAGGAAAACAAAAAGACAACTTACAGAATGGGAGAAAATCATTTCAAATGATACAACTGACAAGGGCTTAATCTGTAAGATATACGAACAATTTATAAAACTCAACAGCAAAAAAGCCAATACTGTTATTTTAATGGCTCCAAAAATCAGAAGCAACTCTTCCTCTGTACTTTGTGTGGTATGTATGAATGCGTGTATATGTGTGCAGGGAGGCGTCAATCCTGACCTCAACCCTAGTCTTCTCCAAGGTCAAAAGTCCCAAGGAAGCGTTGAGCAAGTCTCTTACTCCCTCCCACCTGAGAGCTGTGTTTTTGTTTCTTATCCTCCCTTGAGAGAAAGACAGGACATGTCAACATATTTGTCACCTCCATAGAACCTAGACTATATTGGCACATATGTGATAATCCATAAACTCTTTTTAAAAATTAGAATTGCATAAAGGAGATGCTCAAGCTAGAGGATAAAAAATATCTCTTCATTTTTGGAGTTCTCTGGTGGTTCAGCAGATTAAGGATTTGGGGTTGTCACTGCTGTGGCACAGGCTCAAGCCCTGGCCCGGGAACTTCTTCATGCCATGAGTGTGGCCAAAAATTAAATTAATAGATTTTTAAAAAGTTATTCATTTCTGATTTTTGGAGCCAACTGGAAAGGTGCTTCCCTATATTGGCTCTGATAACACCCCAAGGAAGTCCCAGGAGATAGTGTGGGTCCAGGGCCCAAGGTTAGTGTGGGCAAAGCAGCCCCTGAGTAAATAGGGTCTGCTCTGCCCATGCAGCTTGATGCCAGGCCATGCCAAGAACCAGGCCTTATTTTATCTCACAGTGCACACACCAAGGGCCTCACCTCACCCCACACCCTGCCTATCCAGCTGGGTGGGAGCTCTCTTTGTGAGGAACAAACAGGGGCTGCAGGCTGAGTACGGATGATAGGCTCAGACCACAGTGCTGGAGGGCCTTTTAGAACCTTCCTATAGAAATCAGGCTTTTACTTCCCTTCTTTTTCTCTGAGTCCAAGGGAATGTTTATTTACATTTTCGTCATTGAATATCCTCATTCAAGATTCCTTCATAGAGTTCCCTGGTGGCTCAGTGGGTTAAGGATCCAGCTCCGGTGGCTGCTGTGGAGTGGGTTGGTTCCCTGGCCTGGAAACTTCCACATGCCATGGATGTGGCCAAAAAAAGTCCCTCTGTCATGTAGATGTGCTGATAGGTTGTCCTTGCATCTATGAAGTCCTTAGGCATCTTGTCTTTCCTTTAATTTTTGTCCCACTTTCTGATATTTAGGACTCAGCTGGCCTTTAGCCCATTTAACCTCACTTTTTAATTTCTTTGCCTCAGTGTGGAAGCCCCTTCATGCAAAGAGTCTGTCTCAGTCTCTCTGCCTTTATCATTTTGCCGAGCGCCTGTTTGATGATCTTCCTGGTGGTCCCAAGTTTGGTGCTTCATTGTGGGGTCTGAACATACTTCGTCAGCTGGAGGAGGGGGGTGGAAGAAACTTCTGTTTACCAGTCTCGGTTTTCCAGTTTGCAGCTAAAACTCTAATGGTTCCTGTGGCTACAGCTCCCAGCGCTTGTGGCAGTGCTTTGCTCCTATCAAATCTTCCATATGTATTTGTGGCCAGGAGGGATGCATCTGAAAAAAATAGCAATGGGAACATGCAGAATAACATGTTAATAATTATTGCTAGAAAGCTTCTAATTCCAAAAAATCCATGCTTATTACATAGTGGTTTTTGTGTAGGAGAGAAATTCTTTCCATATTACAGCAACACGGAGGGATCTCTTTCTTATGGCATCGCAAAGCCTTCACTTTCTGTTATTTCCTGCGAGACTATTGCCTTCCAAACCATATATAATGATGCCTTTCTGTTGATGCTTGTGTATCTGTCCAATTGTACCTGCCAAGCCTTCTGGATCTCCTCAGCGGCAATAAATGATATATTATGCCTCCGATCAGTCATTAACCTTGAATGTTAGAGTATCATAAACAGCATTTGGAAACATCTTGCTGAAAGAAGGTCTCCTGAGTGATGACATCATTTCTATAAAGTATAGGAAAGCAGAGACAAAGAGAATTATTGACTAATAACTTTTTCATCGCTATGAAGAATAATCAAACCTGGTTAAGCACTATCATTCTGAAAAGGAGTTGGAGGAAATATACCCACATGAGGATTAGAAATCACAAAAGGATAGTAACATGTTGCTTTATAATCATCTTATAGCTAATTCAGAAATAATAACACATTTCTTGTTCGTACTGAAGCAATTTAGAGGCGGTCCTGTAAAAACTCATGTGATGGTGTGTTCCTTCGACTAGAGTGATCAGGCCTGGAAAGGACTGAACCAAACATTTGAAGATGAAAATCAGGTTCTAAAGGGTGAGGACCAAAGTAAGAGCCACACCTGCAGCCCAGGTCTTGTGGGGACCCAATGGCACTGCCTGACACTAAAATAGCTTCGAGGCTCCCCTGGCAGAAGAGGTCAAAGTAAAGGACTTGCCCTAAAACTGAATAATGAAGCATAATTTTGTGAGTCATGGAGTTTTCTGCAGGGGAGTGACCTGAACTGGTTTCTTTTTCTACATCCCAGATAGAAACTATACACATGTGTGTAATTGACTCACTTCTGGAAAAACATATCCTTAGAGGAAGATGCTGGATCCTCAGAAGTGACTCTTGGGATTCTGAGCTCCATGTTTATTCAATTATGTACTCTTCCTACCCACACCCCAAGTCTCCAATTCCTGGAAATGCTTATAAAACCTATCCATTGGGACTTATTCTGGACTGTGTACTTTTTCTTCAGAGACCCCATAGGGTTTCAATAAAGAATCAACTCCCCTTATCCAGGCCAGGGAAGGTTTTTCCATTTGCTTTTCAGGCCTACGATTCTTTACTTATTTTCTCATATTGAAAAATAATTGGGGAGTTCCAATTGTGGCTCAGTGGTGATGAACCCAACTAGTATCCATGAGGATATAGGTTTGATTCCTGGACTTGCTCAGTGGGTTAAGGATCCGGCATTGCTGTGAGCTGTGGAATAGGTCACAGACACGGTTTGTATCCTGTGTTGCTGTGGCTGTGGCATAGGCTGACAGCCGTAGCTCCAATTCAGCCCCTAGCCTGGGAACTTGCATATGTCACAGGTGCAACCCTAAAAAGAAAAAAAAGGAAGGAAAGGAAGGAAGGAAGGAAGGAAGAGAGGGAAAAATAATCCATGAACAGAAATTAACCATATTCCAGCTAATACAAGGACCCAGTTGAGCACAAATGCCATAAAAGATTCAAAGATAGAAAAAAAGGGCTCTTCCTCCAAGATCCTATAATCTGTCTGAGAGCAGGGCTGGCTTTTTGGATATGTGACCAACATAGTTACATAGGACTCATGCTCAGAAGATAGCCATACTTGAGCTTAACACTTTGAAGTTGCCAACTTGAAATTTGTAGTAATTATATTTCTGAATTTGTGTTTTGTCAGTGTAGCTGCTGATGAACTATGCAGCATGACCTGGGGGCTTGAAGTTGTGGCTCCTATGGGGACCCGCCTTCTACTTCTCCCCACTTGCCTGGATAGGCTCTCCATCACCCAATCCTCTACCTCCACTAGTGAGACCTGGGTGCTGATGAAGGAAAGATCAAGGTTGGACACATATACCCACATGCTGAGACACACTGGGGGGCACTGTGTGCCTTTGAGGGTTTGCAATTATCTTGCAAGTATCCCCATGTGCAATGGAGTGTGATATTCAATAGCAAATCAAAAACTCCATCACAGGATGAGAGAAAGAAACCAAAGAAGAAAGGAAAAAGGCTTTTTTCTCCCGTATTTGAACAAGGGGGTCCTGCTTTTTTTTCTCATTTTGCTAGGGGCTTCGCAGATTAAGTAGCTGGCTCTGATAGGAGACAAGACACACACATACTGTGGATGTATCAAGGGAGGTAAAAGGAAATTTGTGGAATGCTTTGCAACTTGTCCAAGGTCACATGGCAGTTAAAAATGGAATCATGTTTTCATGTAATCCAGGAGCCTGTACTCCTTTTCTTATGTCTTGCAGCTTCTCCAAATAAGCTGTGGAGACAAAACATTCAGAGGAGTGTGAGCTCTTTAAGCTAGAGTAACTGTGGAGGCTTCATGCAGAAAATGGACCTTTGGTTGAGCCTGTGGGACAGCCTGGAAGTAGATACCCAGGCCTGAAGTGTCAGCTTAAGGAGAGCTGCAGAATAGGTGATGTGAACTGGGGGTTCAGCAGCTGTGAGGACCCCCTTATAATACTTATAGTCTTAATACTTTCAGATTCACCTTAATGGTTATGAAATATCCCACTTACTCACAACTAGGTAGAGGAATGTTGAGTCAGAATTATTCCACTGAGCTAGAACTTACAATTTGCTGCATGCTAAGCAAATTATTATTAGAGATTTAATCTTCACCAACAGCCATGTTCCCAAGTTTCAACTTCCCTTTTTCCCTGGCCTCTGAGCTCAGGAGTATGAAGCCCACATTTCTCTGCACGCATGAAGTCTCCTTTCTCTTTCCCACACTTGTCTGTTCCAATATCCTTGAGCTCCTCCCACTAAAATAATATTTTAGTTGGTGGCTATGGGTGTTTCTATAAAAAAGCAATCACTCATTTTTTTTTTTTTTGTACTCGACACACCTTTAAATTTGATTTGACTTCTTCAAAAAGGCATGTATTCAAGGAGGTATCTCGACAGGTAAGTATATTTTAGAAATGTAGATATTACTTATTGTGTAGAATTTCATGGCTCTCCCTAAAGTAGATATGTGGGATGGATGTCTTGGGGGCTTGGATGTCTATTGGGCCATGAGTCTCTTGCGACAGAACTCATATTCCTTGTGTCCAGCAGAGGTCCTAACACATGTTAGGGCTCATTCAAGAATGACTTTCACTTCAGTTCATGTACCAAAAAAGATTCTACTCATTTTGGCCACTTTCCTCAAATCTAGAAGAAGCCAAACAATTTCCTCTCTCTTCTTGGATGGGAGGTAGAAAAGAATAGAATTTAAACTGAAACACCATTCTCCTTGGGCCTGTAAAAGTGTAGTTCTTTCCTTATCTGTACCATGATTCTCCCCTCTTCTCTTCAGCAAATATTCAAGATGTTCTCTGAACTCTCCGAGTCCTCCGCGTTGCTCCTACCCTGCCCACTGTACCAGGACCATCACAGTATCAGGCCTCTTGAATGGTCATCCCTTCATCGACCAATCACCATCTTTACCCATTCTCCATTCCCTCTCCTCTTGGAGGAATGTGCTCTTAACAGTTTCCAAGATGAATATCGCCACCTCCAATCCCTACCTTCCTCCATCAGACAGTTAAAGGTCAATGTCAATACCTTCCTGGTGGTTTGCTACTTTTTTCTCATTTGAGTGGACTTACCTCCCCAGTGCTAAAAAAACAAGCCAGAAATAAACATAAAAACCTTCCCTTGGAGGTGAGGGGGGATGGAGTGGGATGAACAGGGAGTTTGGAGTTGGTAGATGCAAACTATTACATTTAGAATGGATAAGCAATGAAGTTGTACTTTAGTGCAGGAAACTATATCCAATATCCTGGGATAGACCGTGATAGAAGATAGAATAAGAAAAAGAATGTATATCTATGTATGGCTGGGTCACTCTTCTGTACAGTAGAAATTGGCACAACATTTTAAATCCGCTATACTTGAATTAAATCATTAAAAACGCTCCACTGACTCTTTTAAAAAAAGAAAACCACAAAACCTTTCTGTAACTCTTATCTTCCTCACAGACAGAGATCTTATACCTTCCCTTTACCTCTCTTAAAAGGATGAGTGTAGTTTCTCCAGTTCCACTTCCTCACCTCCCAGTCCTGGCTCAACACACTGCAATTTGGCTTCAGGTTGTGCTGGGATTCAGAGTGAACAAGGCACAGAACCCAGTCCTGAAATATCTGATATGCTGGCATCTCTTCAGTGCTCATGATGCGACTTCTTCGTACTTTTTGACCAAGAGTCTCTTCTTTGACTGAAATTCTTCTCTCTCTTAATTTTTGTGACATCTCTTTGTCCCATTTCTACTCCAACTATTCCTTCAACAACCTGAACTATTTCCTGCTCTTTTTTTCCACCTGTCCCTTCAGAGTTGGTGTTGGATTCTATGCCTGATCCTCTTCTTTCATTGCCCATCTCATTCTTTCTAGAAGACACCTTTTATTCTGAACTCTTGAGCCATTCCTACTGGCTTTAGCTTACCACTATTGGATAGTCCTGTTTCAAAATCAGATGGACTCCAAACCATTTTCATTAGTCCCCAATCATGCTATTTTTCTACAAACTTCTATTAGTTTAGTGGCATGTCTAGTAGCCAATCAATCAAGATAGTTACCTTGATTGGTTGGCTGTTGGCTATTGGCTAATCAGTTATTCCTAAATCTGATTCCTCACCCCCTCCTCCTCCACAATTAGTTACCATCTCCTGTAAATTCTATCTTTTCAATATAACATTTAAGAAATAATCTCAAAGTTTTTCTCATGATCATAAAGGTAACTCATAGGAAATTGTAGACAAATGGCGAATAGTTGGCACATATTTTACTACGCAGAAATAATCTGTTATCTTTTAGGACGTTTCCTTTTAATTTCTTTTGTGCCTTCTTTGATCCATGTGTTATGTGGAAGTGTGATACTTTGTCTTTGTGTATATTGGGATTTTCTATTTATCGTTCTGCTGTTGATTTCTAATTTAATTTCCTTATGGCCTGAGCACATACTTTGTATGATTTCTACCCTTTTAAATTGTTAAAGTGTGTCTTATGACCCAGAATGTGATCTACCTTATTAAATGCTCCATATGCCTTGAGAATAATATGTATTTTACTCTTGTTTAATGAAGTATTCTGTGTGCCAATTAGATCCAGTTAATTGATGGTGCTATTCAGCTATATCCTTATGGTAGGACCTTGTTGTATGTTAGGCCTTTCTTTATCCTTGATAATTTTTTTTTGTTCTGAAATCTGCCTTATCCAAAATTAATGTAAGTACTCCAACTTTTAAAAATTAGTGCTAGTATATATTTCTTTACTAATTTACTTATCCTACATTTTTGTATATTATGTGTATCTTTATATAACAAGTGAGTTTCTTGAAAATAACATATGGTTGGGACTTATTTTTCTTATGCACTCTGACAATCTCTTTTTTTCTTGGTATATTTTGATCATTCATATTTAAAGTAATTATTGATATAGTTGGCTTAATATCTATCATATTTGTAACTATTTTGCCCTCTAGGTTTTTTTTTGTTTTTGTTTTTTTTTTGTCTTTTTAGGGCTGCACCCATAGCATATGGAAGTTCCCGCGGCATATGGAGGTTCCCAGGCTAGGAGTCAAGTTGGAGATGTAGCCGCTGGCCTATACCACAGCCACAGCAATGCTCGATCCAAGCCATGTCTGAGACCTACACCACAGCTCACCGTCACGCCGAATCCTTAACCCACTGAGTGAGGTCAGGGATCAAACCCGCGTCCTCGTAGATCCTAGTTGGATTCGTTTCCACTGTGCCACAACAGGAACTCCCCTCTTGGTCCTTTTAAACAGTTTTTTTTAAGAGCAGGTTTTTTTGGTTTTTGTTTCGTTTTGTTTTGTTTTTAGGGCTGCACCTGCGGCACATGCTGGCCTATACCACAACACCAGATCCGAGCCATGTCTGCAACCTACACTACCGCTCACGGCAACGCCAAATCCTTAACCTACTGAGCAAGGCCAGGGATTGAACCTGTAACCTCATGGTTACTAGTTGGATTCATTTCTGCTGCACCACAAGGGGATCTCCTAAGAGCAGTTTTTAAAAATTCAGTTTCTATTCCCACCAAGAGAACAAGACAAATTTTTTTTTTTGCCTTGTGCTCACTAAAAGAAATAAATGGTTCCTTATTAACTTACTGATTTGCAATTTCTTAATAACTGAAAAGATTGAAGGTGCCTTATGTATAGTAGTGACCATAATATTAAATAACATTTATTGAGAACCTCTTGTGTCTGTTACTCTCCTAAGTTCTTTATATGTGTGCCCTCATTTAAGCTTCACAGTAACACGTGAGGAGACCTTTTCTTTACAGATGAGGACATGGGGACACAGAGATGTAACATAATTGCCAAAGATGACACAGTGAGTAACTAGAAAACCTAAACGATTCAGATCCAGGCAGGATGTGTCAGAAGCCTTAACTCATAACCATCTCCTATTATTTTGCTTCCTCTAATCATGTCTCTGTCCATTAAAGAAATGTTACAGGTGTTCATGTTCTTCCTTGTGGATGTGTAAAATATTTTATAAGTTGAGTTTTTTTCTCATAAATTCTCATATGTCCCTATTTTTATATGTTGAAAATGTTTCCCTCAGTTTTCAGTTTGTTTTAAATTTTGCTTATTTGTTACGCTTAATGAATATTATTTTCCTAATCAGGTTTATCAAAATATAGTCTATAAATAGTAGAGTTTATCTTTATGGTTACATTTCTATGAGTGTTGACCGATACATACAGTCATGAAACCACCAGCACAATCAACATAGCACATTGCCGTCCCTCCCCAAAGTGTTCCTCGTGCCCTTCAGAGGTGACCCTACCGCTTGACTCCCAGCTCCTGCAAACCTCTCATCTGGTTCCTCCCCTTTTAGTTTTTTATCTTTCTAAAATTTCAAATAAATTGAATCATCTGGTACACACTCTTCTGATTCTGGCTGCTTTCCCTCAGAGTAATGCATTAGAGATTCACCTGTGTTGTGTATCAGGGGTTGGTTTTTTTTTTTTTTTGCTAGGTAGTATTTCATTGTATAAATGTACCGCAGTTGACCTATCCAGTCGCCGGATTGAAAGGCAATTGGGTGATTTCCTATTTCGGGTGATTACAAATAAAGCTGCTGTTAGGTATTTATATTTGGTTCTAATGTGTACATATATTTTCACTTCCCTTGGGTAAAGAAATAGGAATGGGATTTCTGGATTATGTCCTAATTATATTTAACTTTATGGGAAATTGGCAAACTGTTTTCCAAAGTAGTTGCAGCATCTTGCATTCCTGCCAGCAGTGTATGATTGTTTCATTTGCTCCACGCATTTGACAACACTTGGGCTTTTCAGTTTTGTTAGCTTGTTGTGGTTTTGCCATTCTAATGCAGAACGGGTTTGAATTTGCATTTTCCTAATTACCAGTTGAGGCTGAGCTCTATGTTTTGTACATACTTGCATTTGTATATTTTCTTTGGTGAACCATTTTTTCATGTTTTTCACCCATTTTAAAAACTGAAATATGTTTGATTGTTAAATGTGGAAGTTTTTTTTATATATTATAGATAGATCTTTTATCAGATATGTATTTTGCCAATATTTTCTCCCAGTCTGTGGCTTTTATTTTCTTGATCTTAACCGTATCTTTGGAAAAACAGAATTTTTAAACTCTTTTGAAGTCCAATTTTTTAATTTTGGACTTTCATGACTTTGAAAGTATAATGTTAGCTGAAGTTTTTTATAGATGACTTTTATCAGGAGGAATAAATTCCTTTTTAAAAACCTTTTTGGGAGTTCCCATCGTGGCACAGTGAAAAAGAATCCAACCAGTATCCGTGAGGACGCGTGTTCAACCCCTGGCCTTGTTCACTGGGTTAAGGATCTGGTGTGGCTGTGGCTATGGTATAGACAGGCAGCCGTTAACTCCCATTCGATCCCTAGCCTGGGAACTTCCATATGCCACAGGTGTGGCCCTAAAAAAAAAAAAAAAAAAAACCTTGTTGAAGTATAATTAACATATAACATTATATTTATTTCAACTGCACAATTTGATTTTTAAAAATGAATTATCTCTCTTACATTTTCATTTACGTTTATATATCTTTCCTCTTGGGGTTTATTCTAATATTTTTAGGCTTAAAAAGTCATTTTTTCCTTTGTGTTGCCAAAACCAGATCAAAGTTTATTGTATTTTCTCTTACTATTTTTTCATTGTTTCTTTTACATTATGTACATTGTTTACATGTATTTTAAAAATTAATTTGGAATTAATTTTTCTTATGGTAGGATCTCTATTAGCTTGCCCTAATAAATATATTCTCATCCCAGGGCCATTTAGAGTTGGATATTTCTTTCTTTCTTTTTGTCTTTTAGGGCCACACCCTCGGCATATGGAGGTTCCCAGGCTAGGGGTCGAATCAGAGCCGCAGCTGCTGGCCTACCCCACAGCCACAGCAACGCAGGATCTGAATCATATCTGTGACCTACACCACAGCTCACGGCAACTCCAGATCCTTAACCCATTAAGGGAGGCCAGGGATTGAACTGACAACTCATGGTTATTAGTTGGGTTTGTTACTGCTGAGCCACGATGGGAAGTCCTATTTTATTATTATTTTTAATTGAAGTATAGTTGATTTACAATGTTGTGTTAGTTTCAGGTGCACAACAAAGTGATTCAGATATATACGTACATATATATACATACACACACACTATATATTCCTTTTCAGATTCTTTTCCCACATAACTTATTATAAAATATTGAGTATATTTCCCTGTGCTATCCTGTTGGTTCCTTGTTGGTTATCTATCTTATATATAGTGTGGTGCATAATATCTGTATTTTAATATTTATGTTTCATAATGGACAGAAAACTCTGAGAACAGATACTCATTTGGTCAGGTTTCATTCTTCAATCCATTTCAGAATATTTTTCTGGTGATTTTCTTAAGATAGGCTGTCATTAAGAACCAACAGAAGAAAGGAAATAAAGGATGGAAGGAGAGAAGAAAGGAAGACAACATGGATAAAGGTCATATGAAAGGAGAAGAACATTGTGAATGGTGAGGTGTCTGGGATGTGGAGGGAAAGGACAGGAAAGTATTTGAGTGGTTTGAGTGCCTTTTGTGGCAATTGAGTACATGAACCTATGACCATGTCTCTTCTCCTTCATTTAGAATATTTCCCACTCATCCCACTTTGGGAGATAAGTTTGGAACAAGACTATAAGAATGAGTTACATGCCAAGTTGAGACTTCAACTCCATGCTATAATTGATTTTTTTTTTTTTAAGGGCTACACCTGCAGCATATGGAAGTTCCTGGGCTAGGGGTCAAATCGGAGCTACAGCTGTGGCCTATGCCACAGCTACAGCCATGGCAATGCCAGATCTGAGCCACATCTGCGACCTACAGCACAGCTTGAGGCAATACCTGATCCTTAACCCACTATGTGAGGCTAGGGATCAAACCCGAATCCTCATGGATACGAGTCGGATTCTTAACCTGCTGAGCCACAACAGGAACTCCAACGGTTGAATTTTTAACAGAGAAATTTTAACAAGTTTTTGGACACAAGAGCAATTTAGACAAAATGGTGTTTTTAGGTCTTTAAAAAATTTTTTATTATAGTTGAATTACAATGTCCTGTCAATTTCTGCTATACAGCAAAGCAACCCAGTTATAACATATGTACATTCTTTTTCTCATATTATCTTCCATCACGTTCCATCGCAAGTGATTGGATATAGTTCCCTGTTCTATACAGCAGGATTTCATGCTTATCCACTCTGGATGAAACAATGGAAAACTTGGAAAAAGGAAGACAATGCTGGCCTTTTGTATGTCCAAAGGCTGTCTGGTTTCCTCTTTTTGGCACAGAGCTAAGCATCATTTCCCTCACATCTAGATAGGGCCATGTGACTGGTCCTTACCAGTGAATGATGAGTAGATGTGGTCTTTTTCATTCTGAAGACGATGTTGTAGAGCAGATGTGTCTTCTTCGTGCTATTGGTCTAAACGCTCATCTGCCAGTTTGTTGATTCCAGCATCACCACAAAACTACATATTGAAGGTGAGGAAGCTGCATATGGAAGCAGCTGGAAGCCACAAGTCATCACTTAGAAGGGAGCCACCCACCATGAGGTCATCCGTAGTGGGCTTTATGTGAATGAGAAGTAAAAGTTTATGTTGTCAAATCATTGAGATTTAGGTGTTGCTAATCCATTGTGATGGGGAGAGTGTGCGGTGGGGAGGACAAGGAATGGAGCTTGAGGTCATGGATTAGTAAGAAAGGCACAAATGGTAGAGGCATTGCAGAGGAAAATGGTAGAAGCAGCAAGGATGACTTCCAGGTGAGCCTGAATGCCTGGAGGAAGCTGTCAGCAGAAATAACAATGTCCAGAAACAAGACTGTTGCGGGGGGAAGAATCTAACAGCTTTAATTTTAGACCTGTGGAGTCTCGTATATTATCGTATGTCCAAAGGTAAAAGCCTGGTAAATTAAAAAAGAATTGCAGAAGTAAATTGTATGCATGTGTGTAAGAGAGGAAGAGAGAAGTATTGCAAAAATAGGGGATGCGGATCTCATAATAAAAAAGGTATAGTTGGAGTTCCCATCGTGGTGCAGTGGAAACAAATCTGACTAGGAATGATGAGGTTGCAGGTTCAACCCCTGGCCTCGCTCAGTGGGTTAAGGATCTGGCATTGCCGTGAGCTGTGGTGTAGGTCACAGACACGGCTCGGATCTGGCGTTGCTGTGGCTGTGGTATAGGCCAGCGACTACAGCTCTGATTGAACCCCTAGGCTGGAAACCTCCATTTGCCACGAGTGTGGCCCTAAAAAAACAAAGAAAAAAAAAGGGGAGGTAATAGTTAAAATGTGTTCAAACTTATGTAAAGAAAGGCAACTAACAAAATCAATAGTTGGGAGTGGATTCACTATTTAGTTTGAACAATAAAACAAGTATTGTCTAGCTAGCTAATATCTAATCTTTGCATATATATATTATGCAAATATATTTATCATACATATAAAACCTTGGCCATGTTTCTTAACCTGTTTTAATCTTAGTTTCCTCATGAGGGGTTTGGACAGGACTTGAAACAACCGTTTCAATTAAAATCACTCATGGGAGTTTAAAAGTCTACACGGCTGTGCCCCTTCCCTGACCCACCAAAATCAGTGTCCAAGGTGTGGGGAAGGCCAGCGGGACACCCTTCCATGTCAGTGATTCCACAGCCTCAGTGAGGAGCTGGGCAGCTTAGTCACGAACTTCATTTATAACAGCTTTTACAAGCACAGTGTCTCATTCCCCCCATTTAAAAGTTTTACACTTGAGTTGTGGCAGGCTTGCTTCCAAGGCTATTTTTCGGTCAAGAAACATTCTGGACCCAGAAGGCTCCTTGCTAATCCCTCCATTTCAGCAAAGCAAGAAGTGACCCTTAGCAACGAATCAGAGAGGATGTAGAGTACTTGTTGCCACTGTTGACTTCTAGAGTCAGATGGGGCTCCCAATTCCTGCCCTTGACATTGGCATAATGTCAAAATGTTACATTCATTTTCTCTGTAAAATGTTCGTCTATCTGTAAAAGGAAACATTGATAGGCAGTAACCTACTCGATTGTTGTAAGAATCAAATGAATTAATATATGCGAAGTGCTCAGAAAATGCTACAACATATTAAATGCTCCATAAATGCCAACAATTGTCATTGTTGGCTCAAAAGACTCAGGACTCCCGAGGACAGGAGGGAGACAAAGTCGAGGGAGGGCGTAATATCTCTCTCTGTCCTAATACCTGCAGATGTGATTTAGGGAGACTCTGGAGCCAGATATGGGAGAAAATTTGCAGATGTACTACAGAACTGTCATACTTCTTGCTGTTACTATCTGAAAAAGATTTTTTAAAAGATAGCATGTTTTAATCCTTCTGAACTACCAGGGTAGGGGAATTCCAGTGAACGAGGTAACCCCCAAATTATCCAGATGTCTGCTTTTTAAAAGTCCTATTTTTAGGAGTTCCTGTCGTGGCTCAGTGGTTAACGGATTTGACTAGGAACAATGAGGTTGCGGGTTTGATCTCTGGCCTTGCTCAGTGGGTGAAGGATTGCCATGAGCTGTAGTGTAGGTTGCAGAAGTGGCTTGGATCTCACATTGCTGTGGCTGTGGTGTAGGCCAACAGCTACAGCTCCCATTAGACTCCTGGCCTGGGAATCTCCATATGCTGCGGGAGCGGCCCTAGAAAAGGCAAAAAAAAAAAAAAAAGTCCTATTTTTAAAAAGCTGCTGCTTAGGAATTCATTCCAGCTGTAGAAAAAGAACATAATTTACACTATTTCTTTGTTTTCTGTAGTGGTTTTCCATATTGAACCTTCTACAATTTATAGGTACTGTTTTTTGGCTTTTTGTGGGTTTTTTTTGTTTGTTTGGTTTTTGGGTTTTTTTTTTTGTTGTTGTTGTTGTATTTCCCCACCTTCTGAGTACATGATCCCACCCTCATGCTACCTAGCCATTTCTTCCTTTCTTTTTCTTTTTAGGGCCACACCTGCAGCATATGGAAATTCCCAGGCTAGGGGTTGAATCAGAGATGCAGTTGTTGGTCTACACCACAGCCACAGAAACACCAGATCTGAGCCGTGTCCATGACCAACACAACAGCTCGAAGCAATGCCAGAGGCTTGACCCACTGAGGAAGGCCAGGGATGGAACCTGCATCCTCATGGATACCAGTCGGGTTTGTTACCACTGAGCCACAGCAGGAATTCCTGAGCCACAACGGGAACTTCTGATGGTGGCATTATAAAAATTACTCAAGTTGGACTTTACTGGATTTTTTAAACCTGAGAATTTCTCAGTACATTTCAAGATAACTAGAAATGGATAACTCATAGTTTTGAAGGCGCTTGGGGCCAGGCTTAATGTAAAAATTCAGTTAACCCTAGTAATTGGGCGGAGAGATCTCTGAGCTTTGTTTGTCAGGAAACTGGCACCAAGTCTCAAGGGGAGGAGAAATAAAGTCCTAAGACTGCTTTTTCTCAAAGCAGACCCCCAGACACTGTCCTCACTTTTAGTCTCGTATCCACCCCTTGGGAGGAAGAATTCAACGAGCAGGGCAGGGATTAAAAGACATTGAGTGGGGTCCCAACTCAGGTCTTAAAGGCAGACTTTACCATCAGGGGAGGTTCAGGAATACTAGATAGAGATAGCCTCGAGATGTTTGTGTAGAGCAAGCATCTTGCGATATTTTTAAAGGGTGGAAATTGAAATCTCAAGTGTAACCCAGAGCCGATAAGAGGGAGTATTTACAGAGTAACCAAGTGACAAATTTTCACAGCTGAGTAACGAACTTCACTGATATCAGGTTGTGTGGTTGCGTCTCGATCTCGATAAAGGAGTTTGCTGGGGTGTGTCCATGATATGGATGCAGTCTTTTCCAAAGTGAGCATTCTAGAAAGGGATTTCCACACCTAAAGCCAATATAAAGGGGAGACGTTGCCCCGGGCAGACTCACTTGCTCCAGTATCTTCCCTTCAGGCAAAATGAAAATCCTGGTGAGTATTTGTTTCTGCTTCTTTGTACTCTTATCGGGGCTGCTTGCAGAGAATATTCATGTGCAATGTGCCTGGGCTTTCAGGGATTTTAGACAGACACCATGCTTGCTTCTAAGCTTCTGTGATTGAATTAATGATGTCCCTGGCAGGAACAGTGTTGAGTATTAAGTCCCTATTTATTTGTCCATTGCCTGTTTTTTGAGATGTTAATTGAAAAATATATAGAAAGAAATTTGGAGATCCTAGAGAATTTTAATGTGTAATATTTTAATTACGATTGCTTATTATGAACTTCAGAGGGAATGTAGGCATTTTAGGACAACTGTATTTACTACCTCAAAGGGGTGATTTAAAAATAATGATATCAGGAGTTCCCGTCGTGGCGCAGTGGTTAACGAATCCGACTAGGAACCATGAGGTTGCGGGTTCGGTCCCTGCCCTTGCTCAGTGGGTTAAGGATCCGGCGTTGCCGTGAGCTGTGGTGTAGGTTGCAGACGTGGCTCGGATCCCGCGTTGCTGTGGCTCTGGCGTAGGCTGGTGGCTACAGCTCCGATTCAACCCCTAGCCTGGGAACTTCCATATGCCGTGGGAGCGGCCCAAGAAATAGCAACAACAACAACAACAATAACAACAACAAAAGACAAAAAAAAAATGATATCAATAATACTACTAATAATAGCAGTTGTCATTTGCCAAGTGTGTCCTAGGACCTAGGCTCAACATTCACAAGAATCATTTCAACCATTCACTTCAACACCTCTGTGAACTGAGTTGTACTGACCTATTCTACAGGTGAGGAGACTGAGGCACAGAGGAAAGTGATTTCCCCAAGCAGGTAAATGTGGGACTTAGGCTTGAAATTTACCCATTTTAGGCCTCACTTACAGGAGCAATCACGGCAAAGTGACGCTGCCATGACCACTCCAGCTGATCCTGTAGCTCCGCATCACCAGTCTCCGTGGATAGAGGACTCTGTTCTGACACAGAATGGAACCCCATCCCCAGTCTCTGTCCCTTATTCTCATTGAGCTGTTGAGGGAGAAAGCAAAATAAATACCTCCCCATAAGGTATGGAAGACATCAGCCTAAGGAGTTCTCTCTCTCAGGGTCTCTTGATTTTCCAACAAGAGCTCTACCCCTGAAACATACACTTGGAACCGGGTGTAGTAATCACGGTGTTGGGTGAGGTGTTATATGGGGCCAGGGGACACTTCTTAAAATCTTGCTAATCATACCGCTAAGGTGCTCAGCTCTCCAACCACCTATTCAAACCTCTGTATCAGATCCATTAAGCAGAATACAGAGGAGTGTCAGAGGTTACTAGAGCTGGCCGGGAGTCTGGGTGGTCCCTATGGCAGGTTGGATATCTGCACACCGGTCCAGGTTTGTCATTTTACCCACAGACACCAGGAGAGAAGGTTATTGCTGAGATGCAAAGGGAAGTAGGAAAATCCCATTGGCAGGTCCTGAAAATACCTGCCTTCCTGCAGACCCCCTCCGTCAGCAGTCTCAATGAGAGTGCAGTGCACTCTGATGTTCAGAAGAGAACACAAAGCTGGGATCAGCATGTTGGCTGAGATGCTCATATAACTGCGGCAAAGTGCCAGAAGTGCCTCCCTGTCTGTCTCATGATCTGCTGGAGTAACACTTATCTGATGGCATCACCAGGAAGAATGTCGAGGTTTTCCTTGCTGTCAGTCTCAAAAGCTAATCATACCTCCAAGCATCTGATTTTCATAGTTTCCCTTAGGAATAATCCACTATGTCTCTATGTTAGGAGTTCCCCTTGTGGCTCAGCCAAAATGAATCTGACTAGTATCCATGAGGATGCAGGTTCAATCCCTGGCCTCGCTCAGTGAGTTAAGGATCTGGTGTAGTCTGCAGACATGGCTCGAGTCCTGCATTGTTGTGGCTGTGGTGTAGGCCAGTGGCTACAGCTCTGATTCAACTCCTAGCCTGGGAACCTCTATATATACGCCTTGGGTGTGGCCCCCCGAAAGACAAAATCAATCAATCAATCAAATCAATTTTACTCTCTCTGGCTCAAGGGATTAAATTAAAAAACAAAAACAGGAAACACAACTTGACACCTGTAAACCCAAAACCAGGGTGAATAACACCAGGGTACTCCCCGTAGTAGAATGAGTTCTTCCTCCTGGCTCACCTCCCTCAGGTTTTTTTTTTTTTTTTTTTTCTGGCACAAGAACACATGCTTTCTAGAAGGTTGTGATGTTGGCAAAGGTGGGGAATTGGGTAACAAAAGTAGAACCTGTGTCTGAAAAATAGCATGAACTCAATACTCAATAAACACCTGTCAAATGAATGAATGTGTATTTCCACACTTTGGAAATGGACCGTTGACCATCCATGATCACCTACCAGTGTCCCCAAGTATATACTTTCTGAGTTATTTGTGCTTGTCCTGTCCAGTGTCACCTCATGTCCCCACCCTTAACAACTGGTCTGTTTTTCAGGTGGTATTTCTGGTGGCACTGACCATCTTTGGGACACAATCTCACGGAAATGAGGTGAGTTGTTCACTATAGACTTTGTAGTTTGGAGCTATTGGGAGAAGAAGAAGATAGGAGATAATCTGGAGGATGATAGAGGGTCTACATGCCCTATTTGGGGTGGAACCCCAGAAATAAGCAATTATAGGAACATGGTTGATTCTGACTTTTCAATCCCAAGCCCTTAAAAGATGTAGCTCATTGCTTTAAAATGTGGTCAATTTCATTTCTCATGTCATGTCATTGTTTAGCCCATGTATAATATAGTGAACTGTGAAGAAGACCTTTCCCTGGTTATTTTAGCATGGGCTTTGGGTCTGGGATGCCAGTGAAAAGCTTTCAGGGTTCAATCTCTTGTTCAAAGCAATGGAAAACTTGAATCTGCTGGGAGGGTTACCTTTCAAATAAATGTGATTTATGAAAAAAACATTATGTCTTTGTCAACCTAGGTTTATAATATCATCAGCTCAACCGCCAATGGTGGCCAGATTCAGGAGACAATGACAATTGACAATGAAAAAAATACTGCCACCGTTAACATCCAGGCAGGATCATGCTCCTCTACCACGATTTTTGACTATAAACATGTAAGCAGAAATATTTTATTTTATTTTTTATTTTTTTCCCACTGTATAGCAAGGGGATCAAGTTATCCTTACATGTATACATTTTTCCCCCCACCCTTTGTTCTGTTGCAATATGAGTATCTAGACATAGTTCTCAATGCTGCTCAGCAGGATCTCCTTGTAAATCTATTCTAAGTTGTGTCTGATAAGCCCAAGCTCCCGATCCCTCCCACTCCCTCCCCCTCCCATCAGGCAGCCACAAGTCTTTTCTCCAAGTCCATGATTTTCTTTTCTGAGGAGATGTTCATTTGTACTGGATATTAGATTCCAGTTATAAGTGATATCATATGGTATTTGTCTTTATCTTTCTGGCTCATTTCACTCAGTATGAGATTCTCTAATTCCATCCATGAGCAGAAATATTTTATATTCTTCAAGAATAGTCCTCTGAAGGATGGAGGGACAGCCATTTATCATGAATTTGAATTCCAAGGTCTATCTTCACAATTCTTTCAGAATTTCCTTATTTCTGCCTTTTCCTTTAAATAGTCAAGCAGCTGATTAAAAAACAAACAGAATCATTTCTAATTTTAAAATGTCATGAGATAGGAAGCATACAAATTTGCTTGACATTTTTTGGTGGAAAGTGTAATGATGTTGTCTCACTACAGGCTGAGAAAGTGCCTAGAAGAGAGACCAAACCCCAAGGCAAGGCCTGGCACAAGGCTTCCCCAAATATTTGTCAAATGAATAAACGAATGAAATATTTTTCTAACACACAAAAAATTATGCAGGAAGGACCATCATGAAACAAGCAGTTACAAAATAGCAGAAATCCAGTCAACTCTGTACATTGAACTATGTACATAGGATATGCAATAAATCATACTACTTCTGGAAGAATGAAAGTATGTTAACTAAAAACATTAAACAGTTTCCAAGTTTCAGTTACCCATATTAATAAGAGGTCTCAGAAAACTGCTCAGAAAACTTATTCTGTCCTTGATCCATTTATTTATTTGCTTGTTTTCCATTTGTTTGACCTGGCAATGAGCCTGCTCTTACCTACAGAGTGGGTATAAGTAGTCTGGAGTCCATCACATTGGACATTTGAACTGCTTTTCTTCTTTTCTTGTAGAGCCCTCCTCATTGCCTCAGCCCCATTGGTATTGGGAGTTCCGTGACATATTTGAAAGTATAGAGTTTTTAAAAGCTATGGTTTACAAGGAAGTTGTGCCAGAATTTTTCTAAGCAGATGGAAATCCCAAAAGAATCTTAAAAAAACTAGTATGCTGAGGATATGGTTTAAGCCTCTTCCACTATCACCAGGCTTGATCTCATTCACTTTTTGAATTTTAGGAATTGACACTTTGTGAGAACTGAAAAATAGGAACTAGAAGAGTTTATATTATATATGACCTCCCAGGCCTTAAAGTTACTTGGAACTATGTAGAGAAAAATTACACTCTTGGAGTTCCCGTCGTGGCTCAGTGGTTACCGAACCCGACTAGGAACTATGAGGTTTTGGGTTCAATCCCTGGCCTCGCTCAGTGGATTAAGGATCTGGTGTTGCCGTGAGCTGTGGTGTAGGTCACAGATGCAGCTCTGATTCTGCGTTGCTGTGGCTGTGCTACAGCTCCAATTCAACCCCTAGCCTGGGAACTTCCACATGCCACAGGTGCAGCCCTAGAAAAGCCAAAAGGCCAAAAAGCCAAAAAGAAAAAAAAAATTACACTCTGGTAAAGCTTAGATGGTCTTAGGTTCTTTTTGGCTCCAAAGTCCTCACCCTCCATTGTTCTTTCAATCCCAGTTCCCTCCAACCCATCCTTTTCCAGCCTGCTTGGGTTTGAGGTGGAGAAAGGATGGAGATACGATGGTAAAGGGAGGGAGGGGAGAATCAATGAAACATGTATGTGTGGGGTGGGGAAGGCGGCTGTGGGTATGTTGAGGAGAGTTTCTTTTCTCTCTCTCTTTTTTTTTTTTCCTTGTCTTTTTGCCATTTCTTGGGCGGCTCCCATGGCATATGGAGGTTCCCAGGCTAGGGGTCCAATCGGAGCTGTAGCCACCAGCCTTTGCCAGAGTCACAGCAACGCCAGATCAGAGCTGCATCTGCCACCTACACCACAGCACACGGCAACACCAGATCCTTAACCCACTGAGCAAGGCCAGGGATCGAACCTGCAACCTCATGGTTCCTAGTTGGATTCGTTAACCACTGAGCCATGACGGGAACTCCAAGGAGAGTTTCTAAGGCAGCCCTGTTGTGTAGAACTCTCCGCAAGGTGGAAATGTTCTATATCCACATGTTCCAACAGGAAAGCGATTGGCCGCTTGTGGCTGCTGAGCATTTGAAACGTGTGACAAAGGGAGTACATTTTCAATGTTATTTAATTTGAACTTAAATTTAAATGGCGACATGGGGCTGGTAACTAACCCCCTGGAGGGCACAGTTCTAAAGAATATCATATTGACTCCAAATTGAGGAAGAGACAGAGCCACATCAACAGAAAGAGCCAGAGAGCTGCTTCTTCTCAATCGTTCAAACCCTGAACTGCAGACCCAAAATATGAAAAGTGTGGCGCAAATTATGCGTTCACACAAATTCAGAAAGAGAAATGACAACTAAACGAGATCCTGCTGTATAGCATGAGAAACTATATCTAGTCACTGATGATGGAGCATGATGGAGGATAATGTGAGAAAAAGAATATATATGTGTATGTGTGACTGGGTCACTTTGCTGTATAGTAGAAAACTGACAGAACTCTGTAAACCAGATATAATGGGAAAAAAATCATTTAAAAAGGGGAAAAAAAAGCAGTGACAACTGAAAAAGCAAAACGACTGTAAAAGAAGTCAAATGGGTAGAACTGGTTGCAGGCTGAAAAGCAGCCACATACACTCACTGCACAAGCTCAAGACTTTCCTCAAGGCTCATCCTCACCAAGTTTGGAACCCAGAGAGCTGGGAGGGGCAATAACTGTGCTCTTGCTGCTTCAGGGCTACATCGCGTCCAGGGTGCTCTCCCGAAGAGCTTGCTACATCCTGAAGATGGACCACAAAGCCATTCCTGCGCTGGACGAACTCAAACGGTATACCTTCGAGAAGCAGGTAATTCTGGGATAACCATAAGTATACCCTGCTCTAGAGCTAGGGCAAGACTGGTGCCCATGGAGAAATGAAGAAGGTATGGGAAAAGATCATAATATTATAACTTACCATGGATATGGTAAAGCATTCTTACGTTTATTGATTTTGAGAGCAGGAATACATCATTAAGCTTGGGTTCCACGATACAGCTCCCAGTACAAGAACTTATAAGAAGTTCCCATGTCTTTGTAGAAAGGACTGGACAGTCTCTTCTCAGAGCAGTGCTCTTAAGAAACAGTGATGAGCAGAAAGACCAATGAGGTTATGGTATCCAGTGACACAAAGGGGCAAAGAAATAACACAGGAGAGTGAGAATAAAGAAAGGGCATGAGGCTAGCTAGCAACCTGGGGTTTCATTCTCCCTTTTGCATCTTCTCAGCTGGCACAGGATTCATTCTCTCTGGGTTTCACTGTCACCAGCTGCAAAAGAACTTTGGTAATAATGAGGCTTCTCCACAGACCAAGTGGTCAGAAGGAGATGATGTCTTGACATCCCTGACCACCTTCTGTTTAATAACCTGAAAAAAAGGCACAATTTAGCATAAGGTTGATTAGCTTACGTCCATTTATTTCATCTGATCCTGCTCTATTGTGCTGTGTTCCAGACTCTGAAGAACATGTTCTCTGATAAATACATCTGGGTCAAGTACAACCCACTGCGGTCTCTGATCACAAATGTGGATTGGTTCCTGTTTGGGTCACCCATCAGGCAACTCTGCGAAAATGTCCCCTTGTATAAGGGGGAAGTGGTTGATAAGACAAGTGAGTACCAAGAAATCATTTCTTTACCAAACATATTCTGATGCCTCCACTAGGCCAGGCACTCTGCTAGGTGTTGTGTGAGATATGAATAAACATGAAGCATGAAACATGACTCAATTTGGCTTACTTTGGAATGAAATACCTACCATGCATGGAAATCGTGCTAAATGTTAGGGAGGCACAGAAGTGAATAAAACTCTGCCCCCGCAAGGAACCTATAGTCTGGTGGAAAAGTTCATGAGTTAAGATAGAGGATGGAATAAAAAAAAGGTTCCTGGGTCCCAAGGAAAAACTACTGGAATCTTTAAAGTACAGACATGGGGCTGGTAACTAACCCCCTGGAGTTAATTGGAGGGTATTGCGTAGTTGAAAGTTAAGAGTACTTATTAAGCGTTCTTAACACACACACACACACACACACACACACACACACGACTTACCCATGTTAACTATGTGAGGTGATGGATGTGTTATCTTGATCTTCTACAATGTATATTTTTATCAGATTATCACATAGAACATTTTAAATACATACAAACGTATCCGTCCATTCTTTCTCAAAAAAAGTTTAAAAGTAGTCTCAGGATCTAGGATAAAATTGGTTCAAGGAAGAGCAGGCAAAGTGAACTGTCAGACAGGAAAGAAAAACCCTGATTCATCCACATAACATATGGCACTGCAGTCATTGCTGATATTTTTTACAGAAAATTGCTAAATATGGCAGAGTGGCCAGAGTGAGAGGCTGACAGAGATGTGTGATGAAGAGAAATTCCCCAGAGTAGTGGGAGGTGATAAAGAAGGAAAGAACTAGCCTTTATTGCCTTTCTGTTGCCCTGAAAAAAACCAGAAATGTTTCTTTTAATAAGGTCATTAGGCATGACATCAATGCAGAATGCCTTGGCCTCGTTCGACTTGAGCCAGACAGCTCTTCCAGGAACTGTCAGTCTTATTTAAGCTAACATATCTTTAGTCTTTACAACACAAGCATAGTTAAAATCTTGGGTAACATGAACCTCCATGTACAACCCCTGCTCAAGACGTTTACAAAAGGGTATTGGTTTGCTGAATTGTAATAACTCCTTAATTCTCTTTCTTTAAAAATGTCCCTCCTTTTTCAGATGATGCCAGTGCTGGAGCCTGTGCAAAGGTGGGGCTCCTGGGCATCTTGGGAATTTCCGTCTGCGCAGACCTTCATGTTTAAGGCATCAGCCCACTGGTTTCATCTTTTCAAAGAAATACACCCTTGGCTTCCACCCAACAGCCCAATTAAATTCTTTCTCAATGCCGCAACTAATACTGAGATTCGGTAGTAAAACATAATAATATATTTGTAACTATCTGGGTGTGTGCTTTTTTGTGTAAATAGCAAAGGGCAGCCAAACAATGTTTACATCAATATACGGAAGGAAAGAAATTGCCAAGATTTCAAATAAAGTGCATAATGTAAAAATCCTCAGATAATATAAGTGAGTCACATTCATATTAGGGTGGTCAGCTATGTACAAGTCTCCATTTTTGCATCTGACACTTAGACCAGCTCCCCATCTGTCCATCCAACATACTGGGGCAGCGGAGGTAGAGCAGGGGTTCAGGTGGCAGTGACTTCTACCTGGGAAGGGTGGGTTAGTTACACCCTCATCAGATAACTTGACTGCTCGGATGAGGAAAACTACCCACGCAGGTGTCTTTTAGCTCATCAAAGAGTAGATTCTCCCTTAATAAACACTATCGTGATATATTTTGTCCCAGAATGAGGAGAGCGAGAAGAATACCCACCACCCAGAGAAAGATGCGCGTTGCTGAAAATCTTAGCAAGAAGGACCTAACTGGGAATGTCAAGTCCATATAGAAAAAGAAAATAATTTCTAATATTTCGAATCAATTCTGTAAGGTGGCAAATTCACAGATCATGGAGTTGTTCTCATAGGGGCTGGTCAGCGAGTACAAGTGCAGAACAAAGAGGAACCACTTTAATAAGAAGGTCTGTCTGTCATCAGCTGCTCCTGTTCCTCACACTGTAATCCATTCCTTCATAACCACTGATGACTATATTTAAAGCACTGACCATGTGCTCGGCGCTGGGATAGATATGCTGGCAAAACTACCACGGTAAAGAAAGTGGTTTTCTTGTTAGGGAAGTGGGTCATTTATATGAAAACTTTTGATAACAACGGTCAAGAGTGTGTAATGAAGTGCCAAATGAATGGTAGAGTGTATGAGCTGGGACCCTGGTGTTTGCCAGGGATGGATCCCAAATCAAAATAACCAAGTCAAGGGGTTACTGTGGAATTTATAATCTCAGCTCATCATAGAAAGATAGGGATATTCTGGTCTTGGTTGGGTAGTTAGAACTAGGTGCTAGACGGTGGCCGGACTGTATCTTTTTCCACTCTCAACTGTCACTACGTGTCAGCCTCAAGATCTCACACTGGCTTTCTCCGTGGTGGTACAACCCACATCACTGTAAGCCCTGAGGTCCCCATCTTCCCTGTGACATCATCAGAGAGGAAAGGACTCAGTTCTAATTTCAAATTAGTTTTAATTAAAAAATCTCTGGAAGGATGTGGAGAAAAAGGAGTCCTTGGTATTGTTGGTTGGAATATAAATTAGTACAGCTACTACATAAAATGATATAGAGGTTATTCAAACAAAAAAAACTAGAATAGAACTACCACATGATTCAGCAGTTCCACCCTTGCGTATACATTTCCAAAGGAAATAAAAACACTATTTCTAATTCTATGCACCCTTATGTTCATTGGAGCTTTATTTGCATAACCAAGATATGGAAGCAACCTAAGTGTCAACCCATAGATGAATAGGTAAATACGATGTATATATATACACAATGGAACAAATGGAATGGATAAAGATACATAGACAGGGAGTTCCCGTCGTGGCGCAGTGGTTAACGAATCCGACTAGGAACCATGAGGTTGCGGGTTCGGTCCCTGCCCTTGCTCAGTGGGTTAACAATCCGGCGTTGCCGTGAGCTGTGGTGTAGGTTGCAGATGCGGCTCGGATCCCACGTTGCTGTGGCTCTGGCGTAGGCCAGTGGCTACAGCTCCGATTCAACCCCTAGCCTGGGAACCTCCATATGCCGCGGGAGTGGCCCAAAGAAATAGCAAAAAGACAAAAAAATAATAATAAATAAAAATAAAAATCTCTGGAAAAGAGCCTAATTGAATCATGGGGGGACACATTCTTACTCCTGCGGCTGGGACTGGTGGGGGTGGGGTAAGGGAAGGGCTATTATGATTGACAACTTTTCAAATGTACTTAGACGCTATGTTATCCTTATTAATTTTTATATTAGTTATTCCCGGGTTTTAAAATTAGAGTATAATGGAGTTCCCGTCGTGGCGCAGTGGTTAACGAATCCGACTAGGAACCATGAGGTTGTGGGTTTGGTCTCTGCCCTTGCTCAGTGGGTTAACGATCCGGCGTTGCCGTGAGCTGTGGTGTAGGTTGCAGTCGCGGCTCGGATCCTGCGTTGCTGTGGCTCTGGCGTAGGCCGGTGGCTGCAGCTCCGATTCAGCCCCTAGCCTGGGAACCTCCATATGCTGCGGGAGCGGCCCAAGAAATAGCAAAAAAAAAAAAAAAAAAAAAAGACAAAAAAAAATTAGAGTATAGTGAATTTACAGTGTTTTGTCAATCACAACCCTGCATAGTACAGTATAGTGACCCAGTCATACATATACGTATATACATAACACACACATACATTCTTTCTTCAGAGTATCTTCCAGCATGATCTACCCCAGGAGATTGGATATACCCTGTGCTGTACCATTTTTAAAGCAGAACTTTGATTTTTGTGTGTGTGTCTTTTTGTCTCTTTAGGGCCACACCCGCGGCACATGGAGGTTCCCAGGCCAGGGGTTGAATCGGAGCTGTAGCTGCCAGTCTACACCAGAGCCACAGAAACGCATGATCCAAGCTGTGTCTGTGACCTACACCACAGCTCATGGCAACACTGGATCCTTAACCCATTGAGCGAGGCCAGGGATCAAAGCCGCATCCTCATGGATGCTCGTTGGGTTTGCTAACCACTGAGCCGCGACAGAACTCCTAAAGCAGGACTTTTGAGTTCTGCCTTTTCCTGACTCTGCTTGCTTTAAATCAGTTGACACCGCTCAGTGCTGGTGTCATGCTGAACACCTGTTAGGAGAAGCAGGTAGAGGAGGCCAGGCCCCGGCCTAAAAGGAGTGAGTCCAAATGTAATCTTCAAGGAAGCTCAGGCTCCATTAAACCTTCTCCAGAAAGGAGCCCCTTCTTAAGGGCTGTGAAGGAAAGATAGTATTCTCTTTTCATTTTTGTTTGTCTCAAGAAATCTTCTCATTTCCCCTTGGGCTTCTCTTTGACCCAGCGGTTGTTCAGGAGTAGCTTGTTTAATCCCCACGTACTTGTGAGTTTACCTATTTTTCCTTTTGCTGTTGATTTCTAGCTTTATCCCATCGTGGTAGGAAAAGATACTTGGAAATATTTCAGTCTTCTTAAATTGGTTAAGACTTCTTTGTGGCCTAACAAATGATCTACCCTATCGAATGTTCCATGGGTGCTTGAGGAGAATGTGTCTCCTGCTGCTGTTGGCTGGAACGTTCTGTATGTGTCTGCCAGGGTCATTTGGTCGATAGCGCTGTTGAAGTATCCTGAGTCCTGATGGGTTTTCTGTCTGAATGATCTACCCATTATTACAAGTGGGGGATCACCGTCCTCTACTATTATTGCATTGCTATTTCTCCCTTTAGGTCTCTCCATGTTTGCTTTTTATGTTTAGGTGCTCTGACGCTGAGTGAACATATATTTATAGCTGGTATATCTTCCTGGTAAATTGAGCTTTCTGTCATTATGTAATAACCTTTTTTGTCTCTTGTGACAATTTTTGACATAAAGTCTCCTTGTCTGATATAAGCATAGCCACCCCTTCTTGCTTTTGTTTCCCACTTATATTGAATATCTTTTGCCATCCCTGCACTTTCAGCCTAGTGGTCCTTAAATCTAAAGCAAGTCTCTTGTAGACAGAATAGAGCTGGATCTTGTTCTTTATCCATTTGTCTATTCTGTATTTTTTGATTTGGATATCAATTCTTCTAACTCACTGTATATCAATTCTTCTACCTCATTCCACATGTAAGTGAAGGTATATGGTATTTGCCTTTCTCTGTCTGAACTATTTCACTTAGGCTAATTCCCTCTGTGTCTATCCATGTTGTTGCAAATGGCAAGATTCATGCTTTATGTGGCTGAGTAATATTCCTATGTGTATGTGTCTGTCTGTGTATCTTTTTTTTTTTTTGTCTTTTTGCCATTTCTTGGGCCGCTGCTGTGGCATACAGAGGTTCCCAGGCTAGGGGTTGAATTGGAGCTGTAGCCACCAGCCTACGCCAGAGCCACAGCAACGCGGGATCCGAGCCGCATCTGCAACCTACACCACAGCTCACGGCAACGCCGGATTGTTAACCCACTGAGCAAGGGCAGGGACCGAACCTGCAACCTCATGGTTCCTAGTCGGATTCGTTAACCACTGCGCCACGACGGGAACTCCCTGTCTATGTATCTTTATCCATTCCATTTGTTCCATTGTGTATATATATACATCGTATTTACCTATTCATCTATGGGTTGACACTTAGGTTGCTTCCATATCTTGGTTATGCAAATAAAGCTCCAATGAACATAAGGGTGCATAGAATTAGAAATAGTGTTTTTATTTCCTTTGGAAATGTATATGTAAGGGTGGAACTGCTGAATCATGTGGTAGTTCTATTCTAGTTTTTTTCTTTGAATAACCTCTATATCATTTTATGTAGTAGCTGTACTAATTTATATTCCAACCAACAATACCAAGGACTCCTTTTTCTCCACATCCTTGCCAACATTTGTTATTTGTGGTAATTTTTGTGATAGCCATGCTGACAGGTGTGAAGTGCTATCTCATTGTAATTTGCATTTCTCTGATAATTAGCATTGTTGAACAATTTTATTTTTCATCTGCTTCTTTATATGTTTGGTAGAATTCCCCTGGGAAGCTGTCCACATTTGGAATTTTGTTTCCTGGGAATCTTTTAAAGTCACAGATTCCATCTCATTACTGGTGATTTGTCTGTGACCATGACGCTAATGTCAGGAGATGCACCTGCCATTCGGGGACCGCCAGGCAGCAGCCTTGGAGAGGAAAGTTAAGGAAAGAAAGAGCTGGCATAGCTGATTACGTTCCTCAAAGTACAGCACTGGCTGGGATTTTCTTTCTCTGGAATCACATGATGCGGCTCAGCCCCTAGCTGCTTAAGTCACTGGGACTCTATTTTCTTTATCTGCAGCTAACAAGGATTCCTGGAGTTTCCTGGTGGTCTAGTGGTTAGGAAGTAGTGCTTTCACTGCTGCAGCTGGTTTCAATCCCTGGTCTAGGAACTGAGATCCCACATCATGCTGCTGCAAGCTGTAGCCAAAATAATAAATAAATAAATAAACAAATAAAGTTCCTTACAAATATACCTGAAGGAGGTAGAGAAATTAGTCCAATGGCACACCTATCGGAGGATCAGGGCCCATTCCAACACTAGTGCCTCCGTTTCCCTCACCCCTGTAATTCCTTTGGGAATTCCAGGCTCACCACATGTCCACACTCATGCTGTGGATGTACCAGGCTATGTGCTGCTTCTAGAAGGACCGAGAGATACATGGTACTCAGAGCCCACCATCTCGCTCTGTCCGGCCTGTTCATCCTCTTAGCCCAGACACCAACCCCTGTAGCTCCCTCAGCACCAGGAGCAATGGGGGAGGTTGTAGAAACTCTGATGGGAAGGGCTCAGGACACGTCTAAGAACTGAATCAAGTGCTTCTGAGGCTTGGAGTCCAGGAGTCTATGCCACGGTAAGGTAGTAAGCCCCTTCCCTCAGCATCCTTTTAACCCCTGCTGAAGGGTTCCCTGGCTGGAGCATAGGTCCCTCTTGCTCATGCCTGTGACCTTGTGAAGTGAGACCCTCGCTGTGTCTAACACATCCCACCTCTCAACTCATCTAGAAATCAGTTCCTTTGGCTCACCGAAAGGGCATGGCCTTAGGTTTGGCACCCTGTCCGTGGCTAACCATCCCATCCTCTTGTTAATTACCTATGGGAACCTGGCTGTTCTCCTGTGCGCCCTGACCTGATTGCTGTAATAGAGAGAATCCTGGGGCAGTCACCAGCTTCTTATAGTCTCAGGTTGGCCTCCAATCTATTGGTCCTGCCAGGGCGTGTTTGATTTGCCAAGAGCTCCTCAGATCTCACTGCTGTCCCTTTCCACTTCCTTGGGGTGAGGGCTGGGGGGAGAGTATGGCCTGGGCATTGCATGAAGGAATTCTCTGGGGTGTTGGGAATGTGGTCCAGGAAGCAGCACCAAAGGCTCATGCTCAGGCCTACACGCCTGGAGCCAGCCCTATGTAGGAACGTATGCCATCAGCTCCGGGGGAGGGGGGGGCAGCACTCAGGTGAAAAGCACCCCCAGAACGGGCAAGACCAATGAAGACATTCCAAGGGAATAACTGCCAAGATAAAGCTTCAAGCATGGGGGGCGCTCTCTCCGCCCCAGGGAGGTGGCAGGAAGAGGAGAATCAGTTAAGTTCTTGGCAGGATAAGCAGCCCCTGGGGAAGCTGAGAGGGAGGAGAGGGCAGGGAGCCAGAGAACAAGCACCAGCAGCTACAACTCTGGGGCTGGTGAGCCAGCCCACTCATACCCGCAGACCTGCTGCTGGCTACAGACCGCTCTGATGCCCATCACGCCTTCCCCTCTGGACTTCTGAGCTTCGGCTGCTCCTGAATTTCCCATCAGCTCTGGGCTCCACCTGATCCTTATAACATCCCTGCTATTTCTGGGAGATTTGAGACCCCTGGCCCATCTACCACGCTTATCTCTACCTACTTCCATCCCTGTAGACACTCTGTCAGCCAGACTCCTTGCCTCTTGGAAATTCTAGGTTCAAGGCGCCCTGCCCTCCTATGCATTATCACTCTTGGCTGTCACTGGCTGGACTGTAACAGTGCCTGTGGTGCCTGCAGAGAAGCAGGCACCACAGGAAGAGTTAAGAGCTTTTCAGGAGGGGTGGTGCTCGTGGAGGGAGCAGGACTCCCCCTCAGGGAGCGCTCTCCTTGGAGCATAGTTCTCTGAACCCGGAGGCAGGGAATTTGACCTCTTACTTGGGCCTCCTCGCTGAAAAAAGCCTCTTGGGCAAGAGTGGAATTTTTACAAACATCTCAGAGATTTCTTGGAAGGACAGTCTTGTGCGGTCCCCAGCTGGGATTTAGACATGACCAAGGACCTCTGGTGATCCCTCCAGAGCATCTCTACAGGAAGATAAGGACAAAGCCGGGGGAGATGGAAAGCTCAGGACAGACACAGCTGGGACACAGTCTTACCCAACAACAAATCCTAGACGGGAGGGGCAATGACAAGCACACTGTGATGTGTCCTGTCGTGCTCAGATTTTCCTCCAGTCCAGCCTCCAGAGGGATCGTGCTGGAGGCCTCAGGGGGTGGGTGAGGGCTGTGAGTAGAAACAACAGAAGCAGCACAAGAGAAAAGCCCTTTTCACTGCAATTTCTCTAAGACCCCAGGGCGTATGTTGCAGCAATGTGAACACCACCAAAACGTGGGGAGGGGGAGACAACTTTCCTATTTTGCAATGAGTCCAGAGGGCGAGCCCAATTTCCTCCTGAGGCTTCAGGATCAGTGTCAGAGATGGGGCAGCAAGTACACCCCACAGAGGAGCAGCTACGGGTAGAGATGGCTCAGCTGAGGGTCCTGTGGGCTGTGGGTTCCCGGTCCCCTCCCCGGCCCCAGCTCTGAGAGGAAGTATCAGCAGCTGCGCCAAGAAAGGAAAAAAAAAAAAAAAGAGAGAGAGAGAAGAAGAGGAAAGAAAGAAGGAGAGATAGAGAAGGAAGAAAAGAAGGGAGGGAGAGAGCGAGGAAAGAAAGAAAGAAAAAGAAAAGAAAGAAAGAAGGAAGGAAGGAAGAAAAAAGAAAGAAAGGAAGGAAGAAAGAAAGAAAAAGAAAAGAGAAGAGAAGAGAAGAAAAAAGAAAGGGAGAGAGAGAGAGAGAGAGAGGGAGGGAGGGAAGGAAGAAGGAAAGAGGATTTCCCTGCTTGGAAGATGAGTGTGCTAATTCTTAGTTTACTCCTAAGACCCTTCCAGAGACACTCAAAGACGATTGCAAAGGACTTAGCAAGAAGCTTGAGCTGTTCAATCTCAGAGGGAGGAAAGCGTTTGTTATGATGTTAGTGTGATGGCGTTTTTTAAACAGAAGGCTGCGGGTCCTGATAAGCATGGAACAGGTTTGTGTCATGATGCAGGGCGCTGGTTTGAGATTCAAATAAGGTAAATTTCACTAAGTGCTGAGTGGGATGACCTCTAAGGATAAACGTCATCAATAAGCTGGTGCTAGAGACTGAATGTTGTGAATTCCTATCTTAAATGGGACTAGCCCCTTAGAAAAGAGGCCCTGGAGAGCTCCCTTGCCCCTTCCGCCATGTGAGGACAAGGCCGGAAGACACCCGTCCATGAATCAGGGAGTGGGCCCTCACCAGACACCAAATTTGCCGGTACCTTGATCTTGGCCTTCCCAGCCTCCAGAACTGTGAGAAATAAATGTTTGTCATTTATGAGTCACCCAATCTATGACCTTTTTGAATTTTGTCCCTCCCAGTCCCATCTCCTAATGGATCTAAATCCTGATGCATGCACAGAAGATTCTTTATAGGATACAGATTAAGATTGTAACCTGAGGGACCAAAACTTAACTTTGACAAGCCCTGTAAAGTCTAGAGGACTGTGCTTGTGGCTTCTCAGAGCTATTACAGAATGATTACAGCTGAGCCAATGACAGCCAAGAGTGATAATGTATAGGAGGGCAGGGGGCCTTGAACCTAGAATTTCCAAGAGGCAAGGAGTCTGGCTGACAGAGTGTCTACCAGGATGGAAGTAGGTAGAGATAAGCGTGGTAGATGGGCCAGGGGTCTCAAATCTCCCAGAAATAGCAGGGATGTTATAAGGATCAGGTGGAGCCCAGAGCTGATGGGAAATTCAGGAGCAGCCGAAGCTCAGAAGTCCAGAGGGGAAGGCGTGATGGGCATCAGAGTGGTCCGTAGGCAGCAGTGCCCACACCAACACAGAGGGCATGGGAACAGGGGGTCCAGAAACTGTAACAGGATGTGGGCACATAGGACCAGGAGGAGACTGGTTCCTGAAGTGGTTGGAGGCTGGATGTCAAGGTCAAGGCTGATACAGTTCAAGGAAGGACTGCCAGCTCTGGAGACTGATCGCTGGGCACTCTTTGGGCCAGGCCTTGGGGGCCAGACTCTCCTCTGTGATCCTCTCGGGGCCTCTGGTTGACCAAGCCTGGTCCTGTCACTTCTGATACTTCCACCCTGAGTGCACAGGACACGTAGTTCCATCTGCCTTATCTTTGACAAGCTACATGTGACCAAATCCATAGTTTCAGAGCCTCTGGCTGCCCCATCCATACCCTATTTAAGCCCAGTTAGAGGTTTATCTTGGACCTTTCCCATGCCATCCCTTTTCTGTTCCTGACTGTAGCCGCATCACAGCAAGACTCCACGGAGCTTGCGCACCGCTTTTCAGCACCGCGGTGCTGAGATCAGCCCGAGTCCTCCCATTTCCTGCACATGCGCCATTCAGCACTCTCCACTCCACCCCGCCTGGGCCAGCGATGTTCTTTGCGCTGGTCCCTGTGGAGGCTCTCTGTTCCTCCCAGCTGTAGGAAGGGACACTTAAAGAACGGGTGCAAAGAGACCGGGTCCCAGAGTTTCCGTAGTGGCTCAGTGGGTTAGGAACCAGATAGTCCCCATGAGGATGCGGGTTCCATCCCTGCCTCACTTAGTGGGTTAAGGATCCTGCTTTGCCCCAAGGTGTGCGGTAGGTTGCAGATGCAGCTGGATTTGGCGTTGCTGTGGCTGTGGTGTAAGCGGGCAGCTGCAGCTCTGATTGTACCCCTAGCCTGGGAACCTCCATATGCCCCAGGTGTGGCAGTAAAAAGAAAAAAAGAGGCCAGATCCCTTATTCATTTATAGCAGAGAGAAACCCCTGGGGGTTACCACAAAGGGGTTTAGACCAGTTCCAAAGAGAGGTCCAGGGAGGCTTCATTCCACCTGCTTGGATCTCTCGCAGACTTTCACCATGTAGACGGGGCCACAGTGAATAGCTTCCGCAGAGTCTCAGCCTCGATTTACAGAAGGCAGAGATGGGACCTCAGACCTGAAAGCTTATGTCTGTGCTGTGGCTAATGTCTCTGTGTTATTTACTTATTTGTTTATGGCCCTCCTTCTCAAGACATTCTTCAAGGGATGCCCCAAAGAAAGGCCCCTGGAAATGAGACATGGTAGGAGAGGCGTGTCCTCCTTGGCACCGGGTTGGTGTCATATGCAGCGGACTGCATATCACAAGGATCCAGTGACTCAGAGCGCAGGCAGGGAGGGCTCATCTGCTGGACCAGGGAGGCAAGAAACTTTATTGCTCTAAGCCAGACGGAGGAGGTGTACCCAGCTTTTAGATTACAAAGTTGGATCTTGAGTGGAAAGAAAGAAGGTGGAGGCCTGAAATGAACAGCTTCCCTTTGGCAGAGAGGGGCTGGGTCCCTAAGCTCCAGGTTCAGGTCAGCGGCCCCATCCAGGCAGGTCTGCTCTCCACGTGGTGGACGCGGAGGTTCAGAGCCCAGGGATCTCCCCACAGATGGAGAGTCCCAGGAAGGACAGAAGTTGGATTTCAGAGCAGGAATCCGGATCAATAGCCAGTGCAGTACCTTTCAGGAGAAAGACAAGCATTGTATTCAAAAGATCCCGTAATCTCTCTAAAACCTCAGATTAGAGTGGATAGATCGTGAGTTGCACCCAAGTTGGATGTGATGCTCAGGACAGCTCTACTGGCCAGAGACTTTGGAACAAATGGAAGTTCTCCAGGCCTGCAACCATTGGTCCCACATCCTAGTTATCTATTTCTTTATTTTTATTTTTGGCCATAGCTGTGGCATATGGAAGTTCCCAGGCTAGGGGTCAAATCAGAGCTGCTGCTGCCGGGCCTGCACCACAGCCATGGCAACAGCAAATCTAAGCCACATCTTCGACCTTCACCGAAACTTGCAGCAACACCAGATCCTCGACCCACTAGCGAGGCCAGGGATCGAACCCACATCCTCACAGACACTGTATCAGGTTCTTAACCCACTGAGCCACAATGGGAACTCCCCCTTTATCTGTTTCTTTTATTGATCTTTAATCATTCTTTTTAACCATCCAGCCCCTCAAGTTCACTTTGTTTTCCTGCTGGAAGTTCCTGTTATGAAGAAGGGTTAGTTAATACGAAGATGTAAGTGACAGGCAACAGTCCAGTTGGAAGTTGTTACTGATTTTATCTGGAACAATAGGCCGATTTTGAAATCTTATCTGGTAGCTTTTTAAGCCGGTCACCACTGATCACCCATCACGTCCCCAGGAGGGGTGCCAGCCACTGAGATGTTCCTTTCCCAGTATCCCTAACCATCAGGGTCCTGCCTTCCAGCATCTGAGAAGCCTGCTGGGAACCTCAAAGTGATGTGCCTCCCATGCTGCTTGGGCGGGGTGGGGGCGGGGGATGAAGTGTCAGATCCCAATGGTGAAATCATTGTCCTCAGCCTTTCTGGGAAAGCTAAGTTAATTCTGCTTCGTGTTCCCAGTGAACCTTGGTGTTAGGAAGTCATCTCTGCCACCAGAGGGAAGGAAATACACCTGAGGCCTCGTTATCTTTATAACCACTAGCAAAGAAATAGAATAGACCAGCAACTGTCATTAGAATTTGCTAAGTACCTAAACATCATACTGCACCTTTTGCCTCAGCCATGGTCTTGGGTTTCTAGTTATTAACACACCTTCTTTTTGCTGCTGGGCAAAGTAGGTGGGCACGTCTCGGCACATGTCCTTGATGGGCACTCCGTACTGGGCTAAATTCTTGACCCGGCTGGGTAAGACAGTGTAGGTCAGGCCCCAAGTGGATGGATAATGCTTTAAAGCCTGGAAAAGGAGGCATTTCAAAACTGTGAGACAACATATAGAGGTGGTGCAGCAAGGAGGAAGAGCTAAGAAACCTATCCCGCTGTATGGGGGCCATTCAATTTACACAGGTAGCCAAGAAACCAAATTTGCTACTTTCATCTCTGGCAGCAATCTCCTCTCTGACCACAAGGTGGCAACTTTACTCCAGAAAAACCTATGCGTGTGTCTGTGTCCCTGGGACTCTGACCCTTTTACCCTTAAATTCTCAACTCTTCCAGCCTCCAGTGCTTTTCTGATCTCTAATGATAATATAGAATAGATTTTAACTTATGCTTCATTTATCTTATGTTTTTACTTGTTATGAATCAGATGAGTGGAGTACTTTCAACCTCTAAAAAATTTTTTGATAAATCATTTTATTTATCAAATTCTTGTTTTTCCAAGAATCAGCCACCCTCCTGCCACAGACTTTAGTGTTGCTCAGATGTGCTAGGCATGTTATTAATTTATTTGACAACCCTTGTCATTTAAGCAGCTGAGAGTTTCAGCAATAATGGGCTCATTTTCAACAGAAGATAAATATGTGTGTACATGTTTAAAGGGTGTGCAAGTTAGGAGAGAAGGTATGCAGATAAAACTACTCTATTAGTTCACACTAATATTCATATTCAACTATTTATATGCACTAACAGGTGGCTCACACCCTTTCGGAATACATCAACATTATATAATTGCATGGAATTTTCACTGGTCCATTTACATTCATATGATGTGACTTTAGTGGGCCACACACTGGACTTGGGATCCTTCGCATGATGATGGACTTTCGTGGGCATAAAGAATAAGCCTGGGGAGTTCCCACTGTGACTCAGCCGTAATTAACCCGACTAGGATCCATGAAGACGCGGGTTGATCCCTGGCCTCGCTCAGTGGTTTAAAGATCCGGTGTTGCTGTGAGCTGTGGTGTAGGTCGCAGACACAGCTCCAATTCAACCCCTTACCTGGGAACCTCCATATGCTGTGGGTGCAGCCCTAAAAAGACAAAAAGAAGAAGAAGAAGCCTGAACTGAATTCTCTCCATCTGTACAGCCTGGTCCTAGGAGGTCAGGATACAGAGCTGGAAAGCAGCAAACTAGGAGGAGGCCACAGGGAGCTGGTTTCACTTACCTGGTGGTCCAGGGCCTTACTGATGTCATCTAGAGTTGGGAAGACAGCTTTATCCATCTTGGTCAGAACACAGGCCATCTTGCTAAACAGTTTAGCAGCCAAGAGGCCCTTAAAGCAACATGGCAGAATCATGTCATTCATTCAGTCACAATCTAGGGGACCCCTCCTTGCCATCAGTGTGGGCACATAGCTGTTCTTCAGGGTGTGATGTGGAGCCTCCTGGTAGAGCGTGGCTCTGGGCACCAGAGCAAAGCACAGCAGCAGGATGGGCAATGCATACAGGGCCCCCTGTCCCCGAGGGCCCATGGCAGTGTCTCTGCAGCAGGCCCGTGGGAGGAATCCCCGGGCACTCTGCACACCACTCACAGACTGGTGGGACTGGAGAGGCAGGGCGTTGGCCCCAGTAACAAAGCTGAATTTAAGGGCCTGTTCATGGTCTGCCGCCACCTCCTTTGCTCCCAGCTTCCCCATCTGTAAAGCAAAAATCTTAGGCCCTCTCCCTCGGGGTTGTCATGGAGATGAGAAGATGAGACAAGATGTGGCATCAGCGTGTGAATTAGAGTGTCCTCCAGATGTGCGGCATGAAGAGGAGCCTGAGTCAGACCTCTAGGCTCACATCTCAGCCCTGGGTCTGCCACTGACCCCGCTTACATGGCCCTGGGCCTGTCCTTGGGCGTCTCTGGGCTTTAGTGAAGAGCAGAGATTCTCCAGCCCACCCCCGTTCCCCAGCCAGAGTAATTTTGACTTCCATTCCATAGAGTGGAATTTTATGGAATGGATTGTTGGATGGAAAGTCTCTATGACTTAAAACAGAGTTGGAAATCCCTGGACTGTGTGCCTTTGGGGAGCATTCGGGAGATGTGTCCTTAAGGACATCAGCAGCAGGTCAGATCAAGAGTGAGGGAGATGGTGTTTGGGGGCAGAGCAGGGGAGGTCCAGGCAGGAGCAGAGAGAAAACCTGTGTTTAAGGGTCTGTCCCAAGAAGTCCAGGGTGGAGCTAGGATGGGGACTTCCATACAGCAAGGGCGGGATGGCAGAGGGCCTGCAGGGCCGGAGGAAGGGGTATGGGCTTTCCCTTCATTTAATCCTCCCAGAGTCCTTTTGGGTTGAACAGGCAACCACCGAGGCTGTCACTTTTTTCTTTTCTTTTCTTTTCTTTTTCTTTTTTTGGCTGCACCCATGGCACGTGTTATTTCCCAGGCCAGGGATGGAACCTGCGCCACAGCCGTGACAACACCAGATCCTTAACAGCTAGGCCACCAGGGAACTCCTGATGCTGCTTTGCCGATGAGGAAGCTGAGGCATGCCAAGGCTGAGTGATGTCTCTGTGGCTACAGAGCTGCTTTTCTCTCAGGGAGCCAGGCCAAGGACACAGGCATTAACTCCCCAGTCCAGCCTCTTTCCATGAAGTCATTCCCACCATACCCAACCATGTGGGCAAGGGAGGTGAAAATTTTCTAAAAGTGAAAATTAATTATTATTATAAATTATTTATATTATATATAATTCATTATTAAATTAATTATTCTTCTGCCTTGGAAATAAACCGATTACAATCTGCGATCAAAACGCAAGAACCTCTATAGCCCCTGCCAGTTACAGGAAATAAGGGTCCTTGAAAAGGATCTCTTATTTCAGAGGCCTTTGGGAGCCCTGAGAAATCACCCAGCACAACCTTGCAAAGGGGTGCGGGTTCTCTCGAGACCGCAGAAGTTCCTCCTAGGGTTGCCGGCTGAAAAGGAAGTCACTGCAACTGCAGGAAGGCGGGTCCCTTACCTAGAGAGATGCATTCCCTCAAGAGCCTACACCCAGAGAAGGCCCATGTACACAGGGTCCCCTTCCCACCCCCCACCCCGCCACCCCTGGACAAGCACAAGGGCAAAATCTGGAAGCGGGCAAGGCTTTCTTTGGCATGTGTGAGGAAGGTGTTCCCCATCTTACGTTCTCGTAGTCCAAGATTCCATCCCATTCACTCAAAACATTGTTGTCTCGGATGCTGATCATACTTCCAAGGGCATCGACCCGGATGCTCTGGCTTCCGACAGAGCCCTCCTGAGGATGGCCGTCCCTGGGGTTCTGGAGAAGAGCAAGCAACAGGGAGGCAGCTGAAAGTCCAGAGTTCCCGCCTCGCCCGTCTTGCGGGCTTAAAGGGGGACATTTGCGGGAGGCCACCCCGGCTTGTGATCTTTGAAATCCTTCTGCTAAAGGGAGACTGGGCGGGTTGGAGCCTGTCCACCTCACTTACCATCAGGGCCAACGATGGCGCGAGGACGAAGAGCATAAAGACGGGAGACGCCATCTGTAATGCAAACACCTCTCAGGGATCTCTTAGCCTCAGATGAGCCCGGAGGACCCCTGGGGTTGGAGCCTTCTGAGAAGATCTACGACTTTCACGGTGTCACGTGTCACTTGCCCCAGAGGCCCCAAATGTGTCACCATACTGATTGATGTGGGACCCACTGGCCACTCAAGAAGCAAAGCTTTGCTGTCCATTCAAGGAGACCTTTGTTTTGTGTGGCATCACTGGGCTGTCAATCACTGGGCTGAATATTAGGCAACCTGACCACCACTTGATCTGCCCATAGTGCAGGACCATTTCTGGTCAAACTGGAAAACAAGTGCTAATTCCTGTCCACAGTCCTGCCTTTCTGTACTTCCCTCTTTCCTCCCAACCAGTGGAGACCCTCTCCCACCCGGTCACCTGTTCAGTCTGATATCCGCCTGCTTTCCTTTCCCCTAGAGTCCCCCCTGCCCCTGGCCCTGGCCCCAGCCTGAGCATAACAGACCACTTATTTACACTTTATCCTGAAGTAGATTTTCCTCAAGTGTTATGAGTTCTCGAGACATTCGCAGGGGTCTGCCTTACCTGCTGAAGGCATTTCAGGCATCAGGGAGTAAGGGAAGGAGCATTAGAGGGGCAGGAACAGGCTGGGATAAGAGCAGTGAACCTTACCCTACACCCCATAGTTCATTTTCCCGTCTACCTAAGGCTCATTCAGCTCCAGTGCACTTAACAACATAAGCTGAGAACAACAAGGCACCCCCTTCCTCCCCGTCCCCACCATACTAGGCAATATTCCACATGCAGTGACACCATGAAAATGAGAGGCATCATCAAAGAAAAAGAAAACAGCTGCTCTCTGAACAATAACCATAGTGCAACCAGGTTAACAGGGAGAAACAGGAGATGCAGATAGCAAAGGCATTTTACCCAACTATTCGGAGAGTGGGTGCCATATATTAAATACCTCTGCAACTTTCCTTCTCTGGAAATTGGTAAATTAGATAAATCTAGGAAAAGAAGACCCCGCAATACAATGATCTACCAAACCCCCAAAGAGTCTTAACCTTTTAAGAAATTAGTTATCAGCTCTTTGGGGAAAACCCATCCTTCTAATGTTTCAAAACAGAGAGGCTTTCCCAAAGGGAGGTTATGGGCCAAATGAATATTTGGAAATTCCATTTAGGAATAATTTGAAGAATCCATGGTGGGGGAGGGAGAAGTACCCCCGGACTATTCTGGCTCAGAAAACATATTGTCTATATTCAAAAATCAGAAAATATACTTACAAGGTATTTCATATTGCCTCTCTCTCAGACTCTAGGCAACTGCATGCAAGAAAGAATTTCCATGTCTCATTTATTTTCTAAGTTCGGTTTATATAGTCTTGAACCTTTCAGCTATTACCATGATAAAGGATTTTGGGGAAATAACCACATTCTGGATATCATTCAGGGGGGAAAATGGCAAGTTTATGTAATCACTGTTATCACTTTAATTACTGGTAAATATTTTCCCTTTACCCAGATACCTCCACTGGTTCCAGGGAAAACGTGGCAAATGAACCAGGCTTTGTGGGCTGGCATATGCCCATGACATTCATAGCTAAAGTAAGCCTTGCAAACAGTTGATCTCACCAAATTGTCCTGCTACAAAATCAATGAGTTCACTGTTTCTACCTATCAGTTCCAGAAAATTCTTTACTCACAAGGGAGGTGGTTTGAGACAAGCCTTTTGAAGCCAAAATAGATGGATTATTAATACAAGATTAGATTGGTAAGCAGTCAGGCCAGCTCATCATCCATACTCTGAATCATACGGCCTGTCCTGCAATGCCCTCTACCTACCCAGGCTGACCTAATTTAACTCTTCAAACATCCACCTCTGCTTGACTCTCCTGATAGTCTGATATTTTGCTTCCACTCTATGGGTTGTCTCTCTCCTCCCAGATTTCACTTCAGGATGCTTTTTTCCATGAAGGACCACCACTTGTACAGCTCTGGAACTCCTGAAACAACAGGGGACACATTTCTATGACCAGTCCCTACTAACAAACTTTTTCATACATTTTTTTTTTCCCTCAAGCCCTTGACTAGTCATGACCCAACCACCTGGACCAAATTCCAAAAGTTCTATAATCAAATGGATATTTCTTCTGGGGGAAGGTGAAGTGTATGGATGAGGTTGGGCTCTGGAATGGTCAAGGTGAGAAGACAGATGGCTCAGGCCTTCTGGTGCTTACTACAAATTGGCAAAGGGAACGTGAAATAGGTGGGCCTTGGGTCTATCAGGTCACCCAGAGCTCAGATAATATCACACTCAAATCTCTGTTGCTGTCAGTACTTTGTTTTTTGTTTTTGTTTTTTTGTTTTAGGGCTGCATATGTAGCATATGGAAGTCCCCAGGCTAGGGTTTGAATCTGAGCTGCAGCTGTGACCATGGCTTGTGGCAATGTTGGATCTTTAACCCACTGAGCAAGGGCCAGGGATTAAACCTGCATCCCATGAATATTATGTTGGGTTCTTTACCTGCTGAGCCACAATGGGAACTTTGCTGTCAGTACGCTGAAAGCACCATGCACAGAGCACATCCTTAGTAGTTATTAATGAATAAGTAAAATGTATGAAAAGAATGACTTTCATTTGTGTGCATGTGGATATCCATTTTTTCCCAACACCCTTTACTGAAGAAATTTTCCTTTTCCTATGGCGTGTTCTTGGTACCCTTGCCAAAAATTTGTTGATTGTACATGTATAGGTCATGTCTGTTCTCTCAATCCTGTTCCTCTGATCTATGTGCCTGTTTTTATGCCAGTATCATACTATTTTGATTACTATAGTTTTGTAATATACTTCAAAACCAGGAAGTGGAATGTTTTCAGCTTTGTTCTTCTTTCTCAGGATGGTTCTGCCTTTGGGGGACCAAAGACTCAAGTGTAAGACATGAAACTCTAAAACTCCTAGAAGAAAACATAGGGGACGAGATCCCTTATTTTGGTTTTGGCAATGATTTCTTGGCTACCACACCCAAAACACAGGCAAAAGAGCTAAAATAAACAAGTGGGACTATACAAAACTAAAGATTTCTGACAGCAAAAGAAACAATCCATAAGTTTTAAAGATAACCTACAGAATGGGAGAAAATATTTGCAAATGATATGTATGATAAGGGGTTATTTTTCAAAATACATAAAGAACTTATACAACTCAATAGCCAAAAAAGAAATAATTCAGTTAAAAATGGGCCAAGGGCCTGAATAGACATTTTCTCAAAGAAGACAGACAAAATGGCCAATAGGTATATGAAAACATGCTCACCATCACAAATCATCAGGGAAATGCAAACTAAAACCACAGTGAGATATCACCTCATACCTGTTAGAATAGCTATTATCAAAGAGACAAGAGATGGAAGTTTAGCTGTGGTACAATGGGATTGGCAGCATCTCTGGAGCAATGGGATGCAGGTTCAGTCCCCAGCCTGGCATAATGGCACAGTGGGTTAAGGATCCAGCACAGGTCAAAACTGCGGCTCAGATCTTATCCCTGGCCTGGGATCTCCATATGCCAACAGGGCCACCAAAAAAGAAAAGAAAAAAGACAAGAGATAACAAATGTTGGCAAAGATGTGGAGAAAAGAGAGCCCTCGTGGTAGGAATGTAAATTGGTATAGCCTATGGAAAACAGCATGATGGCCACTGAAAAAAACTAAAAATGTGATGGAACTAGCATGTGATCCATCAATCCTACTCCTGGGTATATAACCAAAGGGATTGAAATTAGACTCTTGAAGAGATATCTGCACACCCACGTTCATTGCATCATTATTCATGATAGACAAGATACGGAAACAACCTAAGTGCCATTTGACTGATGAATGAATAAGAAAATATATATATATATATCACATACATATTCATATATGTATGAATATTATTCATCCATTAATAATACTGATATGTAAGTTTGATACTAAATAACTAACAACTACATATTCAAATCCACACTTACTTCTACAGGGGCCAAGAGCCATGTGCAGAAAAATCAATATATTCAAACCATGGAGTCTCCTTAAGGAGTGGGTTTTGGCCAAAAGAAAGTTTGGAACGAATTTCTTTTTTGCCGTACTTTCTCTCTTCTGTCTTCCAGTCCATTCCACACCTAGTCCTGCTATTTCACTTTGCCAGAGTCGTCTGAGGATGTCCACGATTTGGCCGCTACTAAACTTTGCAGCCCTGTCTTCCACTTCTTTCCAGCCTATGCCAAGATGCTGCCCAAAGGTGGCCTCCACTTTTCCCCACATGGAGCCATGCTTTCCTCACTCCAGTCCCTGGTTCAGGCCAGGAGATGCCTTACCCTACCTCTTCCTCTTAACCCTTCTTCAAGGCCAGTTTCAACAGTGGCCCATTCCAACCTTCCATTACTCCCAGCCAAATGTGGTCTCTTCTTATTCACAGTCTCATGGCTCCATGCTTGTACCTTATTTCATTACTTATAGTCTTCGCTGTGCTATGTTTTCTTGTCTAGCTGTCTGTTCATGTCCTCAAGTCGCACATTTATGTTACTAGACCATACACTTCATAAGGTTAGAGATTCTTTTATTTTCTGCTGCAGCTCTGATAGCTAACATTGAGAGTAGTACCTGACTCAGATTAGACACTCAAAAATATACACATTAAGGAACTGAATGAATGGATGGCACTGATGGTATATTATTGCTCCATCTCCTAGAATACTTAGCAGCATTCATTGCATAGTGAGTTCACAGTAATGATTGAATGTAATGCCAAATTGTGGAACCACTTATTGAATAATAATGTGAATGAGGATGACAATTAAAGTCTGAACAGCATAGCAGGTACAACCAGAAAAAAAAAAAAAAGGCTTTCCTGATAAACTCCCATTTTGTTGCAATTTCAAGGTGAGCGGAGCCATCATTAATAGTTCTGCCCCTGGATTTGAGGGTAGGGGGTGAAGAAAAAGGAAAATGAAAGTCAGGCGCCTGCAAAGGTCTTCACCTTTTATCTTGCATCCTGGAACCTCTGGCAAAGCAAGGCTCCTTTGCCCCCGGATCCCTTGTTCTGCTTGGTGTTTGCTAAACATTCTTTGATTTCCTCAGTAATGTACTCAGCACCTGCTGTAAACCAGAAACTTCCTCAAACTTATTTTACATTTTGGACTTGGACTCCAGGCGTCTGTATTCATCCCCGCCGTGGGACTGGTATTTAACGAAACTTTCCAGCTTTGCAGAACTCAGTGGACGTCACAACTCAGGGGATATCATTTTTTATCTTTTAATATATTTATTTGAAAAGATGTTTTGGCCTCACTTCAGCATATGGACATTCCCGGGTCAGGGATTAAATCCGCACCACAGCTGTAACCAGAGCCACAGCAGGGACAAAGCCAAATCCTTAACCTGCTGAGCCAGGAGTGGACTCCTGAGGTATGATTTTTTTTTTTTTTAAATGACTAAAGCTTTGCTCATGCTTGATAGACTTGCATTTCTTCCCTCATTCTTAATTAAATGAAATAGGTAAATCTATCATCAATCATGTCAGAATTCCCATTGAGGCAAAGACCCTGACATAGCATCCATGAGGACGCAGGTTTGATCCCTGGCCTTGCTCAGTGCGTTAAGGAACTGGCGTTGTGGCAAGCCGCAGTGTAGGTCGAAGCTGTTGTTCGGATCTGGTGTCGGTGTTGCTGTGGCTGTGGCGTGGGCCTCAGCTTGCAGCTCTGATTCGACCCCTAGCCTGGCAACTTCCATGTGCCACAGGTGCAGCTATAAAAAGAAAAATAAATTATATTATTTTTGGCCCACAAGCCAGATCTCCTTCTGATATTCATGTTTTGTTTGGTTGTTTTCAAATAAGTTCTTTCCAGAATCTGCTACACAGTGTATCTGGGCTTCTTTGCCCACACGCCACTTGTTTTAGATGCCTAGATTCAATGATGATTCTATTTCTACAGTTTCTGTGTCTGTTTTCAAGGCCTGCCCCCACCCTCCTTTCTCTCCCCCTCCGATTCTTTCCCTCAGCGCCTTGCCCGTCTGGAAGCCTCCGTTGATCTGAACTCAGAATCTGGCCTTGAGGACACTGCCCGCCCCAGCCCCCCTTTGCTCCTGCCTCTCTTCCTTTTATGGCTCAGTCTCCCCGCATGTTGTCTCTGCCCCTTCTTTTGTGCTCCTTGGACCCAAATATTTTCTCCAAAGCAGCAGGCGCTTCGGAGTCTGCATGTCCTGCGCAGGTCCAACCCTCTAGGAAACACTCTCTTGCTATGTCTTGCATCTGTTCTGAGCTCCTTATCTCTGAGGTTCCCTGACCGGCAACTGCTTGAGGGCTCCCACTTCTTCCTGAAATTCACTCCAGGTAAACTGACAGCCAGGATCCAGTGCGCTCCATTTTGTCAGGCAGCCAACACCATCTTTTACGAAATTAATTTTTACGGCAGAATTTCCTTAAGCCCAGGGTTCCCATCTAGGGCCATGACTTGTGTATGGTTCTAAAGGAGCCTCCTGAAATCACAAGTACAGCTTTACCTGTGGGTGCAAAGGAGGTTTGCTCCTCCCAGGAAAAAGAGTCCAACCCTTCATCAAAATTTTGCAGGCATCTTATCTTTTTTTGAAAAAAATTTATTGGAGTATAGTTGACTCACAAATGTTGTGTTAGTTTCAGGCATACAGCAAAGAAGAGCAGTTACTTAAGTTTAAGAATCACTGCCTCGGAGATTCTCTTTTCCCCACAGAAAATATATATTTATCTTTTCTTCTTTCTTTTTCTTTTTTTCTTTTTTTTTTCTTTTTAGACCTGCACCCAGGCACATGGAGGTTTCCAGGTTAGGGGTCAAATCGGAGCCACAGCTGCCGGCTTACACCACAGCCACAGCAACACCAGATCTGAACCATGTCTGCGATGTACACCACAGCTCATGGCAACACCGGATCCCCAACCCACCGATCGAGGCCAGGGATCAAACCTGAGACGTCTCTTGGTTCCTAGTGGGATTCATATCCACTGAACCACGATGGGAAATTCCCTTTCTTTATTTTTCTTATCTCGTAGTTTAGTTCACTTGGGGAAAAACTCTGGAGGGGGAGACTAGTGAGGAAGGTTGAGTTTAGGTGGTAAAACCATTTGGGGGGAATGGCGGAGATAGTGCAGTTTTACCCATTTCCCAGATATGGAAACTGAGACTGGACTTGGAGGGTTGGGGGTAGAGGTTGTGGGTTGCAAGTGAGACTGACCCACAGGCCATCAGTAAATAAGCCCACGTCCTGCCCTATCTTGTATGCCCCGGGCAGCAGCGTGGACCCTGTGCAGGGGCAGCTGGGTGAGGAGGGGGCAGGTGGGCTGAGGAACTCCTTGCTCAGGAGTCAGGAAGACAGAAGGCAAGAGACTCATGGACCACTTAAAATGGATCAGGAAGAGGAGTTCCTGTTGTGGCTCAGCGGGTTAAGAACCACACTAGTGTCCATGAGGATTCGGGTTCCATCCCTGGGCTTGCTCAGTGAGTTAAGGATCCCAGGTTGCTGTGGCTCTGGTGTAGGCCAGCAACTATAGCTCCGATTCAACCCCTAGCCTAGGAACTTCCATGTGCTGTGGGTGTGGCCCTAAAAAGCACATAAAATAAAATGAAAGAAAAAAATAATAATATGGACTGGGAAGATGCAGGGAATTAAAAGGGCTTCTGTTTGGCTTTCTGATCTTTTGCAGTAGAAAGCCTTGCCCCATGCCCCTGCCTCCAGACCCAGCTGTCCTGAAGACCTGTGAACTGCAGAGCTGTTAACAGACTCCGTAGAATCTCCACCCAGTAGGTGGTTCCCAGGGAGTGAGCACCATCTTGGGTCTCAGTAAATGACTGACAGAGCCGGGACCTGCCTGCCTTGGCTGCCACCCCGGCCACTTCCACCTGGCCTCACAGCCTCCTTCGGGCTCTGTGTTACCCCAGCCAGGGCTTCCCCTCATCCTCAGCAGGGCCTATACCCAACCAGTAAGAGCTCATCTTCCTGTGGCTTCCCAGGTTGAAGTCACCCATTCCTGAAAGATATTCTTTCAAGGATCTCACCCCCGTGGCCTTGAGCTGGACATTGTAGATAAACACACCAGAAGGCCAGCTGGCCTTGGAACTGCAACCTGGAGCCAGTAACTGTTAGGCCATGGCTTCTCCTCTGGGCCGCACTGTGCTCCCTCTTAGTGCCCCTGAGTCAGGAAAACTGGGCCCCACCAGCTTCAGACCATCCCGCTTATGCTCCAAGATGCTGCTTCTACAAGGGATGGCGTGGGAAATGGACTCCTACAATCTTTTCACTCTTCTTCTTCTCCTTTTTTTTTTTGGTCTTTTTAGGGCTACACCCACAGCATATGGAGGTTCCCAGGCTAGGAGTCGAATCAGAGCTGCAGCTGCTGGCCTATGCCACAGCTGCAGCAATGTGGGATCTGAGCTGCATCTGCAAGCTGCACTTCCGCTCACAGCAACACTGGATCCTTAACCCACTGAGCAAGGCCAGGGATCAAACCTCTGAAGTCATGGATACTAGTCAGATTTGTTTCTGCTGAGCCACAATGAGAACACCCACTCTTCTTTCTATGCTGGACCTCTATCCTACCACTGATCTCTCTGGGGCAGGGTGTCAGGGAGTGGGGGTGGATAGAGGAAGATGACCTCTCTGAAGATGTGGCATTTTTCTTCCTTGGCTTCTGAATGTCTTGATCTTCCTACTTAGGAGAATGTTGAGGGAGAGGGAGGAAGGGAGAGAGAGAAGGAGAGGAAGAGAGGGGATGAGATTAAGGGGAAGGCATAGGCCTCCGTGTGCCCTTATGATACACACTGTAACTGAGATCTTACCTGTCTGTTAGGTGCATTTACTAAAAAAACTGTTAAGATCAACTCTGGTCAAAGCAACTCCTGTCCCTTTATTTCTAGAATATTCTCTGGTATTGTTTCACCTTTTTCTTTTTCTTCTTTTTTTTTTTTTCTTTTATCTTTTTAGGGCTGCAACCTGTGGCACATGGAGGTTCCCAGGCTAGGGGTCTAATCAGAGGTACAGCTGCTGGCCTATGTCACAGCCACAGCAATGCCAGATCCGAGCTGCATCTGCAACCTACACCACAGCTCACAGCAACGCTGGATCCTTAACCCACTGAGCAAGGCGAGGGATTGAACCCACAACCTCATGGTTCCCAGTCGGAGTCATTTCTGCTGTGCCACGACAGAAACCCTCTCGCCTTTTTATCTTAAGCTTTTCAGAAGACAATATAGAATATTGGAAAAAGCACCCAACTTGAAGCCTGGAAACCAGGGTTTATTCTCAGCTTTGACTTGCACTGTCCACTCTCACTGGCTGCCCTTTGTCTTCCAGTGCTGAGGGTTTGGATGTCCTGTTGACATCTTGGAAGGTGACAGGAAACCCATTTCAGGTGTCAATAAGCAGTGGGAACCAATCCATCGAGATCTTGTTTTTCATCAATCTGTAGTGGGTTGAGCCCTTTCAAAAATGTATTTATTTTAATTTGGGCTGGAGTGGGTAAGAGAAATGAATTTTTGGCACTGTCTGTGAAAGTGCACACCCTTATATATGTCAGGCTTGCTTTTTTTGATCTATCATCAGCAGTAACTTTAGCAAGACACTAGCAGAGGTTAAAATGCAGTGCAAGGCAATTAGTTGAATGCTCTCGTTACTGAGTTCCTTATTCAAGTGAAAGCCTCAAATGGCCTGACCAGTTGTTTCTGTCCAAGTGATAAATGACCCGTGTTTGGATCACTTGCTTGCATGAATGCATCCAAAGAGTGTTACACCCAAGTCAAGATTTTGGTAAGATGGCATTGATCTGGCTACCTTTCCAGAATGCACCGACTGGTAATCTGACTGGGGCAGAATCTGGGAAGATGTGACGCGAGATGGCACAGCCAGGCCTGCATTCCTGTTGGAGGGCCTTCTGGGCCCTGAGAGCCATACTCATCAAAGCTGCCATTTCTGAGAAAGGAGGGGAGTGGCCTGAGCTTGGGCAGTAGGGCAGGCCTAGGAGGTGCTGGAGAGGCTGTGTGCTGACATGTAATAACCCATGGAAGGAAAGGAGGGGATAAGACATGCACCCCTAGTTCCCCGATGCATTAGATGTCTCATAATCAGGGATCAATTGTCTGATTACTTAGGAGAGTCTTTCCTCAAGGACAATTTTGTTTCCAAGAAAATTGTTGCAAGATAGAGTTTTTCATCACAACACAGGTGTGGGAGGCATTTTGTGCACAGACTCAGGCACGATGTCTACAGTTCCCCACCTGTAGGCTCTTCACATGCAACATGCCTGGTGTTTCCCAAGGTGGCCTTCTGTTCTCCACTTTCAGTGGTCAATCTCAGGCTCAGCAAGTGATGTAATTCATTACCACCCCTTTATGGAGGGGAGAAGGGGTTAGGGTAAACAGCCTTCCATCTGCCCCCAGTGGTCCTTATTGGGGGCTGATATTCATGCCCCTGTATAGGGCCCTCCCCTACTGAATGGGGCTGATCGTGCAAGTAGTGGGTAATGTGGAAATGACGGTATGGCACGTCTTAGGCTAGTTCATAAAAAGCCTTGTGATTTCTACTCGCATGGATCACTCACCCCGCAGGAAGACAGCTGCCATGTTGTGAGGACACTCAGTCAGCCTTATGGAGAGGTCTGCGCGGTAAGAAGCCAAGGCTTCCTCTCAGCAGCCACCTTGTGAGGGATCCATCTTGGAAGTGGATCCTCCAGCCCCAGTCAAGCCTTCTGATGACTGTAGCCCCCACCAACATCCAGACGGAAACCTCAAGAGAGACCCTGAGGGAGTTCCCTTGTGGCACAGTGGGTTGAGGATTCAGCATTGTCACTGTAGCAGCTTGGGTCTCTGCTGAGGCAAGGGTTCGATCCCTCACCTTGGAATTTTTGTATGCCGTGGCACAGACAAAACAAAAAACAAAACGGAAAAACAAAAGAAAGAGAGAGACCCTGAGCCAGAACTATCCAGCTAATCACTCCCAGATTCATGGTCCTCAAAAGCTGTGTAAAGTAATAAATGTTTATGGTCTTTATATTTGGGATAATTTGTGTACTAAGAGATACATAATATATTTTTGTTGTGGAGGTGAAATTCACATGACATAAAATTAACCATTTTAAAGTGGACAATTCATTGACATTCACAAAGTTGTTCAAGCACCACTTCTATCCAGTTCTAAAGCATCACCTTATAAGGAAACCCCATACCCATTAAGCAGTTATTTTCCATCTCCCCTTCCCTCAGCCCCTGGCAACAACCTGTGTATGAGAGTGCCCATTTCACCATATTCTCACCAACACTTGTTATTTTTTTTATGCCCCCAGCTGTGTTAGTGGGTATGAGGTACTATCTCATTGTGGTTTTGATTTGCATTTCCCTATTGAAGAAATGGTACTTAAAATGTCAGCTATCTAGGAATGAATTTGACCTTTAGGAGGAAGGATGTTTTGAAGGGCTCCAGTCGTGAACTCATTAATTCACTCACTCCTTGAAGCATCATTCCTTGAGCACCTTCTACAGCACAGGCCCTGGGTGCAGCAGAGATCTCAAAGATGGCTAATACAACATCATTTCCCCAAAGAGCAAGTGAGATGTTTAATTTGTAATCTATTCTGACTGAAAGTAGTTTTAAAGACGATGTGAGGAAGTTTTAGGAGACTTACCCTCACTCTAAGGAAGGCAGATAGAAGGCTTGCGTGGGAGCCAGAAGCCAAGATCCTGAGGGTTCATGAAACAAGGTTGCCAAATTCATGACTACGTCCAGGGCTAGACCTTCCCAGGCTGAATGAATGAGGTCTTGCTCATGGTACCCATGTCAGGTCTCTACCACTTGTCAATAAGTTCAGGCACACCTGGACTGGACTGGCTTTTCTTCTCATGGAGGCAAGCCCAGTGGGCAATACACATGCTTGGTTTGGAGTGGGTTCAGAGCTGGGGAGTCTATGCGAGAGAGGGTTAGCTTTTTTTTATCATCAACTCCTAGTTCCAAACGCTGATCTAGGGGTTTGGTCAGACTTCATTCATCTGACTTCTGGCATCAACACGGTCTCTACCTACTCCCAGAATGGCCCCTCCCTGGTCTGATGCTGCCATACTCCTGTCCATTCCTTTAGCTTAGATAGATTTAGAAATGTAATATCTGCTCACCTTGAACTTGAACCTGGCATTTGACTGGATTATATTCATTCCACCAGATCTTAATTTGTCCCCTCTCCCCTCTGGCTAGAGTGCATAGGTCCTACACAGCCTGCTCGGTATCTTTTATGATGTAACCAGCTTCTGTTTACTGGGTTTGTTTTTCTTGCCTTTCAATTTGATTTTAACAAATATATTTGAACACCTACATGCACTAGGCACTGTCATAGTACTGAGCAGACAGAAATGAACAAGTTAGACATTGTCCTTGACCTCATAGAGCTGACTGCCTAGTGGATGGTATGGCATTGAACATACCCATCCATTCATTCAATTGATCATTTATCCAACAAATACTTATTGTTTCCACCGGGTGTTAGACATCATTTTAGGTGCTAGGAATACAGTGGTAAGCTAGAAAGAACCAGTCTTTGTTTGATGATAAGACACTCTCATTTATGGAGGTAGGAATTTGGTACATAAACTTGTCTGTCATCTACTCCTCCCCCATGACTGGGCTTGTTGAAATTATTCCTTTGATATGCATCTTAACTACCTAGGGCTGCTATCCTGTTTTCCTCCACCCTGGAATCCCCTCAGGGTGCACCACTGTTTGGCTGCAGTGGCTGCAGTGGCTGCTGGCTTGATAGCCACATCATCCTTTGTCCATTGAAATGGCAGGTGTCATTCTTTGTCCACAGCAGCTAAAGTCCACCTCTGCTTTGGTTCCAGAAACCAGTTCTTCACTCCCACTTATGCACGTCTCTCTAGCTCTTATAAATGTTTCTTCCCTATATCATCCATTTTTTGCTTCTCTTCTGGACTATTCCTATAAGCAAAAATACACTCTGTTATACCTCCCACATTCAAACAAAATAAAATGACAGAAACTGTAAAAAAAAAAGAGAGAGAGAGAAAGAAATGACTCTCTTGCGATCACCTCCCACTCCTAGAGAAAAGTCCTAGTCCTTTTCTCTCCTCCCTTTTAGAACAAAATGCCTTGAAAAAGAGGTCCATGCTGCTCCTGCCTACTTCCCTGAGCCCACTCTCATCAGGCTTAACCCCAAAGGCACTACCTAATGACCTTGACAAACTGAAGACAAAGGTCTGAGTCCTCCTCTTACTCAACAAACCAGCAGATCTGACCTGGTTGAGCCCCCTGTTTCCCCTCCATGGGCCTGGCTCTGTTCCCATGATTTCCAACCATCCTTCTCGCTTTCAGTTCCCCAACATTTTGAGGACAGTTCTAGACTTAGTCCTTGGACCTTTCCTCTTTTCTGTGTATATTTAGCTCACTTAGTCATTCCAACCACAGTGGTATGGTTTTAAACATAGTCTCTACTCTAATAACTTCCCAGTGTGTGTCCAGCCCAACTCTCTCTCTCTCCCTCCCTCTCTCTCTCTCGACCTCCAGACTCTAATTCTGCTTGATTAATATCTGATCATCTAGAGGTCAACATGTTCCTAACTGCACTTCAGTTGTTCTGTCCCCACAAACCTTCTGCCTACGGCCTTTCCCGTCTCAGCAAATGGAACCACCATACTTCTACTCACTAAGGTCAATGTCATTGGAACCATCCTGACTCTTCCTTTCTTCTCACCATACTCAGTTTAGCAGAAAACCTTTCTAGATCTACCTTCAATATATACACAGGATTAAAGAGCTTCTCATCAACTCTGAAACTACTACCCTTGTTTAACCCACCCCGGAATCTTTGAAATTCTCCTAACAAGTGTTTGTCGGAGCATCCCTCTTTACTTCTAAGGCAGATCATGTTTTTCCCTTGTCAAAACTCAGCTGTAGCTTTCTATCTTGTTCAGTGTAAAAGCCACATGAGTTACAGGAACCTACTGGGCCCCACAGGGTCCAACCTCTGTTTCCTCTCTGCAGCTTCTCTCTTACCTCTCAACTCCAGCCACTCGGGTTTCTTACGATCTTTGCTCAGGGACTTTGAATGTTCTGTTGCATTTGTCTGGAACTTTTACCACAAGAAGTCTACTTTTGTTTCCTCATTTTCCCCCCCCTCTCTCTTTCTCTCTCTCTTTTTTCTTTTTAGGGTTACCCCTGTGGCTTATGGAAGTTCCTGGGCCAGGGGCTGAATCAGAGTAGCAGCTGGGGCCTGTGCCACAGCCACAGCAATACCTGATCTGAGCTGCATCTGTGACCTATGCTGCAGTTTGAAGCAACTCCAAATCCTTAACCCTCTGAGCAAGGCCAGAGATCAAACCTGCATCTTCGTGGAAACAATGCTGAGTCCTTAACCTGCTGAGCGCACAACAGGAACTCCTGCTTCCTCATCTTTTGAGGTCAAGATGTAACCTCCATCGGACCTTCCCTGGACACCCTGCCTAAGACTGCAGACTTCACCCCTGACATTCTCTGTCCCCCTTGTTTTCTCTTTCTCTGTTACACAGATCACACTATATAGTCTGCCTATAAAAATCATGCCGTTTCTTCTACTATGATGTAAGCTCTTTGAAGCTAGGGACTCCTGTCTGCTTTGTTTACTGCTTTATCCCCTGCCCATAACACAATGCATAACATCTATGTCCTCAAGAATTGATGTGAATGAAGCAGTAACTCATTACCATAAGGGCCCTCAACCAATAAAGAGTGTCTCTGGAGAGAAGAGCAATGAGGACCCAGTGCAGATGCAAGGGGAGTGGTGGGGGAGGGGTCAGTCTTCGCTGAAAAGGGACTTTGGGGCTATGACCTTCCCGAAGCATGGGTGTGGCCAGTTGTAGGAGAGTGGGGTTGGGTGGGGAGGCAGACTGACCCACTGGTCTGCTGAGGACGAAGAGGTTTCTTCAGTGTTAAAAGGAAAGTGCCAGGCAAACCAGGATGCGTGGGTCACTCTAGAGGAGGGAAGAGAGAGTGTCCCCAGCAGAGGCTGGGACAAGCGCCAACGCTCTGTAGGAAAGGTGGCAGTGGCCAGATGGGGTGAGCCGTGGAGCCTGGGCCTGGATGTTTTCTATTGTCTGAGTGATGGGAAGCTACCAGAATGTCTTTCTCTTTTTTTTTTTTTAAGTTTGTGGGGGTTTTGCCATTTAAAAAAATTACAGTTGATTTACAATGTTGTGCTGATTTCTGCTGTATGGCAAAGTGACCAAATCATGTATATATGTACATATGTCTCTCTCTCTATATATATATTCTTTTTCTCATATTATCTTCCATCATGGTCTATTTCCAAGAGACTGGATATACTTCCCTGTGCTATATATACACTAAGAATATTTTCTAATTCTCTGTGAAGAATGAACTGGAGGCCAGTAGGAGTGAATGTGAAGAAACGTTATTTCCCGGTAATAGGTGTTCTTGAAAGGGGTGTGGGTTTTATGAGCTTCATTCCAGGTTCATTCCAGGCCCTTGGGCCTTTAGGAGAGGGGCTGAGGAGGCCAGGCTTGGGTTCTTGCTACACTGTCTCTTGGGGTTGAACAGAGAGCGCAGATGGGGACCTACCTAATTTCGGCTCATACAGGCACTTACTGTGAATTGCTAAGTGGGTGAGACCAGAGTGCTTTCCTGATAAAGAGAGAGCTTGTCAAGGGGGATTTCTGAGCCATTTTCTACATCAAATCAAGAGAGGTGCAAATCCCCAATCTAGATAAGAGAATAATGCAATTGCAGTCTTTGGCTTTAAACTGCACTGCAGATGAACCAACTGTCAAGGGCCCCAGCTGCCAGCGGACAGGCCTGGATGAGGAAGAATGCCAAGCACGCAGGGCTGGGACCTTGGACGTTCCAGGCCCGACTCCCCGCCCTGGACACAAGAGCGGTCCCCATGTGCTCCTGGATGGCCTGGTGTTTTACCACCAACAGTCATCATATCCAGGGAGCAGGAGGAAACCCATCCTGGACCAGGTTGTAGGGTAGGGTCTCCTGCCCCAGACTCTTTAAGGAAAAGACTATGATTTACGAAAAAGATATTGGTGAGCTCCCATTATGGTTCAGCCAGCAGGTTATGAACCCAACTGGTATCCATGAGGATGCAGGTTTGATCCCTGGCTCTGCTCAGTGGGTTAAGGATCTGGTGTTGCCCTGAGCTATGGCGTGTGTCGCAGACGTGGCTTGGATCTGTGTTGCTGTGGCTGTGGCGGAGGCCGGCAGCTGCAGCTCCAATTCGACCCCTAGTCTGGGAATTTCCATAGGCTGCAGGCAGGCAGACAAGCATTCTAACAGTTTTGTCCTTTTACAAATAAATCTTTAAACAGGATGAGAACATTACTAACCATCTTGAAAATAAAGTTGACCCCAACACTCTCCCAAAACTATGATTTTTCTTACATAATCTCTCTAGGTATTTTCCCATGGGACGCTAAAAACACAATTTCCTTAAATAAATGTGGGTGGTGTCCTAATTTTTTTATAATTATATATTTCGATTAATCATTTAAAAATGTTAAAAAAAAAAAAAAGGAGGGGGGAGTTCCCATAGTGGCGCAGTGGTTAACGAATCCAACTAGGAACGATGAGGTTGCAGGTTCGGTCCCTGGCCTTGCTCAGTGGGTTAAAGGATCCGGCGTTGCCCTGAGCTGTGGTGTAGGTTGCAGACGTGGCTTGGATCCCAAGTTGCTGTGGCTCTAGCGTAGGCCAGTGGCTACAGCTCCGATTAGACCCCTAGTCTGGGAACCTCCGTATGCAGCGGGAATGGCCTAGAAAAGGCAAAAAGACAAAAAAAAAAAAAAAAAAGGAAGGGGAAGTGGAAGATACACAAATCCAAAATCCAAAAGGTATTTTATCCCCCTAATTATATTCATAAAGTTGCAATGACCGTCTTGGTATGAAAATATTTTTATTCTTTTGTATTATTTCTATAAGATAAACTCCCAGAAGTAGATGGAAATCAAAACGTTTGAAAAACATTCTGATTCAGGATACACACTGCCAAATTGCTTTCCAAAGTATCCTGTTCATTTGCACCTTCCCCCCAATGTACTAGGGTATACATTTTATGGCAATAAATACTATTTTTTTTAAGTTTAATGATTTTAGTATGGCATCACATCTTATCTTTGTTTTAGTTTTATTTCCTTGATTATGATGAGATGATTGACTATTTCCCCAAAAGATTTCTTTGTTTCTCTCTTCCTCCCTCCCTTTCTCTCTTTCTTTCTTTCTAGTTCCCTGCTATTTATAATTCTTGTATGAGCTTCAGCTTCTCTTCTGTAAGATGGGGTTTTAGCAGCAGTACGTTGCAGGACTGTTGTAGGGTTAACTCGTAAACCATCAGTGTTGGATAGTATTCACAGACTTGGCTGGGATGTTATCTAGACTATCTGGCTTTGGATGCCAGCTCTGATATTTGAAAGCTGATGAGGGTGTGGGTGGCAAGGTCACATTGCCAACAGCAGGAGGGATTGGACATGTTGTAACCATCTTTGGAAAATACCACCTGTTCCATTAATTGGTGTCTTCTTTGAAAAAGTCTCTAGTTACACAAGTAATGCATCCTATTAAAACCTGAAAGTTAAGGCTAAAGTCCTTTTTGCCCAGCATCTCAATCCCCATCTCCTCTCCTACAGTAACCATCATGTTCTTTTGGGTAAACTCCTGATGGGAATTTTTGTCTGTGTGTGCCTGCCTGCACATACCCCACGTGCCCACGGACATCCATAGAAAATCAGTAGTGTTTCTATGGTTCACATAAGTAGTATTGTACTGTATGTAGTTTGTTTCAATGTGATTTTCATTCAACATGTCCAGAGATTGTATTGTCATGCCCTGAGATCTCCTTTACCTTTTTCTGTTTGTGCTCAGTAGAGATATAAAAGTTTATTGAATAATTACACTATTCACCAGCAGAAAATGAGTGTCCTTTTCCTACACTCTGACAGTTTTAGAAAAATGTTTGCAATTTTTGCCAGCCAAATTGGTGAAAATGACATGATAATTTTTTAGTTTGCATTTCTCTATTATTAACTGAATATTTATATATTTTCATAAGTATAATGACCACTTGCTTTTATTTTGTGACTTGCCTATTTTTATACTTTGCTTCTTTTCTACTGAGTCATTTAAAAATAAATTTATAGGAGTTTCTTTGTATACTACTCATCTATTCCAAAATTCTTCTCTCAGAGTTTCACTTATTTAGCCTTATTTATTTTCTTTTATTGAACACAGTTTTTAAAATGCAGATGCAATCAATTTACCAATCACTTCGGCTATGGCTAAGTTTTGTTGACTTTAAAAAATTTGTTCAGGAGTTCCAGTTGTGGCTCAGTGGGTTAAGAACCTGATATAGTGTTTGTAAGGATGTAGATTTGATCCCTGGCTTTTATCAGTGGGATAAGTATTTGGTATTACTGTGGCTGCAACATAGACCAGCAGCTGAAGATTCAATTCTACACTTAGCCCAGGAACTTCCATAAGCCCTAAAAAGAAAAAAAAAAAATTTTTTTTGTTTAAAAGTTACTCTTCAGGGAATTCCCATTGCGGCTCAGCAGAAGTAAATCCAACTAGTATCCATGAGGATGTGGGTTTGATTCCCTTGCCTCGCTCTGTGGGTCGAGGATCTGGCATTTCTGTGAGCTGTGGTGTAGGTTGAAGATGCAGCTCCAATCTGGCATTGCTGTGGCTGTGGTGTACGCCAGCAGTTATAACTCCAGTTCGACCCCTAGCCTGGGAAAATCTATATGCCGCAGGTGCAGCCCTGAAAATAAATAAATAGATAAATAAAAGTTACTCCTCAAACATTTTCCTTTAATACTATATGATTTAATACTATATGAAATTTCAATCTAAAATTCCTTTAGTATTAAGTTTTATGAATGTGTGACTCAGGTTTTAATGGACAGTTTTTCCAATCCCATTTGTTGAATTCTTCCCCATTGATTTGAAATAAATAGAACCTTTATTGTATGCTAAACTCCAATATATGCAGAGATGCTTCTGGATTTTCCATTGTGCTACACGGATCAACGCTTGCTCTGGTGACAATATCACAGCTTATATAACTATAGCTTTCCAATGTATTTTTCTTCCACCTTCTTATTTTTCAGATTTATTTTGATTATTCTTGCCCATTCAGTCTTCCATAGGAATTTAGAATCAACTTATTAAGAGCATTTGATTGTAAATGCATTGAGTTTATCAACTAACTTAGAAGAACTGAACAAATACTTTTCGATTTGTAAATTTGTCACTTTTTCTTTTTGTTTATGAGCCCCTTAATATGATATGCAACTCACAAAGAAGCCACAAGGTGGCGCAGGAGCAAAGGCGGTGAAACAAGTCCCTCACGAGAGACCCAGTAAGAGGTTGAGGAGGAGAGTGTGGCAGAGAGAGGTTGCAATCATCAGCACATAAAATCTTACAGCTATTTTACTTAGTTTACAAAAATTTCATTCACATCATTTCCCTTGGAATAGATGAGGAAGGTGACCTTTGCCCATTTTATAGATGAAGAAATGAAGCCTGAAGATACGCAGCCAGTCTGGGAGGATGCGGTAACCACACCCTCCAGTTCAAGTTCAATGCTCTTTCCATTCCATCCCCCTGCAGACTGCAGATTTCTCTTCCTCACACGGAACGAAAGGAATATAGGATTACCAAAAACTGAAAGCCAAAGCAACAGCAGGAAAATGTGTGCATCCCCCCATGTTCAAATTCCTGGTGTCACTTCCACGTGTCTCTGTCTCCCTTCACTCATTTACCAGCCCCTAAAGCTGTGCATTTTGCTTTGTGACATAACTCTCAACTACCTTTTCTCTCCTCCCAATGTCACTGTCTTCATTTCCTTTCTGATGGTACCCACGACCCAGGTTTCCCCTCCAATCCCTCCTCTTCACTCAGGTAATAATTTTTGTCAGTCAGAGATGGGAAAACAGGGACAAAGAATTGTTTCAGGGGTGGGGTGACTGGGGTTGAACAGGGAGTCTGTGGGGCTTCTAAAGCCAGCGGGACCTGCTGGGAACATTCGGGTGGGTCAATGCCCAATGTGTGGAGGGTGTGCTTGGGGAGCTGAGACATGGTTCAGGTGATCACAGCTCTCTGGGTTTCTTGGTAGGGATCGGGGAGGGAGGATGCAGCAGGAGGTCAGTGAGGGGCTATTCAAGGATAAGCAGGTGTGGACCTTATGGTTTTTCCCGGAGATCAGTCCATATCTGGTGGGGCAGTAGGACCACAGCCATGCTCAACCATGGCCCAGGATTGGGAATCAATTGTGCTAATTCCAGCAGCCTTGAACCAATGGCTCAACCCTGCGGTGACCCAGGTTTCTGGTGACTGAGCCCTTGTCACTTTCCTCATGATTGGGGCTTTATTTTACATCCAGGCCCCACCGTAGTCTTGCACCAGAGCAGCTCACTTGGCTCTGAACTCAGCTGCCCAGTTCTTCCAGCTGCAGTGTCCTGCATGGCTGCGTGCCTGGTCCTAAACCTGGCCTCTCAGTTCTCCTCCACCCTGGACCTTGGCCTCCCTGTAGCTCCATCTCTTTGCTGCCCCCAGACTCCCCCCCATCTGACTCTCCTCACAAGCCAGGGTGCCTCCTGCTCTGACTTTATGCCCTTCCTGGAACTTTCTGCCCAGCATGTTTGCCCCACCCACCGGGCTCCGCCTGCTTCGCAGCCACGCCCCTCACCTCCCACCTGCTGCGGCCCCGCCCAGGGCATCTCCCTGGGTTCTGGGTTCTGCTGCATGGCCCATAAGGATCTTTTCCACATGCAACTAGGACAAGGGCATATAGTCTGTTGACCCCAGGGGATGGGCAAAGCAGGGAAAAGCACCGGGCAGCACCGGGCAACCATTCACTGTCCTTCACGTCACCTAGAGCATCCTCGCTGGGGCCTGTTTCTTAACAAGACTCGCTGAGTCAGTGTGGAAATGTGACCCTGGCCCACGCCTCTTGGCACCTGCTGATTCTACTTCCTACAGCTTTAAGGAGAGAAATTAGAAACCTCAGTTTTGCCTTATAAGGCAAAATGGGGTATTTCTTTGGGAAGGTGGGGCTGTGACCTAGGGAGGCGTGAAGGGGGGCCTGAGAGATGGTTTCTGTGCCAGTGGAGATCAGATGTTCACACACACACACACACACACACACACACACACACAGGAGCAGAGCTCTGGTCTGGGAAAGGGGGCAGGATTCCTTCACCCACCACACACACTTACAGGCCTTATAGCTCCTCTGAGCCTTTTGTGAATTCTTTTCTCTGAACTCGCAGAACCTGGATTCACTACAGCAAGGATGGGCATGGGGGTGTTATTCTCATTGTCTAGGAAGTGCATCTCCATGAGCTGTGCCCAGCATGGTCAGGGGTGGGAAAAAGAGGGAAACCTTAGTCAATCTGGTGAACTGAATCAGAAACTGCTGGATTTTAAAAGATTTCACCAGACAGCAAACATTTCCTAGGCAAGCATTGTGAGTTCACAACCACAAACAAACAAACAAACAAACAACAAAAAAACCACTTTAATTTGAAGAGTCATAAAAGCAAAAATAACCTCACTCCATTCTTCCCTAAGCCCACGCACACCCCCGGTGAAGCTGATAGAGCCCAAAGTAAGTGGAATGAGATAAGACTTGAGAAGACCTTCTCCCCCTCTCTTTCCCCTCTCTTTTGGACTTCAATTTACCCAGTGGCCTGGCAAGAGTTGGTGCTCGATAATTTGTTGAGTGAATAGGGGATGTTCTGGGCCCTGGGAAGGACAAGGAGACGTGGACCTCTTTGGGCAGGTCAAGGAGGACCAAACCCAAGTTCTCCTGGGTCAAGTCACCCTGTGTAGCCACTGCTGCCCGTTCAAACCGCTGGGTGTGGCCAATGGAGATTCTTGGTGGCTGTGGCCAGTACATCTCCATCCGTGTTCCTACTCGAGGGTCAAGGATCCCCGCAGCAGCCCCCGCCCCGACAACAGCTGCAGGCCCTGCCCAGCGATAAGCCTCTCAGATTCCTTCACGTCTTATCTCCTTTCCAGCTTAGCCCCCCACCATTCAATCCTGCCCAGTAACTGTCTTTGTAAAGAGGAGGCACTTCTTTTCTCCTTTCCCAAGTACAGCCACAAAGCCTTCTTGTTGGTATGATGGGGTGCTTCCCTGCCTCTTTCTTCTACCCCCCAGGATTCCCAAGTTACCAGATATCCAAACTTTGTCCCTAGTCAGTGTCTTGGTTCTGGAAAGTGCTATCCAAGACCCTTCATGATTACCTATTTTATATTATTACCTAATATTGCCGAGTAGAGCAGTTCAGAAAATGGCAGATCCTCTTTCCTGGTAGCTCACCAGCTATGCCTTGTTATCATAGAATATTTCCACTTTCCCCATCAGAGCAGAATTTGTGCCACCTCACTGTGTTTGCCCAGCCAGATCTCCCCTTTTCTGAATGTAAGGAGGAGGTAAGGAGACTGTGTTGTTGTTCCAAGTACTGGATGCCTCTCCTTGAGAGAGGGAGGCTTATCTCCCTGCCCATGACGTCACAGTTGCCCACCTGACTTGTTTTGGCCAATGAATGTGACAGGAAGTGGGATGTGTCACTTCCAGGCGGAAGTTTTAACAGCCAACACTCGCAGACACCATATTCCCTTTCCTTCTGCCACAAGCAGCAGCGATGCTCCAAGTAGAGCCCCTTCTGTCGTCCTGAGTCCCAGAGTGAAGGTGCCTCACCGTAGATCAGTTTGCAGAAGTGGATCTGTAGCCGACATATAATAGACAAGTACTACCAGCAAGAAATACACTTTTGTTGCTGTGAGCTTTGGGGTGGGTTTTATTGCAGCATGATGGCAGATGGAAGCACTAAGCCCCCACTCTCCTGTTTCCATAAGAGGAGGGCATTTCTTCGTTCTTCACAAGGGGAATGCTTCCAGCTTTGCCCTCTTCCTCCTCTCACCTTCTCAGAAGAGGGGATGTGCCTTATCTGATTGGTGATGGGGCAGAGGGAGCTGGCCCAGGTCACCCTCCTTCCAGCCTCCAACCTACACCCTCTCTGTAGGTTGTGTCTGTCTGCAGATATGGCCTCTTAGCTGTGTGCTCATCTCCCAAGGATGGACCCTGTAGGGATGGCCCATGGGTGTCCAGGGAGCCAGGGAGCTGGTTGATAAAATATTAACAAGTCCTTGTGGGCAAACATGGAAACCAACCCAGCTCTTATCAGTGATAAAGGTGATGTTTTGATCTCCATGGATCTGCTCCTAGTGAGTGCCTCTGAACTTGGAAACAAGAAAGGGAACATATATGTGTATGACTGGGTCACTTTGCTGTACAGAAGAAAATGGCACAACATTGTAAATCAACTATACTTCAATAAAACTTTAAAAAATGAAAAAATGAACTTGGAAACATGGTGTTATATATTTGCTCCCTAAGACTCCAATACACAGCTTCTATGGGTTCCAACTCCATTCCCCCATCTTATCCTGTAGCATCAGTGACGTCCTAAAGCTGTTCCTGTGGAAATCTGTGGACCATCCAAAAAGATAGAGGGTATAGCCCAGCCAGCCAAAGATGGTATAAGGACACTGTTACTGCTCTGACTTCAGGAGAAGAAGAAGCTGCAGCGGTCAGAGGGCTGCTGCTTGTAATCTATTAAAACTCAGGAGTCGGAGCTCTCACTGTGCATGGCAGGATGGGGCAGTGTCTCTGGGGCACTGGGACACAAGTTCAATCTCCTGCCCAGCATAGTGGCATTGCTGCAGCTGTAGCATAGGTTGCAGTTATGGCTCAGTTCTTATGGACCAAGAACTCCATATGTCGTGGGGTGTCCAAAAAAGAAAAAAAAATTAAAAACTCAGGCATCATCATGAGCCCCTATGAGCCCAAACAGGTACTCAATACATGGTTGAAGAGGCCCTGGACTGCACCTCCGGCCCACATCTCTTTGCCAGGTTCATTGCCCTAGGAAATCAGCCTCACTAAGCTCTGACACTTGTCTCTCTCTGAAGAATTAAGCCAGGAAGCCTGGGGGCGACAGAGGGTGATGGGGGAAATACGCTGCTCCAGGACACCTTCAACCCCACACTGGCTCCTGAAGCTAGCCGGTGAGCCCGCTCCATCAGGAAGGACCAGTGGCTTTCAGTAGAGCATCACACAGTGTCTCATGCTGAGAAATGAGAATGACAGGTTATGGGACTTGCTGAAAATCACACAGCTACTGCTTCTGTATCTCCTTTCAAACTAAATAATCATAAGGGAAACAACTGATTGAATGTTTCCTTTGGGTCCAACCCCATCCCAACCTCCTGCCATATATCTTATTTAATTCTCACATCAGCCATATGAGGTGAGCCGTATTATCATTAACTTTAAGATGATGGAATTGAGACTCAGATAATTTTCGTACCTTACCCCAAATCTGATTCTGTAACTGATTCTATCACCCTTTCTGTGCAGCTGTATTAGAAAACTCAGAAATTGAGGCTGGGAGTGACTCTGTATCTTGCATGAGGGAGTTCAAATTGTACACATCCTAAAAGAGATTTGCTGGTTCCACAACTTTTTATTGGCGTATATAGTAAAATATATGTTAGTTTCTGGTGTACAGCAAAATGATTCTATTATACATATATATGTGTATATATATATATATATTCTTTTTCATATTCCTTTCAATTTTTGTAACTATTTTATGGTTTATTACAGAATATTGAATATAGCTCCCTGTGCTTGTCTGTTATCTATTTCATATATTTTATATATAGTAGTATGTATCTGACAATCCCAACTTCCTAATTTATTTCTCCCCCCTTTCTCCTTTGGTAACTATAAGTTTGTTTTCCATATCTGTGAATCTGTTTCTGTTTTGTAAATATGTTCACTTGTGTCATATTTTAGATTCCACGGATAAGTGATACATTATGCTAATTTGTCTTTCTCCATCTGATTTACTTCACTTAGTGTGATAATCTCTAGGTCTATCCATGTTGCTGCAAATGGCATTACTTCCTTCTTTTTTAATGGCCAAGTGGTATTCCATATACCACATCTTCTGAATCCAGTCATCCATCAATGAACATTTAGGTTGTTTCCATGTCTTGGCTATTGTGAATTGTGCTGCTATGAACATCAAGGTACATGTATCTTTTTCAATTATAGTTTTCTCAGGACATATGCCCAGGCGAGGGATTGAAGGATTATATGGCCACTCTATTTTTAGTTTTTTGAGGAACCTCCATAGTGTTTTCCATAGTGGTTGCACCAATGTACATTGTCATTCATAGTATAGGAGGGTTCCCTCAAAAAGAGATTTGAGAATGTGGGAATAATATTAGAGTTGGGAGGCATATTGAGTGACTGCTGTTTCTGGGCCTCCTCTACCACTATGCTTCACATGCACCTGCTCGTGTGCTCTCTCTCTCTCATACACACACTCACACTCACACACATGCACACCCAGAGCAGATTTTCAATGTCAGCTGCCATAGATTCCCATGGGTCCAGTTCCAGCTCCACCCTATTCCCGTGCCCATCAATACACCCAGAGCAGGAGGTCTATTCCAATCTATTTATTGCACTGAGACAAAAGCAGAGCAGCAGACCCAGTTACTTGCATTGGAATGTTTAATTTTACTTTTTTGTGTGTGTGATGACGGAATTCTTTCTTAGGTTCTCTTACAAACCTGGCTTTTCTGTTTGGCCACTCCTTTGACATGTGGAACTTTCTGGGCCAGGGATAGAACCCTCGCCACAGCAGTGACCTGAGCCACAGCAGTGACAACAGGGGATCCTCAGCCCCACTGAACCATCAGGGAACTCCATGGGATGTTTAATTTTAAAAATTAAACAGTGTTAGTTAACTGAATGTCATCTCTCATATCTCAGCTAAAAAGTAAATGCTGGGATGCTCACCACTTAGGGGCTTTTTTCAGTTCAAAGTAATGCCACAGATGGAGCAATAAATTAACATCCCATTTCGATGGGTGGGAACCAGGTATTGATGTGGCAACATAAATAAGGAAAAATGGGCAGAACAATATAAAATACTTCCGACATTTTATCAACAGCTGAGCCCTAGTTCCATGTTGTTTATTTATAATTTATTTTTATTTTAACACAATTTAAAAGTTATACAAATTTGGAAGTAGAGGGAAAAGAACTTAAATTTCCTGATGCTTTGAGTGTAACCTGCCACCCATTACCCCTGAATTATTTGTATTTCTTGCAAACCAGTATATTCTTCTTCTGACGACTATGCAACCAACACATCAGGAAATGAACACTTTGATTTTGTTACAGCTAATTCTTAGGCATCCAATCAAGTTTTGCCAGCTGTCCTCTCAAGGTCCTTTATAGAAAAAGGAGTCAGTTCAGAATCACGGGTTGCATTTAGTAGTCATGTCTCTTTAGTTCCCTGCCGTTTGGAAAGGTTCCTCAGTCTTTCCTTCACTTTAATGATCTTGATGTGTCTGAAGGTTACAGGCCAGTTGTTTTGCAGAGCATCCCTCAATTTACCTTTATTTGATGTTTCCTCATGGTCAGGCTCAGGTTATCCAGCACTGGCAGGAGTACCACTGAAGTGATGCTGTATTCTTCTCCTTGCATCCCATCAGGGGTACTTGGTTTTGTTTTGTTCTGTTACTGATGATGCCCACTTTGAACCCTTGATCAAAGTGGCTTCTGACATGCTGTTTCACTGTAGTCAGTCACTCCTTTTTCTTTTATACTTCATAAAGCTTTTGTTGAGGGATACTTCGGAACTCTGTAACTGTTCCATTTCTCATCGAATGTTCAATTTCTTCACTTATTTATTTGTATCTATGGATGTCTTGTCTTCTATTTTATTCAGTGGATCAGAATCCATTACCATGATTATTTATTTGATGCTCAAATTGTCCTCAATGTGGCCAGAGGGAGAGCTTTACACTGGCTTCTTTCCTTTGGGGTTCTCCCATCATTCCTTGTGTTCTTCTTTATTGTCTTTTGAGCACAACAGGTATTCTAGGCCCATCTTGAATCAGTCATTTCTAAAAGGATTGCTTTTACTTGGGGATGGTGTTCAGAAGCCAAGATCTGGGCTCTGGGTGTGCTCATCGCTATTGCAGCATCTCTGCCCTTAGGCCTTCTCAGTGGTAGAGCGAGGGAGGATATGTATGTCCATTTACATATTTAGAAATATTCATATATATTTATAAATTATATATAGACGCATCACATTTTATATCTACACATATTGATAATTTATCATTTGTATCCATCACATATCATTCATTCCTAAATCTATTGAGAACCACTGTTTACACCAATACCTTCAATTTAAATTGCACACCACAGGGTTCATTTCAGTTTCTCATTTCCCATATCCTTTTTCTGATAGTGAGGGACCTGGATCCCATTATCCTTAATATATTAACTTATTTGATCCATCATCATGCAGTGACTGATTCTTCTGGAGCCACCAGCACCCCTTCCCTATGTGGGGGGCCTTCCTCCCCACACTCAGGTTCTGCTGCCCCCTCCCCACCACGTGGACACCCTTCTCACCCCACTCAGACCCAGACTCCCTGCTCTGAGCTCCCATGCCTCCCAACTCCATCCTTTCAGCCTGGACACCCACTTTGCTCTCCGCCTCCTCTCCGCCTCCCCCAATGAGTTTGGGAAGAAATTGTTTAGGAAGGGAAAGAATAAGATTAGAAATAGCACATCTGTTTAGTTGTTTGCAAGATAAAAGAGAAGTGAGCTCTTTTACTGTAGCATCATATTTTTTTAATGTTCTTAATGGTGAGTATTTGAGCCAATTTAGGGTTGAAGGGAATAAATCTGGGAATGATATTCTGAAAGATTTACACCAAGAGGTCTTCCTGGATAGCTAATCTTTGTTCAAAGACAGCCTCAGCGAGCCATCATCTAACCCAGAAATGACAGAAGCAACTTGTGAATAAAGATCCTGTGAACTTCTTTTTTTTTTTTTTTTTTTTTTTTTCTGATTTGCCCTAGAGATTCCCAGGGGAGGAGGCTGTGGGGAGTGTGCTGACCAGGAAGTCAGCAGTGGGCGCTGATATGGCAGCCCAACCCATTCAAGGAGGCCACGTGACAGATGCTAACTAAATCCACTGAGCCTTGATCTTCTTAGAGTAAAACCTGCTCATCTCTAGGTCCTCTTACAGTCAGACAGTGCAGAGTCCCCACAGCACTCTGCACATTTATCATATCATCCGTGTGCCTTCCTCGAGGGCAAGGGCTAGTCTCACTCTTCATCTCACTGTGCCCAGGCCGGGTCTGGCAACTACAGGCGTTCAGCTGGCCTTTGTGGGTGCATGAGCACAGGACCAATGGCCCCAGGCTGGCCGCTCTTCCTCTTGAAAAGCATCCTCTCTGAGCACAGCTCCCTCCCAGACGGCAGCGTGAGAGACATCAGGCTCGTTAGCCCTGCTGGTCCTCTGCAAAGGCTGCCTTCCACCCCGTCTCTCATAAAAAGCCCCGATTCCCTGATAAGGGGAGGAAGTGACTGCCGTAGGAATTTGATCTGTGATAACCCGTTCCGTCACTCTCGGTGGACTGTGGTGTGCGGCCGCTGGTCTCATGAGGCAGCAGCAGCCGCAGCCTCTAAAAGAATGTGTGTCCAATATTTGGTGCTGAAAGGCTGGAAAGAGAAGCAGAGCCCAGTACTTGTCGGGTGGATGATTCCCGGGATGGAAAGGGCGTGATCCTCAAGCGGGCAGCATGTGCGGAATGAGGTCATGGGGAAGGAGGTAGAGAGAAACAGGAGGTCTTGCTTTCCAGGGTATAATTTTTTGAAGAAATAGAAAATCAATCTCTTTTTTTACATTTCGTATCTGTTTCCCTTCAAGCTTTCAACCTGGTCCCACTAAAACTGCATTTTAAATAAGCTCAAAGTCAGCAGTGTCTCTTGTTCTCAATCATGAACTTTACGACGAGCGCCATCCCTTTGGAAATAATCTTAGTCTGTAAAACAGCAGGCAAAGATTTTTTAGTTTAGCAGTGGGGGATGGGGATGCAGGAGCAAATTTTCAGAAGAGCCATTCTTGGGGGAGGAAGGGAGAACCCATGCTACTCAAAAATACCCTGACATATATCCATCTATTCATCAGGGTGATTTGTTACTGGAAAGAGCCCTGGATTCAGTGACTGAAGAACTGGGCATCCATCTTAGCTTCGCCACCTATGGTTTCTGTCCAATAGAGGAAAACTCACCTGAGCTCCAGATTTCTCCATCTGTGTAATAAATATTCTACTATTGATTGGGCAGCTCTGATATGAAAGTGCTCTGTAAAAAGCAAACGGTTACAAATATGGAGAGAGTATTGGGGTTGGTGACTTCTTTTAAAACATCTCTGTTCCCAGGAGGAGTTATCTATGGCCATTGACATCTTAGTGTTAATTGCATTAGCAGATAGTATTCTCCTCATTCTTAACTATAATTATTTGTGGAAAAAGAATTTTGGTTCAGATCAAGTTCCTGCTCTTGCTCACAAATTGATGGGGGAAGGGGTTGTAGAGCTGCATTTCAGAGAAAGTATTGCAGAGAGGGGATTGGCTGTGGTTGCCAGTGAGAAATGTGGACATGCTCTGGACTCACAGAGAGTTGGGTTCAAGTCTCAGTTCTATTAGAGACTCAGTCACCTGGGAAAAGTCATCAAACATCTTTAGGTCTGAGATTTCACATCTATCATATAATGATGTAGGGCTTCATTAGGTGATCTTTGGGCACTAATATTATTGGATTCTGTAGTTAAAGTTGAAAGCAAAACACGCTCTAGAGAACAACAGACTGTTTGGTATACGATATGCCATTACCTTGAATTATATCTAGGAATATTGCCTATGAAGTGGTAATGCAGCCCCAAATTAAGGATGGATAATGACTGTCATTTGTAGATTGTCCAGCACAAAGCACCAAGCTGGCACACAGCAAGTATTTACGTATTACAGAGACATCTTTATACAATGTAAGCCAACATTTTACTGCAAGGAAAAAGTCAGCTTTCTGCTTGTACCACTGATGGTTTTATGAGTTCATCTAATCTTTTATTAAAGATTCTGTGTTCATTTTTGGTTTTTTAGATACAAAGAAGTGTTTAAATATTTAAAAAGAAACGCTCTAAATATTTAATAATGACCGGTTGGATAAGTAAATGTAGGTCTGCACAAATGAATGGAGTATTATGGAGCCATGTAATAAAGACCAATGGACATGGGCGTCAAAAGATATTCAAGTTAGATTACATTTAATAAAGATAGGTTACTACAAAGCTCTCATAGCATGGCCAAAAAGTCCAAAAGACTTACACACCAAAATGCCTACAGAATTTATGTATCTTCATGGTGGTAGGATTAAAGATTTGGTAAATAAAGTTTTTCCTTTTTTCTTTTTTTTTCTTTTGTTCTTTTAAAAAGCTTAAATGAGACATAATTCACATACCATGTAGCTCACTCATTTAAAGTGTACAATTTGATGACTTTCAGTATATTCACAGGGCTGTGCGACCACATTACCACAGTCAATTTTAGAACTTATCTGACACCACAAAAAGAAATCTTGCACCCTTTAGCCATCACCCCTGAGTCCCACCCACCCTGCCACCCATACCCTGCAACCACTAATTTACTTTTTGTCGCTGTAGATTGACAAACATCCTCTGAATCGATATTTAAAATTTATAATTATATGTCTTAGGTCGGCTTTTCAATAGAACTCACCCGAGATACATCCAATGATCATGCATCAAGACAACCATCACTGAACTGTTTCCTCTGGACCAAAACTGGTGATCAGAGCTGTGTTTGTAATTGGGGGTGGTTTTTCGATCTGATAGTATTGGGTGGGTTAGTGTGTGGGTTGAGGTGTGAAGATCCCAAGCTTCCTTTGACTTCTCACGGTGCTCTCATGCGTGGCTACAGAGAGAGAGAGCATGAGTAAGCTCTATAACGTTTAGCATTTTTTATTCCTGATCTGGGATCTCTTCACTTTTTAGAGAAAGGCAGAGATATGACTGAAATCCTCACCCTTAATACCCATTTCCAGACTATGGTTTGCCCAGCCTTGTTTCTCATCAAGAATCACTGGTTTAAAGTGAAATGGTTCCTATATTTGTAGACCAAGTTCCCAAACTCAACCAGGTCAACTCGAGTCAGACATATTTGCTATTCAAGTTTTTAAAATGATATGTCGACTTGAACTTAGGTGTCAGAAATGGAATTGTATGACTAAAGGATTTAAGATGATTTTTATTTATTTTTATTATTTTTTGGCTGTGCCCATGGCATGCGGAAGCTCTCAGGCCAGGGATCGAACCTGTGCCACAGCAGTGACTTGAGTTGCTGCAGTGACGATGCCAAATCCTTAACCTGCTGAGCCACAAGGGAACTCCTACAGGGTGATTTTAAAAATTTAGTTTCCTGGGAGTTTCTGTTGTGGCTCAGTGGGTTACAAACCCAACTAGTATACACGAGAATGCAGGTTTGATCCCTGGTCTCGCTCACTGGATTAAAGATCCAGTGGCTGTGGCTGTGGCTTAGGCTGAGAGCTGCAGCTCCAATTTGACCCCTAGCCTGGGAACTTCCGTATGCCACAGGTGTAGCCCTAAAAAAGCAAAACACACAAACAAAAAAACATAGTTTCCTATTTCCTAAAGTTCAGATACTTTGTATGTTAATTACTCTAATATTTATTAATCATCTCCTGTAGAGATCCCTGAGGTAAATGCTCAGTTATACAAAGAAGTATAATCTGATTGAAATAAACTTAAAATTTATAAGCCGAGACTTTTAGTCTTTGGATATCATAATCCTTTCCTTATTTATACTCTTTTAAGGAGATCAGTCTTATGGCAACCAACAAAAAGCCCATCTAGAAAATGTAACATATGTGAAATTGAATCATATGAAACCACCGGATTCTACCATTTTGACATACAAAAATGGCAATTGCAAATGGCTCGATCTAATAGAAAGAGAAAAATTTGCACGAAATAATGATAGTGAGTGCTTATAATTGAGCAGCAATGGGCTTAAAATATTGTATAGGCTTTGTTTCATTTAGTCTCACAACATCCCCATGAGCTTGGTAGTATTTTGATCTCCATTTTATTTTGTTTTTATTTCTTTTCTATTGAAATACAGTTGGTGTACAACATTGTATTAGTTTTAGATGTATAACCTAATAATTCAATATTTTTATAGGTTATATACTCCATTTAAAGTTATTGTAAAATATTGGCTATATTCCCTGCTCTGTACAATATATCCTTGCATAATATTTATTTTATACATAATATTTTATAAATGAGAAGAGAATCTCAGAAAGATTCGAAGATTAGTTTAAGTTCATACTGTCAAAAGTGGTCATATTGTATGATACAGAAAAGTGTCTGTGTGACACAAAATGACTATGTTCTGAATATTGTATTGCAGAAAACATCAAAGAAATTGTAGAGAAAGTAATAGCTAAGGAGAAGTTCTTGTCCGCGTGTCTAGCATAAGTGGGTGTTTAATAAAGTTAGAGGACAGCGAAGGGAACGATTAATTTAATGCTAATAAAAATGTCAAAGCATGAAATCCTTTTCATATCTTTCTTTTATATTCCAAAGAATACAGAACTATGTCCTCTCCTGCTATAACATCTCCCCTTGGGCCCCGTCTCCATCTGATTTTGTTTCCAGAAATTCGGCGAAAGTGACGGCCCCACTCGATTCCCCTTGAGTCTGTAATCTCTGACTACAACCAAGACTCTTCAAACTATTGGACGAAAATGTAATTTCCATATTATGTTCTTCTCTTTCCAGTGGGCTCCAAACAGATCCGGTATCCAACTAGAAACTAGTTGAGCAGTGAGCTGTAGACTCAGGAAAAGTGAATAGCAATCCAAACATCAGAAGAGATATATGAACTATGAACGATCCCTGGCGAATCCATTCCAGGGAGAATTCTGTTGCATCTATGAATCGGGCCGTCTCTGGGCAGAGGCAGAGTCTGCCTGGTAGGACACCTCTGAGTTTACTAACAACAATCACCAACTGATAAAACACCAACGTGTGAACCACTTGACTCCATCTTATGATGAATACTCTTTCCCAAAGTTCTGTCATTGGAATCCACCACTCTATAAGCTTTGTTTGCAAAATGCGTGCTGGCAACCACTCCTGCAGCTATTTCAGAATCCTGACCTCTATCCATGCTTTGGGGGCCATGGAATGATACAAGTCGTTCTCATCAGGCATTGGTACCAAAGGGCAATGCTAAGTTCTTCCAAAGCATTCTGGGAAGAGCATCCCATAGATGCCCATAAATGCTATCAGGTACTGCCTGGCATGTGAGGGGAAGGCCCAGTGAGAGGAGAGGCATACGAGGAGCATGACAGGGGTGAGCGCGTGCAGGATAACTAAAATTAGTTTCCAATCTGAGCTCCTCATTTCTACCGTCTTTGGAGTGGCTGTCATTTCCACATTTCTCCCCATACATGGTCCATTCTGAGATGGCCCCTCGTCAGAGGTCTAAATGTCCATTGCACTGAAAAGGCTACTGAAATTCTGATGATGACTGAATGTGTTAACATTTCAGACATACTCTGGAACCTTCTCACTCCACCAGAAAAGCAGCTGGAGGGAACCATGCTTATGCATTGATGAACAGCCTTGTTTTCTGGCCTGATAAGGAAATGTCTCCGATATATAGGAGCATACTTACAAGCTGATACTCATCCTGTGGCTAGATTTCCATCTCGACCCAGCATTCTCTGGACCTCCCAGGGTTGCATGCAAGCAACCTCATTCCTCAAGGAGGTCAGAGACTGGACTGTTAAGAGGCAAATGGAAAAACTCTCTCCCAGAATCACAGCACTGAGCCCTTCAGACCAGCTACTGCAGAAGCCCAAGGGAAAGGCAAAGACTTCTCCCCACTTCCTCCTCTGAGTAGAATTCACCTTCTAGGTGAGGCCTTATGAAGTCCCATGCTACTATTCCCGTCTGTTATTTTCTCTTGACCAATGAAGTATTACTGCTTGAAGAAAACATCAACCTACTAACCTTAGCTGGATTTACTGAGGTTTATCTGAACTGATAAAATAAAAATGAAGAAATGTAACCTAGATTTCATAACTATATCCGGAAGTAGGATTCCCCACTGCAAACATCCAGTGTTATAAGGGGCGGGGGCAAGCCTTAAAGATCAGGTTATAAAGCAATAAAATATGTGGTCACCTTGACAGGTCATAAATATGTACCTTAGGACAACTGAAACCTGACCACTCATGCTATCCAAATGTGTGTTTATGATCGGTTTTCTAGTGCAAGGCTGATGTTGCTGATGTTTTAAAAGTGAGGATGATGAGGTCTGGAAGATGGGATAAATGACTCAAAAAAGGCTCAAGGGAGTTTCTGGCGTGGCTCAGTGGTTAGCGAACCCAACTAGCATCCATGAGGACTTGGGTTCAATCCCTGGCCTTGCTCAGTGGGTTAAGGATCTGGTGTTTTTAAGAGCTATGGTGTAGGTCACAGATGCAGCTCAGATCCTGCGTTTCTGTGGCTTTGGTGTAGGCCAGCAGCTACAGTTCTAATGGGACCCCTAGCCATATGCCGCGTGTGGCCCTAAAAGACAAAAAGACAAAAAAAAAAAAAAGAAAAGAAAGAAAAAAAGTCTCAAGTGATGACATTAATGTTGAAGATTCCTGTACAAGGTTTGAATGCAATCTTTTAAAAAAACGTGAAAACGCAGATTTCCCTGGTGGCTCAGTGGGTTAAGGATCCCTGCTGTCACTGCTATGATGTGGGTTTGATACCTGGCCCAGGAATTTCTGCATGCCACAGGCTTGGCCCAAAAAATGTGAAAATGCAAACAATTTTAAATATTTGATTTTATATAAAGCTATTCTAAAAATATGTATTACCATTATTAAGTGAAATAATATAAGGAAAAGTTTGACTATTTCATCTACGTCTTTAAAAGTTATATACCCCCTCCTCCTAATCTATCTCCTTTCTTAACCTTTCACTAGAAAAATGGGAAGGATTACCTTATATCTGGACACATATGGGACATAAGAAATATCTGTAGATGAATATAGGGAAAATGTCAGATGCCCTATATATGTATGAGAGAGCTTAGATGAGATTGTGTTTGTTTTGCCTGAATATTGATTCAAATTTTTAAGATACTGTCCACAAACACTCTGTAGAATATTTAAATCTGTATTAAATGTCTGAAATTAACCACTAACCAACCTCCTAAATTTATGGTTCTGATGCTATCCAACATCTTTTTTTTTTTTTTGTCTTTTTGCCATTTTCTAGGGCCTCGCCTGTGGCATATGGAGGTTCCCAGGCTAGGGGTTGAATTGGAGCTGTAGCCACTGGCCTACGCCAGAGCCACAGAAACTTGGGATCCGAGCTACGTCTGCAACCTACACCACAGCTCACAGCAACGCTGGATCCTTAACCCACTGAGCAAGGCCAGGGATGGAACCCGCAACCTCATGGTTCCTAGTCGGATTCATTAACCACTGAGCCACGACAGAAACTCCCAGCATCTTTTCTATTTAGAAGCAGATCCTGCCTATTTTCTAGTTCACTTTAGCTTAGACCTGGTTTAATTGTTAGACCTCAGTCCTGACTTTCCTACAGTGACGTAAGAGGTCTTTGACAAGGGCCAGGGAAGAGTCATTTCACTTTTTGGCATTTTGGTGTCCCTATCTATATAAAAAAGATAATGTTGTATGTCCTACTTATGCCACAGGATTACTGTGAGGATCTGATGACATGAAAATGAATTGGGAGTATTGTCCTCATCATGTACACATTTTAAAAAATTAACCTGAAACGGAGTTCCTGTTATGGCTGAGCTGGTTAAGAACCCCACTAGTATTCATGAGGATTTGGGTTTGATCCCTGGCCTCACTCAATGGGTTAAGGATCCAGCGTTGCCGCAAGCTTCAGCATAGGTCACAGAGGAAGCTCGGATCTGGTGTTGCTGTGGCTGTTGCGTGGGCCGGCAGCTGCAGCTCCAATTCGACCCCTAGCCTGGGAATTTCCATCTTCCATATGCTGTGGGTGCAGCCCTAAAAAAAAAAGAAAGAAAGAAAAAGAAAAAAATTTAACCTGAAACGTTCAAAGCATATATTTAAGAAGGAAGCAGGGAGAGAAGACACAGATAAATTATTCCAGAAAATTTATTATTCAGGCAGTAATAAGTAAATTATTCCGGAACCTGTATTATAAAGGCTGTGGATTTATCAGACCCTTTCCTTTTTACTTTACCTTTATTGACTCTGGTTTCTTCATTGCCATGAAAGGATGAGCTGGAGGATCCCTTCTATTTCTCCTGGGTTCACAGACCTCAGGCTTCCATGAACTTGATTATCCTTTTGCAGACACAGCTAATGGAAACTTAATTGGGGTTCAGGGTTTGACCTCTTGCATGGAGTATTCTAATGGCTACCTTAGCCAGCATTAAAGAAATGGGCCATCCAATGAATGAAAACTTCTTACTAAATAAATTAACTCTGTACCCATTTAATCATTTTTGAAAAATTTCTAAGTAGTTTTTCAAAAGGGTTTGAATCACAACTGAGGGCATGATAAAAGGCAGAGAAGGTAGCAAATTTCAAAACAAGATTTTATCTAAAAGGGAGAATAAGTAGTTTCAAAGCCTGGAGATGAATAGATCTCTACATTCACAATACTTATTAGAACTAAGCCTTTTGTAAAACACTGTTACCCATGCCCTATCGATGACAAAAGTAAGACTTTGAGGGGTTAAGAAAATTGCCTAATCAGGGCAAGGATCAAGTTTTTCTGACCACAGGGTCACACTCTGAACACAGGAAGTCCGAGGCTAGACTACGTTGTATTCTGGGCAATACATTTTAAATTATATGTTCAAGCCACAAAAGTGAAAATAAAATATTCAAAATGTAAAAATTTTTTTCCTAGGAATAAAAAGAAGGGAAATCTACCTTGGATTAAACTCATAGCTGAAGTGGGAATACCACTGTGTTCTGGGGTGATGAAGGTTAAAGATGCTATTAAAAAAGTTGGCTACTTGATGAAAGCCTTGTGCATAAAGGCCCTGCAGAAGTTTCCTTTCCCAGAGCGCGGAAACAGGTGAGCCCTGTGTGTGCAGAGAAAGAGAACTCATGGGCTTGTCTGCGAGTGATGGGGAAGAGTCAACTGAGGAACATGAGGAGGAATGGATGAAGAGTCTGAGAAACTTTGGTGATACTGGTGTTAAAAAAAAAAGAAAAGAAAAAGTGAAGATCCTGTTAAAGAATTTTGCTAAATTACTTGAGACATTTGTTCATTTGATAAAACACTTGGGAGTTCCCCTTGTGGCTCAGTGGGTTAAAAACCCAACATAGTGCCCATGAGGATGTGGGTTAAATCCCCTGGTCTCTCTCAGTGGGTTAAGGACTGGGCATTGCTGAAAGCTGTGGCATAGGTTGCAGATGCGGCTCAGATCTGATGCTGCCGTGTCTGTGGCGTAAGCCTGCAGGTGCGGCTCTGATTCTTCCCCTAGCCAGGAACTTCTATATGCCACAGGTGTGGCCCCAAAAAGAAAAACAAAATACAACACTTGAATGAGTGACACTGGAACCTGGCATTTTCATCAACAACAATTCAGAAATGAAAGAACTTCTTTCATTAATTAAGTTTAATGAAGTTAACTTCCCATTGGCTCTGTACCAAGTGAAGGATAACAAGTAGCAAAGGACATAAAGCAGGAGCCAATCTTTATCTTCGGCCTGGAAAGCCCCCTATTTCCCCAAGACCCTCTCCCCCTGTTCCTTGGCAGCCTCCTGCACAGCTGCTGAACTGTGGGTTCACTGCTGAACCCACTGGCTCTTTCCATTGAGGACCTGTCACGTGGTGATGGGACTGCTCCTGTGCTACAGACCATTCATCTATTTCCTTTACTGAACACTCAGCTTATGGACTATTTCAGAGCTGATTTGCCATCATGCCTGTGGTTCTGAGGGCTGAGTTACTTTACTCATGAAGTTTACAGAATTACTTCAATGTTCCTGAAATTCAAGTAGAGTTGACTTTATTAAAAGTGGAAATGGCTCTAGTCCTACCTTATAGACTGGGTGAGATTCCATAGGAATTGCTTAACATTTATGCTATATTTAACTGAATTTTAGGGAGGGAAATTATAGGCTTTTCTGACATGAATGTTGGGATATATATATATATATGCTCTAAAAGTCCTACATTTAATTCCTCTCTTAAATTCTACTCTCAGCACCTCTAACTGCCTCATTAGTATGTTGACCTTGCTGTCCCACTTTCTGTTCTAGCCTGCTAAGTTAGAAATTTCCCAGCTAACCACCTCTCAGATCACTGATTTTTCAATGTTTCTCTTTTAAATGAAAAGAGTGTTAAGGGTCATCTTTTTACATGTTCCAAGTAGTATTCTCACTTTCTCCTCTGAAGATTGGAGTCTGGAGTCAGACTTTCCGGATTAAAATCCCAGTTTTAATACTTAGTATAGATCCTGCAATGGGATTACTGTTTCACTTTTTTGAGCCTCAGTTTCTGGGAAAGCAAAATAGTGCCCATCTCATGGAATTGTGAGGATGAAAAGGGATCACTGGTTTAAATAAATTAGTGCATTGCGAGCACAGTGAACTCACGAGTGGGCTGCGATCATCATGCAGCACCATCACCAGTCAGCACGATCACCACCATCAGCAGCACGAGAAGCAGCAGCAGCAGCACAGCAGCACCACCAGGCAGCACCAGCAGCACGAGCAGCAGCATGCAGCACCAGCAGCAGCAGCAGCACCACCAGCAGCAGCACGAGCACCACCAGCAGCAGCACCAGCACCAGCAGCACAACCAGCATCACATGCATCACAGCAGCAGCAGCAGAACCAGCAGCAGCAGCACCACAGCAGCAGCAGAGCACCACCAGCAGCTCCACCATCACGGGCACCAGCATCATCACCAGCAGAGCACCACCACCAGCACACCACAGCATCATCACATCACCATCACCATCACACATCATGCATCACCACTAGCACCATCAGCACCATCACCATCACCATCATCACCACCAGCATAGCAGAAGCATCATCAAGAGCAGCATCAGCACCACCAGCAGCATCACACACCACCACATCAGCACCAGCACCACCATCATCATCACACAGCACAAGCACACAGCACCATCATCACCATCACCATCATCACCATCATCATCACCACCACCATCATCACCATCATCATCACCATCATCACTATCATCATCATCATCACCATCATCATCATCATCACCACCATCATCATCACTATCACCACCATCATCATCACCATCACCACCATCACCACCACCACCATCATCATCATCACCACCATCACCATCATCATCCCTGCCCCATCCTTGTACTCATTTTACTCACCAGATGATTTTTTAAAAATTTTTGTTGGAATATAGTTGACTTACAATGTTGTGCTAGTTTCAGGTGTACAGCAAAGTGAATCAGTTATACATATACATATATACATTCCTTTTCAGATTCTTTTCACATATAGATTATTACATAGTATCGATTAGCATTCCCTGTGCTATACAGTAGGTCCTTGTTACAGATCTGGTTGTTTATTTATTTTTATTTTTTAAAATTTTTATTATAATTGATTTACGATGTTCTATCAGTTTCTGCTATACAGCAAAGTGACCCAGTCATATATTTTATTTATTTTTATATTTTGCTTTTTTTTAGGCCCACACCTGTGGCATATGGAAGTTCCCAGGCTAGGGGTCAAATTGGAGCAGCAAATGACAGCCTACGCCAGAGCCACAGCAATCCAGGGTCTGAGCCTCTGCTGCATCTGCAACCTACACCACAGCTCATGGCAACACCGGATCCTTAACCCACTGAACGAGGCCAGGGATCAAACCCGTGTCCTCATAGATGCTAGTCAGGTTTGTTACTGCTAAGCCACTACGGGAACTCCCAGATCCATTTATTTATAGTAGTGACTCACCAGAAGATTTTGCTTCTTATTTCCTAGAGGAAATTGAGGATATCCTCAACTTTCCCTCCCACCTCCAATGTGCCCCTGTCCCCACCCATCACTTCCTCTCTTCCTTCACTATAGACAGAGGTGGTCCACTTTCTATGGCTTGTCCTCCTCCTCCCAGCTGTGTACTCTCTGACACCCACCTCAGTCCATCAAATCATCTCCTCTTGGACATGGAGAGCCATGTTTAAGTGAATGATTGGGCTTTGGAATTGAACAGAGCAAGTGCCAATCTCGGATCTTCCTCTTCCTTGTTCTTGGACAAGCTTCCTCACCTGTAAGGAGGAGATTCTGACTCTATGATTCTATGACTCTAGGTAATAGAGTTTGGGGGAGGATTGGATCAGATATTGACAACAAGGCTTGGAGCCCAGCGTCTGCCACAGAGTGGGACCTGAATAAATGGCAAATTTGATTATCATTGTTATGCCTGTAACCACTGCCAGTCTTGTGCCACTGTGCATTACACAGTGTAGGTGCTTGATAAACATTTGTTCTAGAGGTGGTGGTGAATGATGAATTATTAGCCATGATAAGTTGGCTCTGGCTGGGGCTCAAGATTCCTGACTCCTCTGAGAGCTGCCTGATATCGCCACCACAAGTTCCAGGGACCAACATTCATGCGGCAGGGATGCTCCAGGCAAAATCATTGTATTTGTGAGGATTTTGCCGGAAACCTAATACAATCTTCTGATGAGCTGGACTGGACCAGTCAGAGGACCATGTTTTCTCCAGCTTTATGCAGAATCAAAGCTTTGAACCCAGGGGCAGCAGCAATTCCCTTTTTCCCTGAGGACCACACTTCAATTGTTTGAGAAGAAAAACAACCCTAGAGAAAGACAATAAGAAAAAGAGTCCAGAGACCCTTATCCTGAAGGCTTACTGAAGAGATTGGTGGGTTGGGAGGGTGTGCCCTCCTAATTAGAGGAGGTCCAGTCTTCTTGTTTCATCAGCCACAAGTAGGAAGGATTCTCATGAATCAGGCCCTGGCTGCTACTTCCAAAACACTTAATCCATAGAAAAACAGTCCAAAAAAAAAAGTGCCTCAATATTTTTAGAGGCTACCCCAAAGAGGGAGTTGGCACTTGTGGTGTGAGACAGAAGTTGAATTGTAAAATATGTAAGTGCCTTGAGGGATTCGATGCAGCAGTTATGAGGAAGATTGAAATATTTAGGAAGGTTAGTATCCATGATTTAATTGCAAATTCCCTTGAATAGCTTTAGGCTTAATTCTCTCTACAGTTCTATAGAACACCCAAAGCAGATAAATATGTGATGATGTTGTGTCAGAAGTATGTTCCTTGGTTTGTTGATTTATTGAGCATGTACTATGCGCCAAGCTTCACACAAGGTTCCAGGGATAAATGAATGGAATACAACCTCTGCCCTCAACTTGTCCAAGAAGACAGGCATTCTAGCCTTATCTCAGGAAGGCTGATACAACTCACAAGTACATCAACCATGTGACGGAGGATAACCGTTCTTATGCCTGGAGTAACAGCTGGGCGGGGTGTGTGTGCATATTTTGGAATTCTTTTTATCACAAATACGGTCATTTGGCTTTATTGCAGAACTCACTTGGGGGTGTCATCTTAGCTCAGTCAATGATTGCTACGTGATAAGACTGGAGAAATTTCCCTAAACGAAGTCCTACCTGTTTCTCTTCTTCAGCTCTCCACACTCCATTTAGCTGTTGGAATGGCTGTTTAAGTAATTCTGATGTTCTCCTTCACTAGAATTTCTTTTAGGTGCTGTTTTCAATCCAACTGCTCAAAATCCCCTAGAGGTTATTAATCAATGAGTCCTAAACACAAAACTTTTGACAGATAATTCACTCATACCAATTGTGGAGGGTATGTGAAGGATCATATAAATGGCTTTGGTCCCCTGGACTTCTACATCAGAACAAGCCTAATTGAAGGTGCTTATCTAAAATTCACTTAGTCATCTTCCAGTCATAGATTCACACTGCTTGGTAGGGATTGCCTGAGCTAAATTACTGTCTTCTGACATCATATGATTAGATTGGAATTTGACTCTGTAACCTGACCTTTTTCCATTGAAGGGAAGAAAGAAAAAGCGATTTTCTTGGGGGGTTAACTAAGCCTTTTAAGGCAAAAGTGACCATCTCTTTCTTTTTAGAAACCAGAAGTTTGACTGTAAATGGATCTGCTATTCCAACATTACCTAACGATCCTACATGGCTTCAAGTTTCTTTTTCTCTTTGTTCTCTGCATGGAATTTAATGAAGATGGGTCACATGCAGACTCTGATTTCACAAAGAAATGTAGGATGCTCAGCAACAGTTCTGTCACAAGACACTTAGGCTATCGCTCTGATACGGAAGACCTTCTCCAAGAAGCCCTTCTGGCATGCAACCTTCTGAACTTGTCAAGTGAAAGTCGTCAGAAAAGTGGCTGCCCACTGATAAGGCAGGTCTCAGCTATTTCTCTCTCCTTCCTTCTCTCTTTCTGCAGAGTGTCTGAGGCCAGCCAGACTGACCTCTTACGTTCCTTCCAACTTGGGGAGTCAACGATTAATAGGATTTGCCTCAGTGAAACATGAACTGGGGAGCAAGGGGTTACTCTGTCACATTCCAGATGGTTATACTGTCTCGGACTGTGACACTGACATTCAGAGACTGATTTGGCTGAGATGGATCGTTCTAATAAAACCACATTCTCCTCACCACTAGGTATTCATCATCTTGTAATAGTCACTTTCCTGGTTCAATAATATCATGAGTGGTTTGCCTTGACCTTGGAGTGCTCTAGGGAAGATCCTGGTAGTGATCACTCAGAGGAAGGATGTGTGTTTTTCCTTCAATATGTATGAACACCGAATTCTACAAATTAGGTCACCATATTTTCTTAAAGAAAGAAAGAAAGGAGACTCATGTTTTTTGCCCGTCCTTCTGAGAATAAGGACAGAATATTTGAAATCGGAATCATCTTAGGAAATCTAAAAATACATGCATGGAGGATTCATACAGGCTTTAGGGAAACCACTGAGTAGTCAGAGTACAGCCTAGTCCACCACTCTGTGCTTGAATTATGTGTATAATCATACAGTCAAGGTTTTATACCGGCATTCCTGTCGTGGCTCAGTGGAAATGAATCTGACTAGCATCCATGAGGACCCAGGTTCAATCCCTGGCCTCACTCAGAGAGTTAAGGATCCAGCGTTGCTGTGAGCTGTGGGGTAGTTCGCAGATATGGCTTGGATCTGGCATTGCTGTGGCTGTGGCGTAGGCAGCGGCTGTGGCTCTGATTGGACCCCTAGCCTGGGAACCTCCATATGCCTTGGGTGTGGCCCTTAAAAAGACAAAAAAAAAAAAGTTTTTATACTGGCACTCCTTGGAGATATTGCAGGTTTGCTTCCAGACCACCACAAGAAAGCAAATATCACAATAAAGCAAGTCACATGAAGTTTTTAGCTTCTCGGTGCATGTGACAATTATGCTTACACTATACGGTAGTCTATTAAGTGTGCAATAGCATTATGCCTAAAACAATGTGCATAATAGATATGAAGATACTTTATTTCTAGAAAATGTTAACCATCACCTGAGCTTGCAGCTTTTTGCAATAGTAACATCACCATAACAAATGTGATCACTGAAGAAGTTTGAAATGTTGTGAGAATTACCAATATGCGATACAGAGCCCTGAAGTGATCAAATGTTGTTGGAAAAATGGTGCCAATAGACTTGCTCTGGGCAGGGTTGCTACAAACCTATAAAAAATGCAGTGTCTGTGAAGAGCAATAAAGCAAAGCGGAATAAAAAGGGGAGGGGGAGGAAGTAGGAGAGACCTGGACTTGGTGGATGCAAGCCATTACATTTAGAGGGGATAAGCAATGAGGTCTTACTACACAGCCCAGGGAACTATATCCAGTCTCTTGGGATAGACCATGGTGGGTGATAATATGAGAAAAAGAATATATATGTATGACTGGGTCACTATGTTGTACCACAGGAATTGACACAATACTATAAATCAACTATACTTTAATAAAAATTTTTAAAAGAGAGCTATGCTCTATCATACCCTATCCCCCTTCTTAGAGTCCAGCTTTATGAACTGTCAGCTATTTAGACAAATCAGAGGGAAGAGTGCAAGAGGGTAAATTTGTTTTCTGTTTTTTGTTTGTTTGTTGCTTTTTAGGGCCACACCTCCCACATATGGAAGTTCCCAGGCTAGGGGTCTAATCAGAGCTGCAGCTGCCCACCTACACCACAGCCACAGCAATGCCAGATCCCAGCCGTGTCTGCAACCCACACAGCAGCTCACTGCAAGTGGGATCCTTAACCCACTGAGCAAGGCCAGGGATCGAACCTGAGTCCTCATGGATACTTAGTCAGGTTTGTAACCACTGAGCCACAACAGGAACTCCCAAGAGGGTGAACTCCCAAGTTCCCCCAGTGCATGAACTCAGGGCAATTCACTTAGCCCTTCAAACTTCAGCTTTATCTGTAAAACGGGGGAAACAAATTCTACCTTTCAGAGTGAGGCTCAGATAAAAAGTGCAAAATGGTTGAAACTGAGAGGGACTTAGGTTCCTGAGGCTATTCCCCCCCTCCCCCCAATGCATATCCGGGAGACCGGCTCTTCCTTGGCTCCTCACAGAGCGGGAGTTAAAGCAACTTGAAATCGACTCATTTTCTTCATGAAATAATTGCACATATTTGAGGATCTTCGTTTTTTTCCTCTGAGCTGCCGTCCAGATCTGAGTGTCTCGTGAGGTGCCAACGGCAGCTTATCTTGCTGAGAGTGTGGAATAAAACCTTAGCAGCCTCTGGTGTTAAAGGGCTTGACTTATCTCAGGGTGGTGGCAGGGCGCCCTGGCTGGGTTTGCTGCTTTGTCCTCGCACTCTGTATGGTTGCTTAGTGCAGCTGTCAAACACCTCTAGTGATCCTGAGAGCATGCTGACGGACAGTCTCGGCCGCTCCCAGGACATCCTAGGTCAGTGGGCATTTTCCTTTTCAGCATTTACTCCTTAAGAAGTTCATGCCCCAAAAAAGATTTTGTTAGCCTCAAAGAACCATGCAAATGCAAGTTAAGGTACATGTTTGGGGTTACGTGATGCAAACTATTACATTTAGAATAGATAAGCAATGAGGTGCTACTGTAGAGCCCAGAGAACTACATCCAGTCTCCTGGGATAGACCATGATGGAAGATAATATGAGAAAGGGAATGTATGTATGTTTGACTGGGCCACTTTGTTGTACAGTAGAAATTGACACAACATTGCAAATCAGCTATACTTTAATAAAATTTTTTTTAATTTAAAAAAGATACACATTGTGGAATCTTCTATAATATGGAAAGCTTGTCTCACTTGGTGAATAATTGTGTTTCTGAAAGGAGTGCGAAAGTCAGTGTAACAAACAATTTAAAATGTAATTGGTAACTCTCTGTTCCAGGGAACACCTGGTGAGTTTTTTTTAAGCTAATGATACCATTTTGCTAAGCTGGAATTTTATAGATAATATCATTTTACATACTTAAAAAAAAAACCCACAGTCCTTCTCTCTCTTTCTCTTTGAGCAAAGGGGGATAGGATAGTTATTATCTCTTTGTTATCTTCTATGGTTGAAGATAGCATGGGAGGCATTCATTCTTAGGATGAAAGGAGCCCTCCTCCCAAGACTTTTTGCTGCCGAGGGTTTCTATATCACCAAGACAAATGTTCAAAATTGCTCTGTCATATAAAGCCCTTCATTTATCTGGATATGATTTTTGCATCAAGAAAAAAGCAGGAGTTCTCATCGAGGCTCAGTGGTAACCAACCCGACTGGTATCCATGAGGACTTGGGTTCAACCCCTGGCCTCACTTGGTGGGTTAAGGATCCAGCATTTCCGTGAGCTGTGATGTAGATTGCAGATGAGGCTGTGATCTGGCCTTGCTGTGGCTGTGGCGTAAGCCGAGTGGCTACAGCTCCGACTCCACCCCTAGCCTGGGAACTTCCATATGGCATGGGTAGGACCCTAAAACCACAAAAAAGAAAAAGAAAGAAGAAAAAAAAAAGAATAAAGCAATCAATACTTCCAATAAATGATCCTGGCACCTTTTATCAAATCATCTATCTTTTCCCCATGTATTTGTGATGCCAGCTATTATATGTCAATTTTTCAATTTTGTGTGCAGCTTTCCCCCAACTCTTTTTCATTTTATTGATATAGTCTTAGAAACACACAACACTGCCTTGATTATTACTGATTTTTAATAGGTCTTGGTATTTGGTGAGAAAACTCTTCCCTCTAATTCTCTAAGGGTATCCTAAGTATTTTTTTTGGGGGGGGTGCTGCACCCATGGTATGTGGAAGTTCTTGGGTCAGGGATAAAAACTGTACCACAACAGCGACCCAAGCCACTGCAGTGACAATGCAGGATACTGAGTGAGGCCAGGGATCAAACCCCCATCTTCATGGATACTAGTTGGGTTCTTAATCCTCTGAGCCACAAAGGGAACTCCTTTTTATTTTTTTATTTTAGGAAGTTACTTCTGAGAAAAGTCTTGAATGGAGTGAGAGAGTGGCCATGTGGATAATCAGGGGAAGATCGTTTCAGGTGGAGGGAACAGCTGAAGCAAAGATCCTAAGGGAGTTCCTGTCGTGGTTCATCGGAAACTAATCTGACTAGTATCCAGGAGGACGCAGGTTCAATCCCTGGCCTTGCTCAGTGGTGTAAGTCATAGATGCGGTTAGGATCTTGCATTGCTGTGGCTGTGGTGTAGACTGGCAGCAACAGCTCTGATTCAACCCCTAGCCTGGGAACGTCCATATGCCATGGGTGCAGCCCAATAAAAAAAAGACAAAAAAAAAAAGGTCCTAAGATGGGAGCATGCATGAGATGTTTAAAGAATAGCAAGGAGGCAACCCAACATTGTAAATAAAGTCTACTCAATAAATTTTTTTTAAAAAAGCATAGCAAGGAGGCCTTTGGGGCTGGAGTAGACTTAGCAAGTGGCAGTGACATCAGAGAGACAATGAAGGGTCATGAAGACTTTGTAAGACTTTGTCTTTTTCTCTGAGTGAAGACAGTAGTGATGAGTTGATGTCATCTGAGGATCTGGCTGCCATGGTGAGAACAGACTGTTAGGAGGTGAGGGCAGAAGCAGCTAGTAGCCTGTTTGAATGGATGACAATCCAGGCAGGAAGTAATGTGGCCCAGATGGTCCCCAAGTATTTCTGAGACTGGCAGTGTGCTACGAAGAATAAATGTTATTTAAGCACTCTGAGTTTTTCTTGGACACACATTCCAAGCCAGCAAATAGAAATTTTAAAAACTCAGGTCTGGCTCCTCTGGGTTTCGTTTTTGAACAAGAGCCGGCTTGTAGTTGGTACACAGAGAAATCTTGTGGAATGAAAGACAACTACAAAGGCCAGAATTTTTTAAATTGCTAACAATTACTGATGATGATTTGCATGATAGGTCTTCTTGGACAGTGAGAGGATCATGTGGAAGGTTATTGAATTTGGAAGCTAAGGGATTATTTAAATCATATACATCAGAGGAGTTGAGATGAGGAGATGACTTCTGTGTGTCAGGACCTAAGAAGTGTGTGTCAGCACATGCATTAACCTCGGATAAGCAGCAACCTAAGTGCTGAGGGGTCAGGAGAGGCAAGGGAACTCCTCTCTTACTGAGAGTGTAGACTGGAAGATGGAGTTCATGAGAAATGCCACTGTCAAGGCAACTTCTAATCCTAGAGGGAGGTGTTGGGCGGACCATATCCGAGGAGAAGCAGAGGAGCTCTCTGATCCACCCTTGGGACGAAGGCACCCCCAGATGGTCCTCTAGGTCTGCCTACTCTGGGAAAGACTTGAACTGGAGAATGAGAGGGCAGCCAGAGAGTTAATTTAGTAGCAGGCAAGGAAATAATCAGAGCAAGTTACCCATCCTCATGTTGAGTTTGTAAATTCTAACAGCATTAGCTTGCAGAACTCTAGCTGAGGACGTCTTAGCAGAACTTAGATTCACCTATTATACATGGTACAGTACTATACACAGTACATATATAAGTAGTGTGTGTATACTGTGTATATAGTGTGTGTGTATACTGTGTACTGTGTGTATATATATATATAGCATATATATACTATACAGTGTGTATGTATAGTATATAGTGTGTGTATATATGCATGTACGTATGTATATGTGTGTGTATACACTATGTATATACTATATATATACTGTATGTGTGGGTGTATACTTTGTGTGGGTATATATATTTTATATATATATATATACTATACACAGTACATATACACATAGTGTACATATATACACACACATGTATGTGTGAGTATATACTATGTATATATTATATATATATATACTCTATATGTGGGTATATAACTATATATATACCAAATGTGTGGGTATATGTGTATATATAAAGTATACATATATATACACATGCTATACATAGTACATATATACATACTGTATATATACACGCTATACATAGTACATATATACATACTGTATATATACACACACATACATATGTGTGCATGTGTGTATATACACATATTAAATATACATATATGTATATGTGTACATACTATGTATATACTATATATATGCTATATGTAGTACATATATACCTAGTACATAGTAAGTAATTATGTCCTGCAAAAATCTCAGGGTATGCCCATAAGGACTGGTAAATAGCTGCTGCCCAAACCCTTCCTCCAGCATCTCACCCCACCATCCTCAGGATCCAGAGCTTAAGCAGCGAAGCAAAGGGACCCTGGGATCCTGCTTTGGATACACCTAGTATCTCTTTAGATTGGTCAGGACCTGTAACAGGTTTTGCCAAACATTTTTATTATCATTCCTGCAAAGTCATAGAATACACTATGTCTACAAAAATCAAGCTGGAGAAGGAATGGGGGAGATATGTGGACTTTTCAGAATCAGAGGAAAGTCATCAGGAAAAGCTAGAGAAAATCCTGGGGATAAAGAAACCCTGCAGCTAAAATGTAAAGGACTCCCCGGCCCCAAGAGTGAGGAAGTTGTGTCCCCTTCCTTCATGCCTGAAGTCCAATCTCCTGCCTTGTCCACCCAGCACAGGTGAGAAATTTAAGGACCTTGCATTTCAAGGAGTCATAGGCATTGAGATGTGGTTACAGACATTTTCCTATTCTATCTTTAAGTCAGCCCAAAAGATAAACATTTGGGATCGGGTCACTGGTCTGAATATTTAACTCCATTGCTACTCTAGCACTGAGTAAGTGAAATCTCAATTGCTCATCTCACCCCTGAGAATGTACAGAACCAGAACTCCGAAAGGCAGGATGCCCGACTCTCTGCCTGACCTCTGAAACCAGTGCACATGGGTTATAAGTACCGTCACTTATTCAGCTGTCCTGTGGCAGTTACACGCACATGCCTGCCATTCAGAGATTTGGAGTGTGCATTGACATCGGTGTGTGTGTTTGTGAAGATAAATGGGTGCTTGTTTTGATGCAGGGCATGACACAAGGGCCCTGCTATTACACTGTCAGGAACCTCACGGTAAAGCCCATAGGATGGGTTATGGCCCTGGACTCGCTCGCTTGTAGACCTGTTCAGGGTATAAGCTGTTTTCAGCCTACAATTTTCTTTTTTCTTTTCTTTCTTTTTTTGGCTGCGCCTTCAGCATGTGGAAGTTCCCTGGGCCAGGGATCGAACCTGAGTCAAAGCAGAGACCTGAGTCACTACAGTGACAACACTGCATCCTTAACCTGCTGTGCCACAAGGGAACTCTGCAATCATCTTTTTAACAAAGGAACAGAAGCTTTCCCTGAAATAGAGCACTGACTCAAATCAACAACGATTAAGTAAATGAACGATTTTGTGGAGGGATTTCCTTCCCCCAAAATATAGAATAGATAACTGTCAAGGGCCTGCTGTAAAGCACAGAGAAATCTACTTAATATTCTGTAATAACCTATATGAGAAAAAAAATGAAAAAATAACCAAAATCAGAATAAAATAAAATATTATATATATAAAGCTGATTCCATTTGTCATACACCTGAAAATAAGACACCACTGTAAGTCAACTATACTCCAACAAAATTGTAAGAAAATACAGCCCTATTTCTGGTAGTTCAAAAAATTGCTGTAAAAAATGTGCATTTTAGGAGAAGGAAGAATCAGAAGATGACTATAAACCTTAGGGAGTATAGAAGACAAAAAAGGAAAATGGAGTTACTGTAGTTATCCTATTGGGGTAAATGTAGGAAAAATTAACTCAGAAACTAAAAGAATATTCAGGTGCACCAAATATATAGTTCACAGCCCTCTGAGCACAGCACAAGGGCATATGCACTGAACAAGTCAGGGAGACACCAGGCCCAGAGCCTCAGCAGGAAAAACAGCCCCCGAAGTTGTCCACAGGACCATCCTGACACACTCTGAGGCTACAGCCACTAATGAGGGTTGAAAAGTGAGATGACCTTGGTGTGTCTTTCCCTGCACCAGACACACAATTCCACCACTGTTTTTCAGATCAAAGCTTTTGGCCTTTTTCACCCGCCTAATATGTTGTTTGCCAAGCTTTCACTGAAGCCATGTGATGAATTTGATTTAACCATAAAGATGGCTTTAGCAGAGATTTTGGTGATCTTAATAATTCGTCATTCCAGTGAAGGACCTGAGGTCCACATCCAGCCGCACGCTGTTGCCTGTCTTCTCCTGACTGTGGGTGCCCGGGCAAAGGGCTGGGCTGGAGCTATAGCCCAGGGAACACTGGTTAAAAGGTCTGATTGTTGGGAGTTCCCATTGTGGCTCCGCAGCTTATGAACCCACCTAGTATCCATGAGGATGCAGGTTCGATCCCTGGCCTTGCTCAGTTGGTTAAGGATCTGGTGTAGCCAACAAGCTGCAGTGTAGCTCACAGACAAGCCTTGGATCCCTCATTGCTGTGACTGTGCTGTAGGCCGGCAGCTGCAGCTCTGATTCGACCCTTAGCCTGGGAACTTCCATATGCCGCAAGTACAGCCCTAAAAAAAGCAAAGGTCTGATTGTTTTCTTGTTTCATAAGTGTCAGACTGCCTGGATTCAAATCCTGGCTCCATCACTTTGTCACTTTGTGACCTCTGGCAACGTATTGAAACTTAGTGACCCATATATGCCATGGGGATAATAATAGTGTCATTATAGGAAGCACATTTGGCGATATATACAAAGTACTTAGCACATTGCCTGTTCGTAGGAAAGCACCTAATAAATCTTAGCTGCTGTAATAATGAAGCACTTGCCCTATTTTTCAAAAGCCATTTTAGCCTGATCAAGTCTGTACAAAAAAGGCTATTGATGACAAAGTTTTTACTCTCTTCTTTCTAATAATGTCAGCGGCTAAAGATTTCTGTAAGTTCATTTGTATCTATTAACTTAACTTGAAAACGCTGGAGATTTGGTCTTTCTTCGGAGAGATTTATGTGAGGATGAAAGGGCCCTCACTTGCATTAAACCGTATCGCCACCCATGTGCATTATGTTGATTCTTAATATCTATTATCTGCATGTGTGACACTGAACCATGTAAAAGCAAAATGTAGGTGCTTCTGCCAAAAGGAAGTGGATTCAAAGGAGGAGAAGCAGAGCCTTTGCAAGAAGAAAACTGTCCTATCTCTCAGCCAGTGTCAGAATGTGGAAATGTTTACAAAATGCTCATTAAAAGAAAAAAGGATTGCAAGATAGAAACAAAATCTGGTGCACAAGTTTACACTAGGGAGATAAGAAAGGCTAGGCCCCTATGGGGGATTTTGTTATCCAATTACTGCAACCTGACTTTTGGTGTTGGGGGGTGTGTGTGGGAAGAGTGGCGGGGGGAGGGAGAGAGAAGGGAAGTTTCCAAACTTGTCTCCAGTGACAGGAGACATTTATGCTCTGCAAGATAAAACTGCCACTTAGAGCCCAGGAGCGCTAAACCTTCCTGGGCTGGCCTTGGGGCTCGAGCAGAGCTATGGGTTTCCTGGCCCTACAGCTGTGCGCGCTCTCCTGCCTGGTGGCTGCCTGGGTTTCTGGCAGCCCCATCATGAGCCTGGAGCAGTCGCCTCTGGAAGAAGATATGCCACTCTTTGACGATGTCTTCTCAGAGCAAGATGGTGTCGACTTCAACAGCCTGCTCCAGAGCATGAAGAACGAGTTTCTCAAGACATTGAACCTGTCTGACATCCCGATGCAGGACTCAGCCAAGGTCGACCCCCCCGAGTACATGCTGGAACTCTACAACAAATTTGCCACAGATCGGACCTCCATGCCCTCTGCCAACATCATTAGGAGTTTCAAGAATGAAGGTAGGTTGACGTTTTACTGATGAAATCTGGCTTTGCGTTTTCAGAAGCACTAGGTAAATGGACCATGCAAGGGAGGGATACAGATAAAAGTGAAAACGTCTGTAGAGGGGTGTGTGTGGACACAGACACACAGAAACAATGTACAGTGTGTTCTGTAACGTCTTCATTTTCCAAATGGCATTAAAAGGGATTAAAGAATATCTTTTTATCCAGAGTTGTAGGGTGTCTGCCATTTTGACCTCATCATTGGGCCTTTAAAATTTTTCAATTTGGACGGCAGGTCATAAAAGATGTTAATGTTAGTCTACCACCATACTTCTGCCCTTTTCCCAGATAGGCCTCAGTTCCATTTGGCTTTTAATTGACCACAGTATTTGTCAGCTTCTGAAAATGATGAAAGTAGACAAAATACAGAAAGTGGCCGTTTGTGTTTCCCTCAACCTTTGGGTGAGTTTCCATTCTGGGACCTGATGTAAGAAGTGTTCAAACAGAATGGAAACGTATGTTTTCGAGATTCTTCCTAAAGTTCTGTTTCTTTGATGTGACGTGTATATCCTTGAAGCCCTGTGTATAGTTTCCGGGAAGTGTGCAAGGCCCAATTAATGATCCGGCTTATTGTGTGTCCTTACAAAAAGCAAAGCACAAGCTTAGATATCAGTGGGAAAAATGTGTTTTCTTCCCCTCCCTAGATCCTTATGAAGTCCTAAATCTAAGGATCTAGCAAGGTAATTCTTTGTTTAATAGGATGCAAGTAGTCAAGATTTTTGTGGCTAATATCAAATACTCGATTCCAATATGGGTGGTGGGTCCAAAGAAAGCAATTCTTCACAGTTACCAATTATGCTTTTATAGTCATTAACCAGGTGCAAAAGGGGGTTTGAGTAGATGTTGGCCAAATGTTCTTGAAAGCAAAAAAGGCAGTGGCAAAACAACAGTACAGGATTTGGATTTTTGAGACAGGCCTGACTTTGTCAATGTGGATAATTAGCTTAATTTCCCTGAACCTCTATTTCTTCATCTGTAAATTAGGGATAATATTCCTACATAACAGAGTTGAGTGATTTCAAAGAGGTTATGAGTAAGAAAACACTGAATTTACTATGAAGTGTTGAACACTCGCTAGCGATCATTAATGAATTCCTTAAATTCTAGGTATTGGAGGAAATGTTAAACAGGCATTAGCCAGTCCTGGGGATAACTATCTGCCTTTAAAATTCAGGTGGCTGCCAAAATGTTAAATATTCAGGAACATATTGGAAATATTACTTAGGAACATTTAGTAACATAATGGAAATGACCAGCTGAAGTTACCGATTCCTTTTGGAGTCAGTCTGAATTGAAAATCAACAGCCTTCTCCCTGGGATGTTTTGGATGCTGAGCCCTGGGTGGCTGAATCAGGGTGTGGATGGGAAGATGTTCACATCCCCAGGGGAAAATAGGAGCTTTTCCGTTCTCATTTCTCCTATGGAGGATTTGGATGGTCCAGGTCAGGAAGAGGAGTTTTCAGAGCTTCTTATTTCTCATGATCAGTGAGGACAGGGCAAACTTCTTAGGGGACAAGCCAGCTGCCCGCACCTCTGCCAGAATCCATGGGTGAAAATGCACAGCCCGAGGTCATGCATCCTGCTGGCTGACATTGTCTCTCTTTGATTCTTTGCGTTGACTCAGTGCAGCTCCCTAAGAGACAGCAACACGGAACAAAACCTCCTCCAAATCTAACTAATCAGAGGAAAAGGAGCGCTGCTTCCAAGGTGAAAAATATGCTACTTCATTTCCTACCACTGCTTTGATTTCACCTTGTCATCTTGGGGAAATCAGTTCTCTGCATTGAGGCTTGATTTCTTCCAGAATAGCATGAACACAGTAGCAATGTATGCATTATAGGCTCATTGTAAGAGCTAAATAAAACAATTTGCAAAGCACCTGGCACATGGCATTTGCTCAACAAATATTAGTTCCTTAACCTGAAATGTAATGCCTCCATCTAGTATTGTATTTGCACATGAACACTGAATTTACTTTTTTTATCAGCTTTATTGAAGTATAATTGACATTCAATGAACTTCACATATTTAAAGTGTAGAAGTTGATAGGTTTTGATAGGTTTTGACCAATGTAAGCATCCATTGGAGCCATCATCACAATCAAGAGTGAGCATATTCATCACCACCAAAAGTTTCCTTGTGCTCCTTAGCAATCCCTTCCTCCCACGACAGCGAGCTTTTACTCTGCATTGTTCTAGTTAATGGAACAACTAGTCTACTCCCCTATTTTTGGTCTTCTCACATGTCCTGTCCAAGGGGTGTCAGGTTTCCTCCATTCCTATAAGAGGGGACAACCACCCAATTACTTGATGTAATAAGGACAAATGTCATTCCTATAAACTAATTTGGTCTGATGCCCAGAATCATCACTGAATCAATATTTTTAAGGTGCTACCTCTGTTTAAAGCATCGTGGTAGATTAGAGGTGTGGAGGGGAGTTTAAACTGTAGTATCTATCATTATGATGACAATCTAGTTGGAAAGATTTCCACTCATAAAGACAACTGAAAAACAGGGACATAAATGGCGAAGTCACAGGAGAGATATAGAGAGTAAATAATCAAATTACCCAGGTGGGAGTGAACATCCAGGTAGGGAGGTGAGGAAGGAAGGTCCCACAGGGAGTGGTCACAGCTGGATAGATGGAGATGAGGGGATAGAGCTTTCCAAGGGTCAGAAGAACAGATCCAAAGGTACAATATACACTAAAGCAGACAAGTGTTTTGGTGAAGTGGTAAATGTATCAGTCTACTCTAAAGGAGACTTTGTTTAATCTTTGCTTAAAAGATTTGTTTAATCTTTCAACAAATATTAATTGATCAATTGCAATGTTCCATGCTGTAGAGGATGAATGGGATCAGGAGGTGAAGACCTGGTTAGAGCTAGTTTTGAGAGCCATGCTAGGGAGTTCAAATTCATTCCATTGACCATTGTTCCCCATTGACAGCATATGAGATGATTTTAAGTGGTACCCAGAGGAAACTGTCAATCGTGTGAAATCATTACATATTTTTGTTAATGTGGATTAAAAAAAATTGACGTAACTCTCACCCCAACCCCTCATTTCGTGAATACTGTTACCTAGGACAAGTCTAAAAGAGGAAGCAAGCATTCAAATAATCAGATCAAGTTAAAGAAAAATATTAAAGAGTACAATCTGGAACAGCAACCCCACTGAAATCAAGAATTGGGTATACAGTTGGGGAAATGCTGCCAAAGATGATGGGGGAAGCCCTCAAGTGGTGGTCCTTAACATCTGTGGTGTCATGGAACCTTTTGATTGATGACAAATGTCTTCAGGGATTCCTTGTAAGCAGGTGTTACCTGGGCAAGTGTATGGGAGCTTGGGACTCCGAAAAATTCTCAGAGAGGAAGTCAACCTAATATTTGGAGGCATGCTTCTAAAACTAAAGGACCTTTAAAATTTTATTTCATAAACATTCTGAGTGATTCCTACAGGCAGTACTTCCATACCAGGTGCTAAGGATATACAACTAAAGCAGTCAGTCTATCCCCAAGGTTCATTTCCCCACCCCCATTCTTCCTTATGGAGGACCACCACCCCAGGTTCAAACTCCCTTAAACTCCCTTAGTTTTATGGCTCTCTTGTTGACCTTGCCAGGCTTTGGTGTCTAGAGCAAGGGTCAGCAAACTTTTTCTGTAAGAGGGCAGGCAGATCGTAAATGTTTTAGGTTTTGTGGGTCGTGATCTCTGTTGAGACCATTTAACGCTCCCATCATAGCGCAAGGGTAGCCACAAACACAATACAGAAACAAATGGGTGAAGCTGCTTTCTAGTGACATTTTATTTCCCAAAACAGGTGGCAGGCCTGCTGTTGTAGCTAGGTTTACCAACCCCGGGTCTCAGTGGATGTTTTTCAGGAACACTCTGACTATGTGGCAAGTACATTCCATGGCAAGTACAAACATGAAAAGCCATGACATCCTCATCCTCGAACTTCAAGAACAGAACCACCACCACACGTCTCATGTGATAGCTCCTCACTGGTTAGAAAAATCAGGGGCTCAGATGCACAATCTCCATGGTCCCTCCCAGTTCTATTATTCAGTGGCTGATAAGATACTCAAGCAAGGCTGGGTACATTTTCTCTTAGTCATTAAGTGGCCATTTTCCATTTTAGTCTTGGCAGCTTAACTCAGTCTGGTGTTGGACACTTGACCTTCAGTATTTTTTCTTAGAGAATGCTAACACTGTGTTTGTTTTCATGGATCTTCCCTCATTCTCTGCAAGCTTCCTGAATGGACAGGGCCTCTTACCGCATCTGTTTTTATAAATCAGCATCTGTTTTACTTGGCGACGTCCTGCAAGTCTGTCTTTTTTTTTTTTTTTCAGATCTGTATTCCCAACCTGTCAGTTTTAATGGGCTCCGAAAATACCCTCTCCTCTTCAATGTGTCCATCCCTCACCATGAAGAGGTCACCATGGCTGAACTCAGGTTGTACACCCTGGTGCAAAGAGATCGCCTGATGTATGAAGGCGTGGACCGGAAGATTACCATTTTTGAAGTACTCGAGAGCCAAGGGGACCATGAGGGTGAAAGAAGCCTGCTGGTCTTGGTGTCAGGGGAGATCTATGGAACCAACAGTGAGTGGGAGACTTTTGATGTCACCGATGCCATCAGGCGTTGGCAAAAGTCAGGGTCATCCACCCACCAGCTGGAGGTGCACATCGAGAGCAGGCAGGGAATGGAGGACGCTGGCAGGGGACAACTGGAAATAGACATCAGTGCCCGGAATAAGCATGTCCCTTTGCTTGTTGTGTTTTCCGATGATCAAAGCAGTGAGAAGGAGCGGAAGGAGGAACTGAGTGAAATGATCGCCCATGAGCAATTTCCAGAACTGGACAACCTGGGTCTGGGTGGTTATTCCAGTGGACCTGGGGAAGAGGCTTTGCTACAGATGAGGTCAAACATCATCTATGACTCCACAGCCCGTATCAGAAGGAATGCAAAGGGCAACTACTGCAAGAGGACCCCGCTCTACATCGACTTCAAGGAGATTGGCTGGGACTCTTGGATCATCGCCCCACCCGGCTACGAAGCCTATGAATGCCGTGGTGTTTGCAACTACCCCCTGGCAGAACATCTCACCCCCACGAAGCATGCGATTATCCAGGCCTTGGTCCACCTCAAGAATTCCCAGAAGGCTTCCAAAGCCTGCTGCGTGCCCACCAAGCTGGAGCCCATCTCCATCCTCTACTTAGACAAAGGTGTCGTCACCTACAAGTTTAAATACGAAGGCATGGCCGTCTCTGAATGTGGCTGTAGATAGAAGAGGAATCCTTTGGCTTATTTAATAACTGTAAATGTGTATATTTTGTGCTCCTATTTAATGAGATTATTTAATAAGAGTGTACAGATCATAGAGGCTTGCTGCCTTAGGGAACGTGACAGGAAGGTTTGTCATAGGAAATGCATACTCTACAGTCTAGTCCCTTCCAATCTGTTTCTCTCTGGACTTGCCATTTCCTGGCAATGCCATCTCCAACAGCAAGCCCACACTCCTTGCCCTCTATGTCATCTTGAAAGCAACACCCCTAAACAGAAATACAGTGTCGAGAGGTAGATATTTCTGGATGTATTTGTGTACATAGATCAACTCATAACACCCTTTTGGTTCCATAGGGGCAGAGTTCACGCACACATGAATGACCCAGTCAAATGCGTCTGTGTTGAAACCCACTGGTACGTTCCCAGTCACCTCTTCTCTGAGTAGGATTTACATCAAGATCAATTGCCCCCGGAATTTAACCATCCTAGGATGTATTGCATTTCCCAGGTACTATTGGAAATGTAGATGTAGCCTTTGTCAGTTGAGTTTCTGCCATTATTCAGAGCAGCAGGGCCTGGTAAAGGAGGTGGCATGGTTCGGGAAGGGCTTCTTGGATACAGAAACCAAATGGCCTCAAGAGGCAGTTGCCTCAAGGGACAACAGCAAAGAGTGAGCCCAGGCGGGAGCAAGGTGCTCTAGAGGGCAGTGCCTGGTCAAGAAAGGAAACCAGAGGGGACTTTAGGCTGACATTGGTTCCCGAGGCAATAGAAAGCAAGGCCATGTGGGTGGGCCTTTATGGCTGCAGAGGGTAACGGAGGGTGGGAAGGGGCAGAGGATAGAGATGCTAACCTAGGATGTGTTTATAAAATTCTAAGCAGTTCTAACTGGAGAGTTAAATATTTTGGACACAATAAAATTATCACAGCCCAAGAGGAGGAAAACCAGAAGGCATCTGTTTGTTGGACTCTTCACTTCGTACTCTTTTTCTTCAAGTCTTCATACTTCTCCTTCGCCTCTGAACCTCTGCCCTGCTTACTTCCACCTTTCCCCTTCCCTCTCTTTTTCCCCCAGCACCTTGTATCCTTCTCTCATTCCCACATCCCCTGTCTTCCCTGGTCTTCCTTGCTCCTCCCTGGAAAGCATTTTCTCTTAGGACAAAAGGAGTTAGTGCTCTAATTTCTAGAATTCCCCCTGAAGGTTGATTGCTATTATCTTTTTATATTAGCAATTTAGTTGATTGCTAATATCCTTTATAAAATGTTTTCTTTGTGAGGAATTCTTGAGAATTCTGTACAAAAGAGAATCAGAGTCAAAATGAATGCACTTGGATTAATGAATTAATAAATAGATACACAACAAAATGACTTGAAAGCTAAGCCCACATTTGGAAATCAGATTGGCCCCATGGTAGGAAACCTGTAGCCTTCCCATCCTTCCCACTCTGTAGTCTTTCCATTTGGAAAGTGTCCAGGACTAAGGGACTGTGAAATATACCTGATGAGCAGAGTCCAGGCATCTGCCCAGCAATTGGCCAGTTGGAAGGATACTGAGACTCTGGCTCTGTCCCTGTGCCAACCCCCCCACCACTCCCAGCCCAGGAGGGACTGAAAGCGTTGCTCAGGGAGGACCAGGGCAAAGGGTTTCTCAAACTGTTCTGACACCTCCAGGCAGATGACACAAATGGTCCAAGCTAGTGGGGAATGTGGTTTCAGGTACATTGACCCCACCACCACCACCACTGGGTGCTGCAATTTTTTTCTCTTTACCCCAGGAAATCATCAACCTCTCTTTTGCAAACCTCTGGGGTCATAAATACATCTTGCACTAGAAAATAGGGGAAAGGGAAGCTATTTTGAAAGACATTTGGCCCAGTGTGGACCTCAGCTCTGCACATCTATTGTTTGCTGGTGAATATCATTGCCCCTAGAAGAGTGGTATTTTGGACATCAGTATATAGAGAGGGACTGACAATTTGAGATAGTCATGCAACTCAGAATCATTCATTCATAGAATACCCTCCATAGAAAATGGGGTGTGTGTGTGTGTGTGTGTGTGTGTGTGTGTGTGTGTAACTGGTTTTATAGAGCCACACTTAGTGGTCCTCGGTGGAATGTGGTACAACTTTTATATCCATATACTCACCATATACTCACTTGCTCTACAGTACTCATCTTTTCTAAAAGACACTGTAAGAGACAGCCAGTAAGACCTTGGTGGAGAGGGATTGGTCTAGTTAGATTAAAAAATCAAACAAACTTTTCTTAATATGTAAAACATTTAAGACAGTGGTAGGTTGGTGAACTCTTTATAACCAGCAATGATGGGGTAGGGGAGAGCTCTGATTTGTGGGTTTATATGATGTGAACACCCTCTCCATGGCCCATTTTAAGCTACCAATGGGATGTCAGCCAGCTAGAAAAATTCCCAAAAATGTAACAGTAGCCATGCCTGCCAGCTCCTATACCCGCCTGCTAATAGCACACTTATATTAGAAACCTAAAGGCTCTGCTTTCTACACGTCCTCGGCTTGGTCCTGCCAGGTTCCTGGAGAAGCCTTGTCTTGAGCCCTTATAATCACCCTTCCATTAAAGAGACGTGAAAATCTCGGCTGTTGGCAACCAGAGTGCCCATCCAGATGCTTCTCCTTTTACCACAGTCCAGGTGTAAACATGCATTTCTAAGATTGCCTTCCACCCTATGGGAAGAGAGTGCAGAAAGCCCCTTGTTGGTTATTTAAATGTTGCTAGGGGCATTCTTTTTCTGGCTTTCTTCTCATCAAAAAATGAAAACACACCAAATAATAGTGGACCCTTCCCAGCTCCCCCAGGCCTCCTGAAGCATACCTGCAACTCCCCAAATCACTGAATTAATACCAAGCCAGGAAGGCGTCAGATCCTTAGGAAAGTAGAATTCACTACTGGGTTCTCTGGCCATAGACCTTTGCTATATCCCACACCAGCTTTTTTTTTTTTTTTGACACTTTTCTGGCTGAATTAATTATCACTGAAGTTGATAAATAGTAATGACTCTTGAGGAGAAGGCTCTGTGAGGGACTTTGGCAGCCAACAACCAAAATATTCATGTACAAGTTTCTAGGTTTCCTACTATTTATTGATGGATATATTTATTTTTGTAATATAGTGTAGAATACCAAATATTTTATTTTTTATGTTTGTGATTCCCTCTTGGATCAAAGAGTCTTTTGTGCTTTTCCAAGTGTATCTTCCCCTGAGAAGGACTCTTTTTACAACGTATGGCCTATATTTTCTTCTCTCGGCCTCAACATTTCCTGGTAGCTTGAGAAGCCTTGCCATAAGCTTGCCGTGACTTTGTATATTTGTATCTTGTAGGCATGCTGTGAGCCCCTCGGAATATTTACCGATTTGTAAATAGGATGGTTTTCACTCCAGCGTAGGGGTTCCAGAAAAAAATCAACCAATGAATGTCATTCTGATGAGCTGACATTGTCATTTTACGGTGAGAGGCAAATGTTAGGCTGTGAGGAACTGTGACTGCTGCTCAGTGAATGGAGACAATATTTAATTGGGGCCTTTCTGCTCCCACACTGGGTGCCCCCCCACGACTGACTGTATCCATCACCTTCACTAACCCACCAATTCAGAGACCTGATTGGACAAATCCATTTGTCATTTTCTCCCCCCTGTCTTTTTTAAGGCCGCACCCATGGCATGTGGGATTTCCTGGGCTAGGGGTCGAAGCAGAGCTGTAGCTGCCTGCCTACCCCTCAGCCACAGCAATGCCAAATCCAAGCCATGTCTGCAACCTACACCAGAGCTCACGGCAACGCCGATCCTTAACCCACTGAGCGAGGCCAGGGATGGAACCCGTGTCCTCATGGATGCTAGTCAGATTTGTTTCCACTGAGCCACGATGGGAAGTCTGACAAATCCATTTGTAATTGGATCAATGACTCTATAAATGTGAAAAATCTTAATTTAGTGATTTCCCCAAAGAATCTGCCTCAAAGTACCTACTTCTTTCCCTGTGCATATTTTTTTTTTTTTGGTCAGGGAAATTCATGGTAAATATTTTCCCCAGAACTGCTAGTAAATATTTTAGTATTCTTTGGAATCTTTTTTAAGGAAAAGATATCTTCATTGAAAGGAGTTTTACATTTGACTTCTTACTGGACACATCCACTGACCATCAAGTTCAGCAGTGTTTTAGCAAAGCCATTTGCAATTTGTCTGTAACATCGAGGGGATGTTGCCCTTTTTAAAGACTGCATCTTTTTGTAGCGTCATCGTGGGTTCTACTTAACCCTTTTCTGATCTGGTAAAAAAAAAAAAAAAGCAATGCTTCTGTGACTTTGTGCATTTTCTTGCCTCCAATGAGGACATTTGGTTTCACACATTAGGTGAGAGGAAAGTAGATAACACTGTGTAAGAACAGCGTAAAAGGGTGTTTCTGGATGTGGAAATGTATCCATAAATTAATAACCCCATCAAGGAATGACCATTTGTTGTGAGCAGCATGTTTCTGTCACACTCATGGGCACTAGTTTTGTGAGTGTCTGGCCTGATCGCAGTGGGGATGCAGACAAACTTGTGCCCACCTAACAAGCCTCTGCAAATGTAGAACATTAACTAATCCCAGGGTCACACCGGCTCAGCTGAAGCATGTTCATGTTCTCTTGTAAAACTGTGTCCAAAGTTACATAGTAACTATTTGACTGAAGTTGGAAATAAGCATTTCACACTGTGGTCACAGGCAACCTGTGTACATTCAGAATCATCTTGTTAAATAAAATGGAAAAATTATTTTGACCATAATAACGTGCAGCTTATTTTTCCTTGAGATAAAATCTTTTCTGCTTCCTTAATTTTTTTTTTTTTAACATTTCTGATTCGTGGCCTCTGCAGATGTAATAAAGCTTCCTGCTATGTCAGCAGAGCATGGTCTGAAGAAACGATGAGTTGGTTTCGGCTTCTAAGTGGTCTCACCAGAGGGAGTGTGTGGATGGTTTTCCCATTCCCCACAACATTCTGTAAATCCCAAGAATGCCAGAGACATGGAAAGAAAATGAAAGTAGATCCTCTTTGTCAATATTTGAGAAGCAGTTCTTTGAGTTTGGAATGAGGCAGATTGGAAAGAAATTACTTTGGGTTTCACAAAGGAAGAAGTCTGAGGTTAAACGTGTCAAATGTTTTGAAAGATCACATAAGAACAAAGAAATGACCATTGGAAGACCTATGTCATGTGATGCAGAAAAAGCAGTTATTTTTCAATATTTACCTTCGTGGGAGTGTTCCCAGAACCTTCACTGTTCCAGAACCCTGCGCATATTCCTATTGCCCCAAAACCAAGACAATCCAAGGTAACACAGACCTCTCTCTCCACTCCCAAGTTCACCTGAGCATCTGAAGAAAAAAAGCAATTACTTTGGGAAACATATTCATGCTAAATTTCGCTGAAATTTGATTATTGAACCTTTATAGAATCTCAGGCTTAGGAAGGGAATCATGAAGTTATATGAAGGCCACTCCCTCCAACGTCCCAGGAAAGCACTTTTCATCTTTTCTGCAAATATTCATGATGAGAAGAGAACACACCACCTTCTTAAGGGCACCCAAGACGTGCTAGATTGGTTGCCTTGATTACACTCACTTCATCAAATAGGCTAGGGCCTTCTGCACATGAGTTACATAGGGCAGGAGAGAGAAAGCTGACCAGAAAGTTACTAGAATTTTTCCTTATATGGAACAGAAGTCTCTCCTGGTGTCCTTAAGTTTCTCAGTTCTCAATTTTTTTTTTTTTTTTTTAGATCATACCTGCAGCATGCTTTGGAAGTTCCTGGGCCAGGGATTGAACCCACGCCACAGCAGTGACCCAAGCACAGCTGTGACAATGCCAGATTCTTAACCCACTGAGCCACTCTTGGGGCCGCACATATACCTCTAATTCATCTGCATGACAGCCCCTCCGGTTTGCAAACAGCTCTTCCGTCCTTCTGGATCCGCTGTCCTCCTTTTCCTGCAAAAGCATGTATTTAAACATAGGGCCAAAAAGAGCAGGCTCCCTCAGTTGGATGAAAACAGAAGGAAGGCTCGCCCCCAGGCAAGACTCAGGGCCTCAGGGGGTGATAGGCCCACTGAGCAAACAGACACAGCTGCCTGTCCTGGAAGGAAGTGTTCACTCTTCTGGCAGAATGGGGGATTTGAAGGACATAGAGACAGTCCCAGGTGGGCGGAAATTCCTCCCATCAGACACTCATCCCACACCTCTTCTGGAGGGAATCCTCCGGTGGGCTGGCTGGCAGGCTATATCTGGCAAGTGCTCCCGCAGGAAGACAGCCCCTATCCCCGCAGTATCAGGAGAATTGATAAGAGCAGGATAAGAGTTCCAGCCGTGGAGGAAAGGGAATGAGAACTTGAAACTGAGAAAGCCTGGAAAACCATTCTTAGGACGTGACTTGGAGTCAATGTATTCACCCTCATCTGTCAATAATTCCATCTCGGGGTGTCTCTCCCAGGATGGAGTCTGGATCTATTCTTCATGTGCGGTCAGACCTGAGCTGGGCAGCATAAGACCAGCCACTCCGGTTCTAGGAGTTTCTCATCTTCTGATACAACCTGGCATCGATTTGGGCAAACAGGGCTGTAAGTTACTGGGAGGATCGTTTGTTTACAAAGTAAGAGGAAAAAAAAAAACATTTTCAGAGCTTAGATCATATGCTCACTAGCGTTTACAGAAACTAATAGTGCGCCTAATGTGGACGGATCTTTCTGGTGTTGTGGGAAAACAATGCCAGCAGAGGGACGGCATGTGACTCCGGTCACATGGATGAGAGGCCACTTTTGTGCAGAAGTGACTATTTGTAAATAAGGGGCGTATTTGGAGAAGGTGAGAGCTTGTTAACTTGGGTGGTTATAAATGGCTTATGTGATTATCTTCAACTCACTCTCCTGAACTGTCAGTTTACAAGAACCAGTTCCTGCCCTGTCTCAGCCTCCCTCAGACCATTCACACAGACCCAGAGAAGCTCATCTCCTCCCAAGAAGAAAGCCCAGTAACACACACACATCCCAACCCATTTTTACTCTTCATTGTGATTGTGAGAGTCTTTAGAACTTAAATGTGAGTTAGGCCACTCAGCTCAAATTTAGAGTCTTTGGTGGGAAGTATGAAGCTCTATTGTCAAAACAGGATTCGGCAGGTGTTTCCATTGTGGCTCAGCAGGTTAAGAACCCGACTAGTATCCATGAGGATGTGGGTTTGATTCCCTGGCCTCCCTGAGTGGGTTAAGGATCCAGAGCAGCTACAAGCTGTAGTGTAGATCGAAGATGCCACTCAGATCCTACGTTGCTATGGCTGTGGCTTAGGCTTGCAGCTCCAGTCTAGAAACTTCCAAATGCTGAAGGTGTGGCCATAAAAAGAAAAAAAAAAAATCAGGATTCGATAGAAAATTTTCACTCATGGGACACAAGGCTAGCCTTCTCCCACGAACACGGAAATGATATTAGAAACTCCAGTTCTGGAGTTCCTATCGTGGCGCAGTGGTTAACGAATCCGACTAGGAACCATGAGGTTGCAGGTTCGGTCCCTGGCCTGGCTCAGTGGGTTAACGATCCGGCGTTGCCGTGAGCTGTGGTGTAGGTTGCAGACATGGCTCGGATGCCGTGTTGCTGTGGCTCTGGCGTAGGCCAGTGGCTACAGCTCCGATTGGACCCCTAGCCTGGGAACCTCCATATGCCGCAGGAGCAGCCCAAAGAAATAGCAAAAAGACAAAAAAAAAAAGAAAGAAAAAAAAAGAAACTCCAGTTCTAATCCCTCACTAGTATTTTTGCTTAAAATATATGACATAACCTTGCCAATTATGAAGAAATATCTGATGAACCCATTTGGAGAACATTCTGGAAAAGAAGCAGACAGTAGTCTCTAAAATCCTTGATGAAAGGCAAAGAAAAACTGAAGAACTGTTACAGAGGAAAAGAGGCTAAAGAGACATGACAACCAAATGCAACACATGATCCAGAACTGGATCCCAGATCCATCTCCCTCCCTCCCCCAAGGGCAAAAGGACCCCTTTTTGCTGAGTTCACTACAGTTCCCCAGTAGAGTGCCCAACTCTACCAACTGTACACTTTCAAATGATAGTCCTTTTAGAAAGTCTTCTGCATGGTCATTGCTCTTTTCTCTGAAGCTGTGGGAAGTTGTGTGGGAGGCATACCTAGGCTTTTTGCCCAATGTAATTTGCAAGAAGCAAGCAGGCAGCATTCAAAATAAGACCTTTGCCCAGTGGGTAAACTCAACAGAAGGAACAGACCCGAGGGAAACTGCTCATGTGGCCAACGTGATGTCAGGACATGAGCTACAGCCAAATATTTTCCTGAAATAACCAAACGCAACACTCCATTCCCCGAAAAGAAGCGTGCTTTTCAGGCAGTAAACCATCTGTTTCGAGTGTTTAGAAAACGGATCTCCAATCACTGGTAGTTTAAACTTCCTTATACCCCAGTTCAATGTTTGATAAGGAAGGAGTGCTAACAGGATGGGAACTGAGTTACTATATTAAGAAACCCAGCCAGAACAAAAAACAGCCCCCTGCAGTTATTTTGTTTATGTTCCAAATCCATCTGTTTTAATTACCACAATATTTACATGAGAACAGCTCCAGTTACATCTTTTGCTGCAACTGTCACATGCTTTGTTCTTTGATGTTTTTTTATTTTATTGGGGGGGGGGTGTCGTTGTTGTTGCTTAAAAAAAAAAATCCTACAAAAGCACAACACGGTGAAATCACATCATAGTATCCTGGCTCCTGAGGGCCAGGCCCTCTTGCTTTGTAGAGTTCACGGTTAGATATCAGGTTGATAGATAAAATATGGGCTGTTCAGATAAATTTAAGTCTACAATAAACACTGAACAATTTGTCGAGCATGGCTCAAAACTTACATAGGACATACTTACACTCAAAACGTATTTGTTGTTTATCTGAAATTCACATTTAATAGGGTGTCCTTTGCTTTATTTGCTTAAGTTTGCAGGCTTCCTCAGCTATTGCTTACAAGGGTACATGAGTGGTAAGAACCAGAGGAAATGAAGTTCTCCCATCAATTCCCAAAAGGCCTATTGAGAGCACGACGAACAAGCCTAGCAGGGCTCCTGGTTGAAGGACAGCTTTGAGATTTGACCTTGAAATCCATTTGAAGGTGATACCTGCAAATACTCAAAATAGTAGCCATCACGATCACCTCCTCCTCATTTCCTCAGAAATCTTACCTTCAGAGTTTCTATTTTTCACGTTCACTTGGCCTTTTTTGGATTTCGCTTTATTCATAAAAGTGAAATTGCTGGAGGAAAACAATGCACACATTCAGACCATATCATTCTGAGAGATACTGCCAAGTTACTCTCCAAAAAGTTATACCACGTCATCCCCCATCAGCTGTATAAGAGAGGTCTGTTTCTGTAGGGTTTCCTATATTCAGTACTATTGCTTTTAATGGATGCTCTTATGGTTGAGATGTGTCCCCCTCAAAATATATGTGAGAGCTCTAATCCCAGTACGTCAGAGTGTGACCTTATTTTATTTTATTTTTATTATTTTTTTGCCTATTTGTCTTTTTAGGGCCACACCCGCGGCATATGAAGATTCCTAGGCTAGGGGTCGAATTGGAGCCACAGCCACAGCAACATGGGATCCGAGGCGCATCCGCCACCTACACCACAGCTCATGGCAACGCTGGATCCTTAACCCACTGGGCGAGGCCAGGGGTCAAACCCGCGTCCTCATGGATGCTAGTTGCGTTCATTAACTGCTGATTCATGACAGGAACTCCTGACCCTATTTTAAAATAGGGTTTTCAAAGAGGTCGCTGGAGAGTTCCCGTCATGGTTCATCAGGTTAAGAACCCAACATAGTGTCCATGAGGATGTGAGTTCAATCCCTGGCCTTGCTCAGTGAGTTAAGGATCCAGCATTGCCGTGAGCTGTGGTGTAGGTCACAAATATGGCTTGGATCCTGCATTGCCATGCTGTGGTGTAGGCCAGCAGCTGCAGCTCTGGTACAACCCCAAGTCTAGGCACTTTCATGTGCTGCAGATTTGGCCCTAAAAAAAAAAAAAAAAAAATTAAAAGAGGAGCCGGATTAAAATGAGGTCATTAGGGTGGGCCCTAACCCAACACAACTGGAGCCCTTGTAGAAAGGATGAATTGGGACACAGACATGCACACAGGGAGAACACCATGTAAAGACAAAAGCCAAGGTCAGGGTCATGCATCTTCAAGACAAGGAAGGCCAAAAATTGTCAGCACATCACCCGGAGCTGGGGAGAGACACAGAACATGTTCTCCATCACAGCCCTCGAAGGGATCCATCCTTGCCTGCACCATTATCTTAGACTTTTGGCTTCCTGAACTGTGAGGTTATCCGTTTCTGATGTTTAAGCTGCCAAGTCTGTGGTACTTTGTTACGGCAGCCTAGCAAACTATAGCTGCTATGTACAATAAAGGTAATTAAATACATTACTTTGTTTAATGATTGGTGAGTTTGAATATATTTTCACATATTTCTGAATTAATCCTCTTTATTCCACCAGACTTGTCCAGTCTTTTACCTGTTGATCATACTCTTTTAATCGATTTGATGTATTATGTTCAATTACTACTTTGTTTTATGCTACCAAGTGTTTTCTCAGTTTGTCATTTATCTATTAACTTTTCAAAAAGATTGTAATTTGCTATTCAAAACGCTTACATTTTTATTTAGTCACATCTGTCAGTCTTCTACTTCGTGGCTTTTTGGTTTTGTGTGTCATGCTTAGAAATTGTTGCTCTGTCTCAAAACTATTAAAATATTTTGTTGGCAAAGTAATATTTGGCCTGGCTTAATGAAATAGTCAAAGGAAGGAGAAAAGGTAGAGAGAAGAAGAAAGTGTTTTCTTGACTAGGACCAACACGAGCCAGTTTTACACTGGGCCTGGAAAAACTTCATTTTCTCCCGTGAGTCTTTTAAAAATTTCTAATTTTGAAGTTGCCTTTGAACCTGCAGTTCCTGACTCCTGCAATGCCCAAGGAACCAGGGGTCTACCACAGAGTCTTTTTTAATTAATTTTTTTTTTTTTTTTTTTTTGCGGGGGGTACCTGTGGCACATAGAAGTTTCTAGGCTAGGGGCTGAATCGGAGCAGCAGCTGCTGGCCCACACCACAGCCACAGCAATGCCAGATCAGAGCCATATCTGTGACCTCCACTGCAGGTTGTGGTAACACCAGATCCTTAAGCCACAGAGTGAGGCCAGGGACGGAACCCTTATCCTCACAGAGGCTATGTTGGGTTCTTAACCTGCTGAGCCACAATGGGAACTCCTATCCCAGAGTCTTTCATGCTAATGTCTTTACGCAATCTTATTGGAAGGCATTCCCATTACGTACCACTGTATCACAACCCTGACCCAAATGATGCTTTGAACAATAACAATCATTTATTTTGTTCATGAATATGGGGGTCAGATTCTTCCTTGGCATCTTTGGCAGTCAGATGGTGGCTGGGTCATCCCCAAGTCTTCTTCACTCACATGTGTGGCATCTGGTCTGGGGTACCTACAGTCTCTCTCTCTCTGTCTCTCTGTGCTGACTCTCCACGTGGCTACCTGGGTAACCAGATTACTCGTATGGTGGTAGAAGGTTTCCAGAGTGTGGGTCTAGCCTTGAAAGGCAGGCACCATCACTTCTGCCACATTTTCTGTATTCTGTTTGTGGCTATCAAGCTCATTATCAATGGGAGGGGAATTCACCTCCTCTTTCAACCGGGAAGTGTGTTGATGGAATTTCAGACGTCTTTGAAAACCCCCATAGAAACTATCTAAGAAATCTCCAGGGTGATTCTCTCCCTCCTGCTCACTGCCCATACTGGCGTCACAGGAAACACATGCATTCCTCGCCGTTCCTAAGCCTGAGACATCACGCCCTCCCTGCCCAGCAGTAACCATTCGGTATTCCTCACCACAGCGGGTCACTAGCTTATCCCATGAGCTTAGATTTCCTTGATGGGCTCAAACTTGAGTCATCCATGCCCCTCCCTGCAAAGATAGGAAACATATATTAGGCTCTCAGGGTGGGGTACAATTTGAAGCAGCTCTTACTACACAGGAGGTGAAGGGCAAACATTCTTTCCCTTCCCTTTAATTCCAACGATAAGAGCTACTCTAAGTAAATGAAGATATATTCAAAATGAATTAATAATCACTAAAATCAAGTTCTGGAGGTTACCTAAGGGCATGCCAAATCCTTCCTATTAAGGAAATTTTTCTCTCTTAAATTAAGTCAAATCATTATAGGTTTTTAAACTTGGTGACTCGACAGCTAAGCAATATGTTTCAGCTAGAGTTAGAGGCCTCTCCCAGTTCTTTTGGTCTATTAGATTTTATTTTTAATTTTTTAATTTAATTTTTTTTTGTCTTTTTGTCTTTTTAGGACCACACCCATGGCATAAGGAGGTTCCCAGGCTAGGGCTCCAATGGGAACTATAGCCACCAGCCTAACCCACAGCCACAGCAGCACAGGATCTGAGCCACGTTTGCGACCTACCCCACAGCTCACCGCAACACCAGATCCTTAACCCACTGAGCGAGGCCAAGGATCTAACCCATGTCCTCATGGATGTTAGTCAGGTTCGCTAACGCTGAGCCATGATGGGAACTCCTATGTTTTATTTTGCTTTTTTTAATGGCCACACCTGTGGCATATGGAAGTTCCCAGGCTAGGGGACTAATAGGAGCTGAAGCTGCCAGTCTACGCCACAGCCACAGCAACACCAGATCCTTAACCCACTGAGGGGGCCAGGGATTGAACCAAATCCCCATGGATACTAGTCGGGTTCGTAACCACTGAGCAACCATGTGGACTCCTGGCTTATTAGAGTTTTAAAGCTCTATTTGGAATTCTTGGTCTTTGGACAAAGGAGTTGCAGAAAAATTAAATAACTTAAAGTCACTTAGTGAAAGACTGAATCACAAGACCTAGATAGAGTGCAACCTCTGAGAGTTGCCTCCATATTTGTTCATTTTAATAAGTAGAAAACAAACAAAACATTCCAGATGCTAATAGACTATAGTTGGCATTTTCTAAACTTTCATGAGTGTATTTGATCAAAAGCCAGATTTTGACAAATAAATACTGCCAAGCAATATTAGTTAGGAAGTAGGGATCTATGGTAATGTGATGGAATGCCATTGGCTTGAGGAGTTGCAAAGTGAGAAGCAAAGTGCTTTTGAGAGAACCCAGGACATGTGTTGAAAAGCTCCGTGTGGAGTTAAGTAAAGGTTGAAGGCAGTGTGGATTCACACGGCAAGTACAGTAAGCCAGTCCCATGATCCATCACCTTTGGGTTTGTTGTTTTTTGCCATGACAACCGCTTATCTTTGGTAGATGTTTCTGGATCCACAGCTGACACTTGAGGAAGTGGCTTTTCTTAACTGGCTTGACAAACAAAGATTAAATATGAAAATTCAGCAGCACAGCAAGAGATTTCCATATGGAGGATATTAAGGAATTTATTGTATGGGTTTTTTTGGTTGGTGGTGGTGGTATTGGGGGGCTGTGTCCACAGCATGTGGAAGTTCCTGGCCCAGGGATCGAACCCATGTCACAGCAGCGACCTGAGCCACTGCAGTGACAATGCCAGATCCTTAACCCACTGCACCACAGGGAAACTCCTTACACAATTTATTATAACCACACAAGTCATGTCAAAAAGACACTGAATGGAGAATACTGGTTACCCTGAGCTCTGCTATTCACCAATTAGACACAGTTAATCAACTACTTACAATTAATATGAGCCCTTTAGAACTATTACTAGCACAATAACTTAAAATCAGTAATAGGGAAATCAAACTTTGTGCCCAGAAAATTAGGCCAGGTTGAAGTGCCATTTGCCAGATTTCAGACTTTTCCATGTCACTCTGAGCCTGCATGTCTGTCTTGTATATTGATACAGGCCTACTCCCTTTCGTCTTCTTAGACCATCCAAGGAGCCCATCATTCTCTTTGAGCGATCTAGAAGCAGCATGGCAACCACAAAGGCCAGACAAGTAACACAAACAAGTGAGGCGGCCGGCAGATCACGGACCCCTGGAGGGCTCAGGCTCCAACTGTTGGTGGCAGCGGTTGTGCAATCCCAGACAATTGTTGCCACGGTAGTTTAGATGCCCCAGATCTTCCACTTTTTAAGATAAACTAGAAATCTGGAATTATATACTTTTTAAAATTTTTTCCTTCTGATTCCAGGAAGTTTCTCCATTCTGGGAAGTACAAATAACACACATCTGTAAGCCTGATTTGGTCCATAGATACTTCTTTGCCCTCTCTGACCTTGAGATGAGTTGGGACCCTGGGACAATTACATTATTTCTGACTGGGACCATGACTTTTGGGTCAGGTGCTACCTTGCCTTCCAGTTCTAGGGAGTATACCTCTGCTCCTTATTGATGTAGCAGCAACAGCACATCCTTAATGTCCCCCACAGGTCTGGTTAGGCTTGCTCTTGATCCTGGCATTGTTTCTACAGCTCAACATTAGGATGAGACTTACTTCAGTAAAGAGACATTGTGTCTCTTTAATAACGAGATGGTCCTCGAGCAAGTTTGTGCGTTAGAATCGTCTGAGGAATAACTTTTAAAAGAGTCCCTGGTCTTAGCCAGGAGAGTCATTTGAATCAAATGGATATAATGTCAGGCAGCAGTTCTCAAATATTTTATTCTTAGGACCCCTTTACATCCTTAAAAATTACTGAAAACCGGAGTTCCTGTCGTGGCGCAGTGGTTAACGAATCCGACTAGGAACCATGAGGTTGCGGGTTCGGTCCCTGCCCTTGCTCAGTGGGTTAACGATCCGGCGTTGCCGTGAGCTGTGGTGTAGGTTGCAGACGCGGCTCGGATCCCGAGTTGCTGTGGCTCTGGCGTAGGCCGGTGGCTACAGCTCTGATTCGACCCCTAGCCTGGGAACCTCCATATGCCGAGGGAGCAGCCCAAGAAATAGCGACGACAACAACAACAACAACAAAAAAGACAAAAGACCAAAAAAAAAAAATTACTGAAAACCCCACAAGGCTTGCCTTTATAGTAGAATCAGTCATATTTACTATAATAGAAATTTCACCCGTTAACATATTATCAATTCATTTTAAAATGAACAAACCCATTGTACATTAATATAAAGAATATATCCTGTAAATAATAAATATATTTTCCAAAACAAAATTGATGTGATAAGAAAATTGGCATTGCTTTACAATTTTGCAAAAATCAATATTTGGCTTAATAGAAGAAGGGATCTTCATGTCATTCAGTGCATGGTAATATGTTATTTTTGTTGAAGTAGATGAAGGAAATGTTGAAAAAGGGAGACATTTTAATAGATTGTTCAGATACTTGTGGGTATTCTTGGATACTACACTAAAACTCAATCAGTGATAGTTTCTTAAATGTTAAGTGCAAGGTAAAATCTTACATCATATCAATGAACTCTTTGTATTTAGTTACATTAAAATCCATTGGCCTTCTTGAACTTTCTTTTTTTTTTTTTTTTTCTTTTAGGGCCGCATCAGCAGCACAAGGAGATTCCCAGGCTAGGGGTCGAGTCAGAACTACAGCTCCTGGCCTACGCCACAGTCTCAGCTACTCAGGATCCCAGCCACACCACAGCGACCTACACCACAGCTCACGGCAATGCTGGATCCTTAACCCACTGATCGAGGCCAGGGATCAAACTTTCATCCTCATGGATCCTAGTCAGATCTGTTAACTGCTGAGCCACAAAGGGAGTTCCGGTCTTCTTGCACTTTTGATGGATCTTTTAGCCAAGAGTGATTCTATAATATAAAGCATTTCTTAGCTGGAAATTATTTGCTCATAGATCTTCTAAATGTTGAAGCAGTTCTTGTACAATATCAACACATATCATGTAGCTTCTGGAAAACTCCATTGAATGATAGTAGTAAAAGCAAATGCCTCAGTATTATTATAAAACTAGCTTTGACCTCTGCTGACCTTCTGATGTAGCAAAAAGCCCTTTCCTAAAAATACACAGTTTCAGATTTTACCTCAGGCTGCGTCAGCTAAGTGACCTGAAATAAATTCCTCACCTCCTTATGGCTCAGTCTCTCAACAGTAGGATGGAAGTTTGGAAAGGAAGTCGGTATTTATCAACAGGACCCCACAGGCATTCAAGAAGGAAAAATTTGTCGTGAAGGATTGCCCCTCATGCTACAGGTGATATAACATCCGATGGCTGCCTGACTACACACAAGTAGCACCACACCTCACGCTCAATCTTTGTAACACTCTCAGACCCTCAAAAAGACCCTTTAGATGATAATATTGCCTCCGGCTGATATGTAGTGGACTAAAGGAATTTTAAATTTCCTTTCAATTCTAAAGTTAATTCTATTGAAAAATGGGGAAAAGACCTGAAATAATTATTTAATTTTTTTTTCTTTTGCTGTGTGTGTGTGTGGGGGGGGGATGTGTATGTACACATTTATTTGGATGTTGTAAATGTCCTTCAGTATATCTGATATGAACAAATGTTTATGACCACTCTGGTCGAGCAACATGGAAGGTAACAAAATTAGAAGAGGTGGAGTAGAGGGAGGAAGGGGAAAATAGATATAGAAAAAAAAAAGAAAAAAAAAAAACACATTTTCCTGGCCACATGTTTACAAACTAAGGATTTTCGAAATCTTTAATGGCAGATGGTGCTTTGACCAGAGGTGTGGAATGAAAGAGTTAAGTGCTCCCTAGACTTCAGGGAACCCCTAGATGGCCCTGCCACCACCCCTCAGTGAGCCCTGCTCCCTCTCTGCTCCTGAAGGACTAGTGTGGCTTAGTGGCTAAGAGCTGGAGTGCTGGAGCCAGCCCCCTCTTTCTTAACCTCTCTGTGCTGGCATTCCCTCATTTGCCAAGTGAGAGGAATAAGAGCACCTCACCTTGTAGACTCACTGCTAGGATCAAATGTGCTCATGCGTACAAAGTGTTCGGAACAGTGTGTGCAGAAGCAATAAATGTCAACTTAATAGCATCACTAAGTAAAGGCAGGAAGACCCCATCCCCTGCGCTGAAAACTTTGGGCCACTTTTGAAGTTTTGTTCAACTTTTCTTATTAAATTCTTCCATTCTTTTCCCACAAGGCTAAGCATAAAGCCGATTTTGTCATCCCTTTATGTGTTTACGTGGGTAGTTGGTTTTAATGGGAGGAATCGCCGTCCTATAACCCTGGATGGCTTCAGCACAGAGCTCTCAGAGAACCCATGTAATGTCCACTCTAAGCAAAGGCAAAACCCAGGAAAGCTGGCACACCAGAGTTTGGGGGCATTGAAATGTACATTATTTATTTATTTGTTTATTATTATCTGTTTTTCTTTTTACGGCCACACCTGTGGCATATGGAAGTTCCCAGTGTAGGGGTTGAATCGGAGCTATAGTTGCCTGCCTACACCACAGCCATAGCAACACCGGATCTGAGCCTCATCTGCAACCAGCACTGAAGCTTGCACCATCACTGGATTCTTAACCCACTGAGCAAGGCCAGGGATCGAACCTGCATCCTCATGGAGATTATGTTGGGTTCTTAACCCACTGAGCCACAATGGGAAACTCCCAAACTTAACATTTTTAAATGAAGCTGATCTGAAACTGTCCCTGTTGGCAATGAAGTCCCACAGGAACAGGCCAAAATGGAATTCCCAAGATTTTCAGCTTTGCAATGATCACTGAGAAGAAAATTCCAGATTAAAAAACAAAAAGAGACCACCCCTGCCAGGACTTTTCCACAGTAAACATTTGAAAATGTTGGGGGATGAATCTTGGAGGAGAGCTGCATCTTCTAAATTTGGCAGTTCACATAAGGGTCGTATCTTCTTCCTTATCCTCCTCCAGAAAGCAAGAGGGTGATTTACATTTGTACCTTCTGTCTGGGCAGCACCTTCCCTGAGGCTGCGGAGAATGTTCACTTTCATGCTTTCATGTCACCAGAGAAATGAGGGTGGTGGGGTGATAAGAAAGCAAAGGCACCTACCTCTTGAGTTAATTGTGGACCTTGGTTTCCTGTGACTTGGTTTCCGGCTGACTCCTGGAGCTCTGGGAGAGTTGTGTACATTTCATCAGCCTTGCGGAGGAGATAAGGGGAAGATGACCTCGTGGCAGAGCTTCTGTACATTTGTGTGTCTCGGGATAAACACTCTAGTGGAGCTTCTTAGTCTGTGTTTCTCGGTACTGTTCTTCACTGGCTCAAATGCTGAGCCGCTCTTTCCTCAAGATTCTACTAATGACCAATTTGAGTCATGATGGGCAAGATGAGTTTAGGAGCTCTTCCAACTCAGTAAGTATATAAATTTATATGTTTGTAGAGCTGGAAATGGCTTCAGAGATCATCTAATTGCACTTTGTTTTTTTGGTTTTTTCCTCAACATGGAAGTAGAAGCCAGAGAGGCTGTGTGTGTGTGTGTGTGTGTGTGTGTGTGTATAAAACTTCCAGGATCAGAAACCACTTTCAGAGCAAGACTGGGTCAAGAACTCCCAAACCACAGCCCTTTCTACTAACTCGCCGGGGTTCTTGAAACTGTGAAATTCACGTGCTTCCCTGGAGTTGTGTATATAGCTACATCTATATACATACAAGGTACACAAAACTGATGGGCTACAACTCAGGCTATCTTTCTAGAACTCCAGTTTTGTTTTGTTTTTGCTTTTTAGGGCTGCACTCACAGCACGTGGAAGTTCTCAGGATAGGAGTTGAATTGGAGCTGCAGCTGCCAGCCTCCACCACAGCCACAGCAACACCAGGATCCGAGCCACGTCTGTGACCTACACCACAGCTCACAGCAATGCCGGATCCTTAACCCACTGAGTGAGGCCAGGGATCGAACCTGTATTCTCATGGATACTAGTTGGGTTCATAACCCTCTGAGCCACAAGAACTCCTAGAGAGCTCCAGTTTTATCCTAAAGCCAATACTTAAAACAAATGTCCTATCACAGAGACCACTGATCATATCACATGCATCACATGTTCCTCAGATCTCTGAACAGTATCTGACACAGTATTTGTTGAGTGAATGAATAAATGAATATTAAAAATAAGATGTGATAAATTTTAGCTTACACCGACTTAGAGATAAGGTCGGTGGAAATATTTAAGAAAACTATAGTGGTGTTAAAACTAGATATTTCAAAAAAGCAGCTGTATTGTGGCCATGTGCCTCATTTGGAAACCTTTCAATACCTTAGCAACTTCCGATGTATTTTAAATTTGGATGATAAGGTGATTGCCTCCTTTGTCTGTTTCTCTGGGACTCGATTTCTCCCTTTTTCACCAACGTGCATAATCTCTTCCTATCTTTTCTAATCACTTCCCCAGGGAAGGCTTCCCTAAACCACCAGATGAAGCTAAATCCTTGAGTTTTATGCTCTACTGGACCCTGCCCTTCTCCTGTGTAACATTCAACACACTTGATTAATGTCTGTCCTCCCAGCTAAACCCTAAGTTTCCTCCATGATAAAAAGCTCATGCTAATATCACTCATTGCCTGATAGCCCTAATGCCTTGACCAGGACCTGGAACATGATAAACACTCAATAAATGCTGTTTAATCAAAACAGAATTGAATTTCCTGAGCTAATCATAGCAGTGGTTGCTTAGCTTATCCTGTTCCTATCTAGGAGCTATGGTGCTTGCCCTGTCCGAATGTCAGCAGCTCACTTCATACCCAATACAGAAGCTGAAACAGTTGCAGGAGACACTTGCTGTCCCACGCAGCCAGGAGGGGGATGCAAACTCTCTATAGCCTAATACTCTTTGACCACAACACGGTCCCACAACTCTGCCAAGTGTCACCAGCCATCTCCATCTTCCACTTGGTTACATATTCAAAACTCTTTTAACTCTCTTTTCATGTTCTAGGGCCCTTCTGCCTCCTGTGGATCATATCTGCCCCTGCAGTTCCACTTATAAAAATTAGTCCCTTCATCTATGATACATAGAACACAGGTGTGCACAGCTAAGAGTGAGCGTGAACTGATTACTTGCAAGACCCTGGGTTGCTGCAGCCAGGGAAGGTTGAGACAAACCGCAATATGATTAAGATCAAAATAAAAAATGATGGCTAACATTTACTAAGCTCTTACTCAGTGCCAGGCATTATTCCAAGAATGACATCTTATTTAATCTTCATGGTAGCATCATGAAGTGGCAGGTACACTTACTTGCTTGCTAGGAGAACCCTAGTTTAGCTCACACCATGGTGAGGCTCATCACTGGTCTGAGCAAACTAAGCTTTCCTGCCCTCCTTGGCCAGCTGTGCACTTCCCCAGCTGCCTTTACGGTGACCAGTGGCCACGTGACTTCGTTCTGAGCAGCGGGAAGTCAAGGCAAGTCTTCTGGGGATGCTTGTTTTTCCAGATCAAAAAAACAGTGCCTCCAAGGGAGAGGGGTATTTGTCTTCTGCTCCTGGACTTTGGAGGTGATCCAGTGGCCTGGAGCTAAAGTGGCTATTTTGGAAACAAGAGGTGATGAGTGTGAAAAAAGCCAAGAGGCTGAGGATGGTGAGGGAGGGGAGAGCCTGCAAGAGCCTGAGCCCCTAAGACATTGTGGAGCTGCCCTCCCATACCTGTACCACCACCTCCAGAGTTCTTATGAGAAGGAACGATTACATGTCTTCATTGCCTGGGACACTTTTACTTGCAGCCAAACACTCTTAATGGCATCAGGCTATTGCCAATATTAAAAGAAGAATAAAAGACTTGGAAAAGGACTGTTGCTTTGCTGAGGCTGGTGCGTGGGGAGGGGGGCTGGCGTGGCACCTGCAGAGCTGGACACCAGCTCCTGCTCTCTGGGTTCCACCCGTGTCAGTCAGTTTATGAGACTTTCCTGATGCACAGTTGGATGATGGGTAAAGAGAGAGCCAGGTAAAGGGAAGTCATCAGGAGAGGACAGAGAGAGACTGGCACACTGACCAAAGAGATGGCAAGAGGAGCAGTCAGAGGGAGTTAAGGTTAAAAGCACAAATCAATAAGACATCTCAAGTAAAGAAAGTGATTTTGAGACCCTGATGAGAGTGGATCATAAGAGACTGGATAAAAGAAGCTACTGCTGGGGGATGAGGTGGGAAGTGCAATAGATGGAAGTAAAAAGACAAGAATTCCTCTCTTAAAAAAAAAAATGCTCTGAACTCTCTGCTCTGTCTTCAATACTATATGTAGATAAAAGAATTAACACAGAGAGTGGTCCAGGTGGGTTCAGAGGCACATGTTGCTATAAAATAATAAAGACCCCATGGCTCTGGGCAACAGAGGGACTGAAGCTTTTCAGCTGCCACATCATAAACATAACGAACAGAGATGACAACGGGGTTAAAGAGATGAGAAATGGCACTAGTAAAAACGATGATGAGGAAAGTAAATTTCTTTAATTTGCACAAACCCCCTAGGCAGGAAAAAAAAAAAAGCTTAAACTCTGAGCTGGAATGAAGGACAAACAACTGTTTACAGCCCTCTTCAAACGGGTGAACTGTGAACAATTAATAGAAAATCCCACCTTTGTCTATTTCTTTTCTTTTCTTCTCTCTCTCTCTCTCTCTCTCTTTTTTTTTTTTTTTGTCTTTTGTCTTTTGTCTTTTCAGGGCCGCACCCACGCATATGGAGTTTCCCAGGCTAGGGGTCTAATTGGAGCTACAGCTGCCGGCCTATGCCAGAGCCACAGCAATGCCAGATCTGAGCCACATCTGCAGCCTACGCCACAGATCGCAGCAACGCCGGATCCTTAACCGACTAAGTGAGACCAGAGATCGAACCAGCAACCTCATGGTTCCTAGTTGGACTCATTTCTGCTGCACCATGACGGGAACTCCGCCTCCTTCTATTTCAATCCACTCGTTCCTAGTCTGTTCTGGGAGGATGGAAAACCACCTAGTCAGGCTGGCTCCTAAGCCAACTGATGGCTCTGCTGTTCATGTGCCATCTTCTCTGCCAGGAACCCCTCCTTGGCCAGGTCCCCCTCAACCTGATCACTGTAAATTTTCTCCAAGGAGTTCCTGCACACCTAGTATTGGGTGTTTTTTTTCCTTTTTCTTTTTAGGGCCGCATCCATAGCATATGGAGTTTCCCAGACTAGGGGTCAAATCAGAGCTAGAGCTGCCAACCTACACCACAGCCACAGCCACACCAGATCTGAGACGCATCTGTGACCTGCTCTGAAGCTCATGGCAGTGCTGGATCTTTAATCCACTGAGTGAGGCTAGGGATTGACCCTGCATCATCATGGATGCTAGTCAGGTTCTTAACTGGCTGAGCCACAGTGGGAACTCCAGGTGCTCTTTTTTTCTGTATCCCAACAACAGCCCTGCATACTGCAATTACGGCATTTGCTCTGTTAACCTAGAGAAGTCTTTTCACAAGGACTTTGTTCTTGATAATTTAAGACCATATCTTCCAGGAACATTGTCTCTGCCATTTCCTTGGCCAGAATGTCCTTCTTATGGCTCTCTCTGAAAATCTGTTTATTCTCGAGTAGAGCACCCTGTTTATTTCTTTATGAGCCTTCGTCTCAATCTGCAGTTCTTTTGTTTGCTTTCTTGCATCTCTCTCCTGCTCTAGAAGGACCTTGTGCGACATCAAGGATCTTGTTTTCATGCCTCTTTCATGGAGCCTGGCTTTCACTGGGTGCTCCAAAAATATTAGAATAAATAATGTCTGGCACATGATAGTCAAAAATACCTAACATTCAATCCAGTGCTCCCTTACTGCATATCTTCCCAAATGTTAATTATCTGTATTTTTTTGTTGTTGTTGTGGAAATTTTTATTCCTTGCTGACCAGTATGATTAATATGATACACACACAAACTCAAAATGTTTAGGTAGAAACCACGCAAAAGACTTTTTCAGTGGGCTCATGTCTCCCATGGATAAGGACTAAATACTTCTGTGAGAGTACTGGTTCTTCAAAGCGTTGAGCCAAAGCATATTCTTTAAAAACTCTTCCTTTTGGAAGTTCCCATTGTGGCTCAGTGGGTTAAGAACCTGACTAGTATCCATGAGGATGCAGGTTCCATCCCTGGTCTCGATCAGTGGGTTAAGGATCCACTCACTGGGTTAAGGATCCAGCGTTGCCACAAGAGCTCAGAACTGGTGTTGCTGTGCCTGTGGCATGTGACTCTGATTCAATCCCTAGCCTGAGAACCTCCATGCGCTGTGGGTGCAGCCCTAAAAAGACTCAAAATAATAACTATTTTAATAATAATTTTAAAAACCCTCCTTTTGGAGCTGTTGGAAACACCCTTGGGCATTTCATTCTAGGTCGTAACAGAGCGTGGGCTGGACCCAAGGGCCCTGCCTTGCAGCCAGTGCTGGGGTACACATGATGCTAGCTCCCACCCAGTCATCTGGTCCCTAGAGATCAACATTATCAACTCAACTTACCCCTTCAGGTGAGTATGGACAAATTTAGAAAATATTTTCCTCAATATTTCTTCAGCAAAATGTAACCTGTTTGTCACTGTGGAATAGAGAAGGCGCGATCTTTTATTTTTCTTTATTTTGCTTTTCTTGGGAGTACCTGTCCTTCAGTACACCACACAGGTGATTTCAGGAGAAGGTGGGATGAGAAGGAGCACCAAGGATGCCCCATCCACGAGACTTCAACACAGATACCTCCCCAAAAGCACTGAAGTCCCTACTGAGATTAAGTACTTCGGTTCTCAAAGGACCACATGCTCCCAGATAGCTATGCAAGTCCTCTAAAAAGAGATGTTGACTCTTAGAGAAGCTTGGCTTCCTTTGACATCACATTTCTCGAAACTTCCAGCTTATTTGGGACTGTACCACACAGCGCTACACCAAAGCACACCGGCATGGAATGAGCCTTCTTTCTCTATCTGCCCTGCTATTTAAATTTTTTTGGTTGTGCCTATGGCATGTGGAAGTTCCTGGACTAGGGATTCAACCTGTGCCACAGGCAACTCTTAACTGCTGGGCCACTGGGGAACTCCTCTACCCCGTGCCTTTGACATCTGTAACTATTACTGGCCTTTAAGTCATTAAGCAAGTTTTCTCCAAGGCTTCCTTGTATTGTGCCAGCATGATTAGCATGGAGCACGGATTGAATTCAAAACCTGTTTCTACTAGCAATAGCGGTGAGATGCCTGGGTTAGTCACGTGACTTCGCCAAACCTTCATTCGGTTGTTTACGTGTTTATTTAGTAAAATAGGAGTCCTCATTTTAATAACACCTACTTCTAGAGATTTTATTATCATTAAAGGGAATGACCTATGTAAACTGCTCACACAACATCTAGCATATTATTAAAGTTTAAATTTTAGCAATAACAATACAAGCATAAGTAGCTAAAATTATAGCTAATCATGACAAATTATCTAAATTTATCATCATCATCATCATCATGATTAAGAGAATGGGGGTTAAGATAAAGCAAATCTGCTTTCGGAGTTCCCATCATGGCACAGTGGTTAACAAATCCGACTAGGAACCATGAGGTTGTGGGTTCGATCCCTGCCCTTGCTCAGTGGTTTAAGGATCTGACGTTGCTGTGAGCAATGGTATAGGTTGCAGATGCAACTCGGATCCCGAATTGCTGTGGCTCTGGCGTAGGCCTGGGAACCTCCATATGCCAGGAGGGAATGGCTCAAGAAAAGGCAAAAAGACAAAAAAAAAAAGCAAATCTGCTTTTGAATCTTTTATTAGCTACTCACCCTCTTTGGGCTATTTTCCTCCTGTGTAAATATGAGCAACAATCTCCCTCAACAGGTTGCCAGGAGGATTAAGTGAGCTTGTGTTAAAAGGAAATAAATGGAAGTTTAGGGCCTGGCTAATGGTGAAGTGTTCAGTAAAGAGGAAGTTGCTCAGAGTCAGTGACAGAAAGTTCTTCTCCGTGAGGAAAACCGCAGTGCTGTTCTCGGGTGCTTATTTCATCCAGGGGGCTTATTCTTTTTCCTTTGAATTACTTTGTAGGTAAAGTATTAAAATGCAGAATTGTGATCCTGAGGCCATCAGTCAGTCAATCAATAAATATTGACTAAACCCAAGGTTCCCCAAACTTCTCAGTTCATGGTTCAGGATCTCTCAGTAAACAGAAAACACAAAACCTCATGGTACCTTTTACTAAGTCATTAAGTCCAGACAATTAATTAGTATTTGTGTCTTAACTACTCTGTAGCTGTGTTTTTTAAAAAAAAATACACATACATTGAAAGAAAAATAATACCTTACTTTTTTTTTTCAGGCCGCATCTGCAGCATACAGATTCCCAGGCTAAGAGTCTAATCGGAGCTACAGCTGCTAGACTGCACCACAGCCACAGCACCGCCAGATCCGAGCCATATCTGCGCCCTACACCACAGCTCACAGTAATGCCGATTCTTAACCCACTGAGTGAGGCCAAGGATCGAACCTGCAACCTCATGGTTCCTAGTCGGATTTGTTTCTGCTGCGCCACGCCCGGAACGCCATATACTTTTAAAATTTCATTTTTAAATAACATAAGGAGCTCCAGGATGAGAATGTTAATGCAAGGGTTTTCCTTTCCAGGGATGTACATAATGATGTATGCATTCGACTTAAAAACCTTTTGTAATTACAGTCCTTAGAGGAACACGTGCTCTTGGTGGTGGTGCCCCGTTTCTCACACTTTGGAATCAGATGGGACCCCGCCTCTCTTGTTTCCAGTTTCACGTTGGTTTTTGCACTGCACTTGCATTTCATCAGAGCAACAAACAAAAGCCCAGATCCCAAAGATTTGATGTCATTGAAAGGAATGCCAGTGACCTGATGCTGAAGCTGGTAGTCTGTCGCCAGTCCCGTGGATGTTGAGCGTCTCTGTGTTTCCCTCAAAAGCTCAAAATATTGTGGTGGGTTTGGGAGTTTTCTGTGGCTCCTAGGGCAATACCTCACACAGTTTGGGAATCTCCCCAGTAATCAACTCACGGTGGACCAGGAACTCTGCTGAGCACTGAGGATCAGACGTAAATGCAGTAGGAATGGTCTGTGCCCTCTAAGTCTACAGGTTTGTGAATGACCCCAACATTAATCAATTAATCCTACCCAACATGCATTGCTATAAACTACAATGTAAGTGCAGTGAAGTAAAACCAGCGTGTGGCCCTCAGGACTGAGGGGAGGATCTATCCACCTTTGGGTCTCGGCAGCTGTTTCCTCTGGCAGCTGCAAGTCTAGAATTGTACTCAGCACCATCCTTCTTAAAACAATGACCTAGATGCCGGAAAAAAACAGTATGTCCCAAATTGGGGAACTAAAAATAACAATGTCAGTCTTTTCTTTTCTTTTTTAGGGCTGCACCTGTGGCATATGGAAGTTCCCAGGCTAGGGGTCAAATTGGAGCTGCCCCTGATGGTCTGTACCACAGCTATGGCAACATAGATCTGAGCTGCATCTATGACCTATACCACAGTTTGCAGCAACACAGGATCCTTAACCCACTGTGCAAGGCCAGGGATCCAACCCACATCCCACAGAAACATCCTTAGCCTGCTGAGCTGCAACAGGAACTTCAATCATGTTAGTCTTAATGAGATGCATCCAAGAGGGTCAAGGGTGCCCTTACCCACCTCAGCATCTCCTTGTTACCTCTGATTCTCAGGGACCATGTTCAGAGGGGGCTCTCCAAGAAAGCCTCCTCCATTCAATAAGGCTTTTGCTATAAATCCTAGAGGCTGAGCCAGGGTGAATATCTGGGACTTTTAGGATAAATGCCTTTTGGCTGGTTCCCAGGGAAGCAGAAGTTTATAGCCTAGAAGCAGGCTCTCTGGCATCTGTGCCCTGGGCCCCCATGAAGAGATCTGTGTCTTTTACACTCACAATGCGTAAGGAAATGAAGAGGTGGCCTCTCTTGCCAAACCAGCTGTGCAGAGTCACAAGACTCTGAGAAGGCAACACTGCAGGGGAGGGTTTAGACCTCAGCCTCTCATCCCCTAGGCCAAGGCCCCACCAAAACATCCTTACCCCATAATCTAGCCCAACCTCCAGCTGATGGAGGCATGAACCTAGAGCTCCCACTAGTGGCAGGAGTGGGCCACCGGTAGCTTCTTGAGCCTTGCCTTGTACCCACTCTCTTCCTCTCAGGTGTGAACTTCCCTTATGCTTGACGGTGGCTTCCAGTAAATCTCTGTTTCCAGTTGGCCAAACTTGGCTCTCAGTATGTGAAGCAGACTCATTTGCCAAGTCAATTCGTCAGAAGAACAATTCACCCAATTACCAGAGACTGAAGTGTCCATATAGGGCCCAACTCCATCTCTCACCCCAGAAGCTGTCAGAAAAGTGTCCTCCTCTGAACACGAGACAGTTTGCAGAGTCACAGTAAAAGGCAGGTGAAAAGCAGAAGCAAGTTTATTTTGCTATAAAAGGGGGATAGGGCTGTCGAGTTCCAGGGGTATTGTTAGGATTAACTCAGCTAATACCAAAAAAGCAGGTGATATTCAGCACCCAACAAATGTTAGTGATTATTACCATCATAATAATTATCAGTTTTAATTTCACACATGGATATAAATTATAGGTATTAAACTGTACATTTGATGGAAGGTGAAAATAACCGTTTAAATAGGCATGCCAGGAAAAGAAGAAAGGTAGCAATCCCCAGGGCCAATTCAGTGCTCCATACCCTTGGTCTCACCATTTACACAGGGAGGGGAGAGGGGCTGGAGATGGAGTTCAGTCACCAATGGACAATGATCTAATCAGTTGTGATTATGGAATGAAGCCTTCATGAAGCCCCAGACAACAAGAGAGCTTCGGGGTTGGCGCATGCGTGGAGAATACCAGGAGATGGTGGAAGCTCCAAGCCCCTTCCTATGTGCCCTGCAGAATGTATCTCTTCCATCTGGCGGTTTCTGAGTTATGTCCTTTTATAATAAACCAGTGACTAGTGAGTAAAATGTTTCTCTGAATTCTGTGAGCCGCTCTAGCTAATTAACCAATGGGGTATTGGAAACTTCTGTGGGTCAGAGGTACAGGTAGCAACATGGACTTGCAATTGGTATCTGATGTGTTGTGGGGAGGGGAGCTGTCCCAAATGCCTTGGATTTATTCGTGACTCAGCTACTGTTACATTGAAATTGTTTGGTTTCTTCAGGCTCAGTTTTCCCCATCTGAAAAATGGGTTTATAACAGAAATCCATTTTCTAACTTGTAGGCACTTCTTATCCTAAAAGAGTGTACACGTGATAATCCAGCAAGTAGGGAGGTCAGAGAGTGTAACTGTGTTGAGTAGAGATGGGAGAGGAGAGTGGATAGATTTAATATTAACATTAGTCACGAGTTGAGCCAAACTTAGCAGTTTAGCAATGCTGTCTGAATATTAGAATTAACTGGAAAGGTTCTTGTTTTCTTTTTCTTTTTCTGATGCACCTGCAGCATACGTAAGTTCCTGAGGAAAGGATAGAATCCAAACTGCAGCTGTGACCTATGCCACAGCTGTGGCAATGCCAAATCCTTAACCCACTGTGCCACAGCAGAAACTCCCAGGACTTTTTTTTTTTTAAGAAAAAATGTCTTAGGCAATACCCCCAAGATTCTGATTTAGTTGATATGGGGTAGGATCTGAATATCAGATCCTTAAGGAGATTCTATTGAGCAGCCAAGACTGAGAACCACAGTCTTAGGACAGCATTGGTCATTGCAGAGGAGGTGGAAAAGGTTAGGTGGGTCTTGGTTGTGATCAAGAATTCAGTCCAGTTCTATATTCTAGAAGCTTACTAGCTTACGTTTAATGAGTTTCACAGGGTGGTCATGGCCTGAGGGGGAGAACTCTCAGGTAGAACCCAAGAGTCGAAAGAATCACTGAACAATGCTCAGAGGAACCCTCAGAAACCATCTAACTTTAATCCCCTTCCTCATCGCTGCGTGAACCCCGGCAACTCCCTTGTCTCTGAATCTTGGTTTCACCATCCACTAAATGCACAGGTTAAATAGACAAGTTCAAGGGTATCTTCCAGTGTTGTGGTTCTATGGTCCTAAGATAGTTTTTGGGCATCCCAGGAAAGAGATGTTGGCATTGCATGTCCATGTTGGTATTCTCTGCTCGTTCCCTGTTTGACGTCACACAGCAGCTCTCTGTTGCTGACAAGATGCCAGCCTTGAGCAACAGCTGCATCTCCATCCTCGCGGCCTCAGCTTCACGCAGCCTTCTCTTACAGGATGAAAGCTTCCATGTAGTTCCTGTAAAGGCAGCCAGTTTGAATTGCAGGAGTAGTTGCTGCGATGAGAGAGCTCTGCTCCTGGCAAGCATACCGCCTGACCGCTGATGCAGAGGAAGTGGTGGAATGTGGAAGTTTACACAACGTCAGCGCACACACATCCTCCCATCTCAAGCCGGGAGCCCAGCCACCAGCTGCTGTGCCCTGGTGCCCCTTGTCCTCCCCTTCTCGATGGTCTCTGCGTGGGACTTAAAGAACTGGTCAGAGCAACAACAACAAAAGCATTTGCTGCTTGCATCTCTGCAGGCTCTGTCCTTGTCATGTCACGCTCCATCTCACCAGGGCACAGATGGACCAAAACCCATTGGAAGAGAATTGCTCTGGCTGAACATTTGTGTCCCCCCCCCCCCAAATTCCTATGTGGAATTCCTAACCCCCTGAAATGATGGTATTAGGAGATATGGCCTTTGGGAGGTAAGTCATAAGGGTGGAGCCCTCACGGATGGCATTCATGTCTCATGAAAGAGGCCCCACAGAGCTCTCTACCCGCTTCTGCCATGGGCGGATACAAGGAGAAATCTGTGACCCGGAAGAGAATCCTCGCCTGACCCTGATCTCAGACTCCAGCCTCCAGAACTGTGAAAAATAAATACCACGCCTGGTCTGTGGTATTTTCTTAGAGCAACCCAAGCGGATGACGACAGGAAGCATTGTGGCTAAGCCCCTAGTACAAAACATCCTACTCAGCACAGAAATGGGTGGAAAAACCATCAGCTCTGCCTCACACTTAGGCGAAAAAGCCCTGATGTGTGCCATGCTTGAGGCTGTAAGGAAATGAAGAATGCTAGTGGGAAGAGGCAAGGGGTTTTAAAGTGTGTTCTGTGGGCATTCCCGCTGTGGCGCAAGGGGATTAGTGGCGTCTCTGCAGGACCAGGACACGTGTTCGATCCTCGGCCTGGCACAGTGGGTTAAAGGATCTGGCATTGCCACAGCTGTGGCATAAGTCACAAAGGCTGAGATCTGATCCCTGGCTCAGGAACTCCATATGCCATGGGGCGGTCAAGAAATAAATAAATAAATAGGTCACGTGCATACGGCAGAACTTTTGACGTCTCAGTACCTGTGCAGGTAGAAGAGGGGGGACAATGAAGGGGGTCAGTGGCTGGAAAAAGGCAGATTCAGTAGATCCTGCCTGTGGGAGGGCTTTGAAAGTAAACGGTGGAAGCTCCAGGGTTCAACACGGCATCAATGACATTGGTCAATCAGGTTCTGCCTCCCAGAAACTGCCTCCCAGATCCAGGTGAGGCCTGGAGCTATGCTGCCATGCATCGCATAGGTGGCCTTTTATGGGGGGAAGGGGACAGAGGTCACCATCATTAGACCCCCCATCTTCTTCCCCGGCCCTTCCTTGGACTCATGAGGGCCTAGGGTCCTGCAAAAACTCGGTCACGTGTCCTCCTCATAGAGAGGGTGACCAAGGAGCAGGTAGTGGCAGCTTGGGCCGGACAGTTCCCTCCTCCTTGTGAAGATGAATTGACACCCCAGCTTCCGAAACTGGAAGGTCACTCTGTTATCTTGCGGTCCTGGCAGGAGGCGTGGAACGAGAGGCATTGCCTGACCAGGTAGGGGGCTTGGGGTTCCGATGAGAGCCTTACACGCAGCCCAAGCTCTCTCTCCCAGGCCCAGCAAGGTCCTAAAACACAGACCCCCAAACAAACAGGCCTCAGGACTTCCTCTTTGTGCCTTCAAACAAGGGTTCCCCTTTGGAACTGCAGAGCCGGCTACTTCTGTACTCAAGTCTCTATTAGCATCTGAAGGGTGAACATGAGGAGCCCTTGGGAGGACACGGCACCCACTCCTGGCAGAGCTGCAGACACTCATCAGAGCACATTCGGTGTCAGGAAGCATTTCTACGTTTGCTACCCTGTAACTGAAAAGCAAAGCCCAGGATATCAAATATTTTATTGCTCTATTTAATAAAGTTCTACATCAGTCTCCCCGCCTCCCAATCTTCTGTCAGCAGACCCCTGCAAGGATGCTCTCGATGTCATCCTTGTCCTCTGTCAGTCTGGTCCTCAGGGGGCTGAAGGTGGGCAGAACAAGACTGAGAAACACAGATTCCCATCCCACAACCCCAGTCCATCCATCCTCTTTGCCATGTGAGTAATACCTCATGGCCGAGGGCAGGGGCCAATTAGCAGAGTGAAGGAACACAGAGCAGATGAGCAAAAAGCAGAAAACAAAGGAAGGAAAAAAAAAGGAGTAACAGAAGAGACACAGATGCTGGGAAAACCTAAACTCTCACTGTGGTGACTAGAGTTTCCAAACCACTGATTCAGCAGCGTGGCTTCAAGAGCTCAAGGAAATTTATGGGAGCAATGGGACCAAATACATATAACATTGATACAGGTATCACCTGCTGGGAAACTGGGCCGGAGGTCTCCAGACCTGAAAGCACACTTGAGAATATCTCCTTGTATTGGTTTGTATCTCCTCATCGATCAATTTCTGTCCTGTGTATGTTTTATGATATATAATTTATAAATAAATAAATATACCTAGGTTGGGCGGGTGTATGCTCAAATATTTTCTGTTGAGGGGGTACATGGTCAAAAGAGCTTGGAGACCACCTAACTAGAACAACGACGGAAACCACTAAAGACTCCCCCATGCTACCTAGCCAGCCTGGGGCCTCACCGGGGCCTCTGCCAGCCTGGCTTAATGTGGAAGGAAAAGTCAGCTTTTGGCTGGAAAAGCTCATCTTCCAGCTTTTCTCTAGTGCCTCAGGGGCCTTTACAGGGTAAAATCAGCTGCATTTTGGTGAAGCAGAAACCAAAGTTATTGTTTGGAGCCACACCCCCAAGCAGCCTCTAAGGAAGTCCCACCACAGCGGGCCCGCCCTTTGCCACTGTGGCTTTTGAAAGGCAAATGGGGTTGGAAGGTGGCCTGTGCCTTGTTCATCAGGCCACGTGCCCAGAGAGGGTGCATCTGTCCCAAGGCAGGGAAGCCTTTTACTCTCCTAGAAGAGTTGTATGGATTACCAACAGTCCTGCTGCTGCTGCTTTTTTTTTTCCCCCTTTATTTGAATACAATTTTCTAGTTGATGCTGCTTTCATAAATACAGTTTATTGTTTGCTTTGTCTTCATCTAACACTAATTTTGACTTTCCAACCCTGGAGCGTGTGCACCATGGTGGGGGTGGCAGAATGGGGTGGTGGCTTCAGTAGGTGCCCAGAACACAGCGCACCATGGCCAACTGAAGAGCTGGCTATCCCTTCCTAGCCCTGTGTCTCAGAGACACCCAGAGGCCATCTGACTAGGTGGGTGGTTCCACACTGGAAACAAAGAGCGAACGCCTCAGTCTAGCCTCGATTGGGGGCAGCCTGTTGCCTGAGTCCTGGCCTGTGGCCTGGGTCAAAGTCTCCAGTAGATACAACCATCCAGCCATGGGAGGTGCCTCTGCACTCAGCCCAAGACCGGGGGAAGCATGCAATCCTTTCTAATACAGCCCCAGGGGCTCAGAGAGGTCCATTCAAGTTTCCGGTCACTCAGCCTCCTGCAAACTCCACTGATTTATTTCCTGGGAAATGTGATGTTTCCCCCCACATGTCCTCTGCCTCTTAAGGAAGTCACGCTGCTACCCAGTCCTCAGGTAGCACTGAGAAAGGGAGCAGTGCTGGGTCTTTGCAGGGCGGTCCCTCTGGTGCTCCTGGGACCCTCAAGCGTTGGTCTTGGGCTCCTTCATCGACTGGACAAATTCCTTGACTTCCTCTTCCAAGGCCTTGTTCCTCCTCTCCACGTCCTCCAGGGAGCGCTCCACGTTGCGGAGGCTGATTTCCAAGGCTGCAGACTTCTTCTTCTCCTTCTCCAGTTCCTCATTGAGCCTCACCACCTTAGTCCAGACATCGTAATTTTCCTTCTCAAGGCTGCAAGGAAGGAAAGAAAAGAATGAAAGGACAGGGCGTGACCACTGGATGCTCCCCCCAGCCTTGCCCACAACCTCCTCTGTCCGTTTTACCTTCTGCATCACAAGACCCATCTCCAACCTGTGCCTCTGAGTACGGCCCACCCCCAACAGCGGGACTTTCCAGTAAACCCGAATGCCCAGAGCCTGTCCAAGGCCCTCTTTTGTCACTTAGCATCCATCCAGTACCATCTCTCCTATTGTTTTTCAGGCCGTTTTATGGTTTGTTTATCTCTTCTTTTTATGGCTGCATCTGTGGCATATGGAAATTCCCAAGCTGGAAGTCACATCCTTAACCCCACTGAGCAAGACCAGGGACCCGAACCCACAGCCTCAGAGAGACAGCATTGGGTTCTTAACCCACTGAGCCACAATGGGAACTCCTCATTTGATGTTTTATATGTTCCATCACACCATAAAGTCTTTGAATGAAGAGACCACCTCTAATATCTGTACCCCCAAAAGCACCTTGCTTCTGTCCTGCTGAGGGGAGATGTTGACTGATGACGGAACCCCATCCAGATCCCAGCACTTGCGCCTGCAGGCACATTCTCATCCTGCTTTAGTGTGGAGCACAGACCAGCACCTTCTCTAATGAAGGCTCCTGGGATCCAGGTTTGGAGAAAGACAGGGCACTGCCTACTGGGAGCAAGTGTCCCGCCCATCCCACCCTGGCATCTGAATCCCACTCCAAGTGTAGGATCTGTTGGATTCCTAAGTTTCCAGGCCTTTCCCTGTTACTGACCAACTCCCTAGTCTAGTCTCAGGTGTCCCTCTGTCCCCCTCCCCAGGCTAAGCTGAATTAACTTTTAGGAATCAGTACATGGGCCAGGTTTCAGCGAAAGGAGGGAATTTCAGGCCCGTGAGGAGACTGTGATTGGAAAGTTGCTTCACATTTCATTCTGTGAGGTGCTGCCTCTCTGCTACCCTACTCTTTTTTTTTTTTTTTTAGGGCCACACCCATGGCATATGGAAGTTCCCAGGCTAGGGGTCCAATCGGAGTTATAGCCGCCAGCCTACACCACAGCCACAGCAATGCCAGATCCAAGTCACTAGTACAACCTACACCACAGTTCATGGGATCCTTAACCCACTGAGCGAGGCCAGGAATTGAACCTGCATTCTCATGGATCCTAGTCAGATTTGTTTCCACTGAGCCATGATGGGAACTCCTGTCCTGCTCTTTTTTTTTTTTTTTGTCTTTTTGCCTTTTCTAGGGCCACACCCACGGCATATGGAGGTTCCCAGGCTAGGGGTCAAATTGGAGCCGTAGCCACCGGCCTATAGCCACAGCAATGCTGGATCCAAACCGAGTCTGCAACCTACACCACAGCTCACAGCAATGCCAGATCCTCAACCCACTGAGCAAGGCCAGGGACTGAACCCGCAACCTCATCATTCCAAGTCGGATTCGTTAACCACCGCGCCACGACGGGAACTCCTGCCCTGCTCATTTTATATGGAGACTGAGCTCCCCTTTGAGCCTATCCCTGGCTTCTGTCTGTCATCAGTGGCCTTGGCCCTACATATAATAGCCTCTCTTTGGAGTCTTGCCTACCCCTGCCTATTCCTTCTTAAAGCCAAATTCGTCTCATTCCTCTGGACTTCCATGCACTGCAAATTTAGTTTTCTTCTCTGAGCTCTCCACATCCCTCTCATTTAGGGGAAGTCTCAAGAGAGACACCAAGCTGGATCCTGACCACCACCTCCAACAGAGGGGTGAGATATGAGTGGGCTCAGGAGGCTGGCTGATCCAGGTTCAAATCCCAGCCCCACCCACGATTAGTTGTGCAACTTCTGCAAACCTGTTTATACTCTGGGAACCTTTCTTTCTGCTGTGAGATGGGGCTATTACCTATGTCATGGGACGCTTGAGGGGATTATATGAGAAGGAGTGCCTGAAGCACGAAGCTTGGAATAGGGACTGAAGCCTGTTCAATCTCCTCCACCCCCGCAGGGTGGGGTGGGAGCCGGGGAGCTCCCCGCCCTCCGACAGTGCGTTCAGAAGACATTGTTCCCTCACCAGGAGCAGCCATCTCGGCAGCAGCCAGTTCTCCCCCATTCTGTCAAGTTGGGCATCTTCCCCGGGGCTGCCTTGTCACCGCAAAGCTGTGTCACTGGGAAGACATTGCCCAAGCCCCAGAGTCTGCAAACAATTGATTCCTGGTTCTTAAACAAAAGAGCTACATGATGCTTCTAGACAGGCAGCCCCCTGTTGGGAATAATGGCTCGGGCGCACCACAGTCTTCCTTTCATGCACCTGAGTCTCAATGGGCTGAAAAGTACCCACAGTTGGAAAACAGGTTCACATTTTACTCCTTTTTGATTAGCATCAGTGTGGGCAAACCTGGACTGAGGTTTCCTCTCAGGAAAAAAATCAGTGGCATGAAAAAGATTTCAAGGAAATAGTTGATCTCCTCAAGCAAACAAATTGTGTCCGAGCACCTTAGGGATTTGGGTGAAATGGTGGCTGCTGCTTCTGTTTTGCTCCTCTCCAAGTCCTGGGCAGCCAGTGACCCTGATCTGGGGAAGCCTCAGTCAGGTCCGGGCTGCTCAGAAGCTCCACCTCTTAGGCTTTCGGGTGGCTGACCAGGCCTCCTGCATCCTCTGCTCCCTCACAACCATCACTCCCCTGTCCCAGCCACCACCGCTCTTCCTGGGCCAGGCCCCTTCCTTCCATGGCCTCTGCACTTTGGTTCTCTGTCCGGCCTGCTTTCCTCACCCCTTCCCCCAAACCCCAGGAGGACCTCCCTGGGTCCCTCCTCTCCTCCAGGCCTTTGCTTGAATGTCACCTTCTCAGTGAGGCCTTCCCCAACCCAATCAGCCTATTTAACATCGGAGCCCCTGTCGTGATGAACCCCCCCAACTTCCTGCCCTGCTTTATTTTTCTCTATAGCATTTCCTACCATCAGACAAAACACGGGTTTTAATTACCTATCTGTATGGTCTGTCTGTTCCCCCTAGAAGGAACAGTCTAGAAGCAAAGGGACTTTTGGTGTGTTTTGTTTAGTGCTGTTTTCCAACAGCTGGGATGGGATGGGGTCTGGCACACAGTAGGTGCTCAAGAAATATTTGTAGAGTTGACAAATGACATTCATATGAAAAACTTCAAAAGCTCCTCTTCATCTATTAAGGCATGTGGATGCTTAAAGACCCACTATCTGGAAAAAGCTGATTGAGCTACTTAAGCTACAAACTAAACTTTTCATGAATTTAATCTAAAGCTTAGAGTTTTCACTAATTTATGCATCTCCTCATTCCCTTTACCCTGTTCCTTTTTTAGGCCCAACTGCTGTAGATACTTTATTCTACAAATTAAAGTTTTGTAATGTCATTTCCTTGGCAGAGGAGAACAGTCCCTACCGTTTTTTTTTTTTTGGCTGCATTTGTGGCATGAGATTGAAGCCACACCACAGCAGTAACAATGCCAGATCCTTAACCTTCTGCACCACCAAGAGACTCCTCCTTTGCTTTTAAGATGTAAGTTGAGTGGCTGCCCAGGCCCCTCTGCAGGTAATTTTTTTTTTTTTTTTTTTTTTTTAGGGCCACACCTGCAGCATACGGAAGTTCTCAGGCTAGGGGTCAAATCGGAGCTGCAGCTGCTGGCCTACACCACAGCTTACGGCAATGCTGGATCCTTTACCTACTGAGCAAGGCCAGGGATCAAACCCGCATCCTCATGGACACTAGTCAGTTTTGTAGCCTGCTGAGCCACAATGGGAACTCTGTGACTTACTTTTTAATCTGTTCCTCATACATTTGCTTCTGTGTTTGTATTTCCTTTCGCAGCTCCTGGACCAACATCCTCTGCAAAGATTCGAGTTCCTCTTCTCCAGAGTTCTTTTTCCCAGGCCTGGCTTCGGAGTTTGGGCTGCCGGGAGCATCTCTCTTGGAGTCATAGGCCTGGGAGGACAGTGCATCGGCTTTGTCCCCAGGGGACCCAGGCTGGGCAGGGACATTATCATAGGTGGAAGTCCGCTGGGCATCGAAAAACTGTGGCACACCTTGAGACATCGTTCTCCTGTGCCCTTCCCCTGCCTTCGCCTCCGAAGATGGTGAGCAGAACTCATTTTTAATGACCTCCGTTTTGCAGCTGTTGGCACCTTGCAAAGCTGACGTCAAGAAGCATTTCCGGTTAGGGAGTGTCTGAGTCCTTTTTCGGGATTGCATCTTCCAATCTCCTGGCTTTTCCTTGGACGCTTTGATACTGTCTTCTAGACACTCATCATTTGGCCGTTGTCCAGTAGGACTGGTTGCGTCGGAGTCGCTGGTCTAGGAAAAAATAGCCACAGATGTTACATGGGTTTTACCCATACGTGTCATGTTCCCAAGATAAGGATTAGGAAAGTATCTCCTGGCTGTACCCATGAAATTCTAGAAAACCATCTCTTCCCTTGTCACATTAGTTGATTATCTGTGCGGCATTTTTTTTTTTTTTGGCTTTTATTTTTTTGGCTTTTTAGGACCGCACCCGCAGCATATGGAGGTTCCCAGGCTAGGGGTCTAATCAGAGCTACAGCTGCCAGCCGACACCACAGCCACAGCAACGCCAGATCCAAGCTGCATCTGCAACCTACACCACAGCTCACGGCAACGCCGGATCCCTAACCCACTGAGTGAGGCCAGGGATTGAACCCACAACCTCATGGTTCCTAGTCAGATTCGTTTCCACTGTGCCAAACGGGAACTCCTGTGTGGCATTTTTCAGAAGGATATTGCACTTGAAGGAACTCATGCTCTGGAAGTGAAATGTTGACTAAAATCAACTGCTTACAGTAAGGGCCCCAAAATAGTTTTTTTTACATAATCTTAGAATGCAGAGGCTTTCCTATGACCAAAGTCCAGAAGCCAGAAAAGAAAAGTCTGATAAATTGAACCCACATGGATTTCTATGATTTCCCCCCCAAATTAAAAATAAAACAGTGATCACCAAATGCTAAATCAAAAAGAAGTGACAAAGTGACAAAAATATTTGCAATGCATATCACAGACAACAGGCTACTCTCCCTAATATACAAAAATCATAAAAACTGTATAGAAAAAGACCAAAAACCAATATAACTACAGGCAAAGAACAAGATTAGGGAGTTCACGGAAGAAAAATGCAGCTAGCCCTTACACATAAGAAAAAATGTTAGGACTCTCTTGTAACAGGAGAAAGTCACATTAAGATTAAATTACTGGAATTCCCATCTTGGCGCAGCGGAAATGAATCTGACTAGGAACCATGAGGTTGCAGGTTTAATCCCTGGCCTCGCTCAGTGGGTTAAGGATCCGGTGTGCTGTGAGCTGTGGTGTAGGTCACAGACACAGCTCAGATCTGGCATTGCTGTGGCTGTGGCTGTGGCCAGCAGCTGTAGCTCTGATTAGACCCCTAGCCTGGGAACTTCCATATGCCATGGGTGAGGCCCTAAAAAAAAAAGACAAAAAAAAAAGATTTAAATTACTGAAATACCAGTTCTTACCTATCAGATGGGCAACCCCCCCAAACTCTGACAACACACTCTGCAGGTAAAACTGTAGGGAAATAGGTAATTTTATGCATTGCTGATGGAAGTACAAAATGGCACAACCTCTATTTAACAAGTTTAATCAGAATTACATATTACAGATCTATTGACTCTCTAACTCAGCAATTCCACTTCTGGGAATTTGTCTCAGACATATATCTGCTTGAACACGAAATGAATCATGGTCAGCGTAATTCACTGCATCCTTATTTGTGGTACAAAGGAATAAAAATAACCTGTTCATCTATAGGGGTCGGGTAAGTAGATCATGGTACAAGCACAGAATGAAACACCGTATCCCTGCCAAAAACCTGAGGTTATATGAAGTTGCTGGCTATGTATTGACATGAAAAGGTCTCCAGGATGCATAGAAAAATTAAAGATTCAGAGTAGTGTGTGTGTGTGTGCATGTGTATGTGTGTATAGAGAGAGAGATAAAGTATGAGCATGTTGCACTTTGCATAAAAAGGAAGATACATAACTAACAGTCATATCTGCTTATATTTGCATAAAGGAATACTGGAAGGATAAAAAGAAACTAATAGAGGCAGGGAAGAATAAGGTGGGGAGAGGTAACAGAGGGAGCAGGAGTTCTAAATGCACATCTTTTTCTTTTGTTTTGACTTTTTGGAATCATGTGTCTATATTTTAGATTAAATTAAAAAGAAAAACAGAAAGATTGAGCCCTCAATGTAAAATCAGAAAATCAGGCTGTCCATCTAATGCTTCTAGCTCATCGCCTGCTTTAGCAGCCCCACCTGGAGTCAGAAGGACGAGAGCCCTGCAACACAAAGTAGATCTTAGTCCCACTCTTTACTCTTCGAGTGCCATCACCTTCGGCCAGCTGGTCAACCTCCCTGAACCTCAATGTCTCTGCCATGAAATGTGGATGATAAATTCTGCCCTACAGAGTAATGGTGAGGACTCCAGATCTATCTATCTAAGTTCTCCAGCACAGTGCCTACCCATTACTGCTCACAGTGTTACAATAAATACAGAAACCTGTCAAATGAGCACAACAATGGCTACTCTAAAGGACGGCTAGGATAATTTAATTCTATGAAATACAAATATTTGGAAACATTAATTTGATTTTAGAGTATTAGCAAGATGCACTGTGTCTAGACAGGCATCATCCATGAAAAATCACACCCACCACTACCTTTTTTTCAATTCTTTCTTAATCATCCTCAGGATTAACAGTACTGAAGGCAATTGACATTTGCTGGCCAACCGGAAATTTCAAATTCATTTCTTGGTTGCATGTGAAGAATCAAGCTGCTATAAAAAGTTCACATATTCTTTTAAAAAAATTATCTCTATAAATACCTAAAAATATTTAAGCTTTGTAAATCAGTGGCCTTAAATAGTCTACATTTCAGAGCGTGCAGAGTTTTTTGACATTGTGAACGTGAGCCCCAACCCTCAGTACAAACGAGGGGGTTGACATTGCTGAGACAGTTTATCAGGGAATGAGAAATATTCCACAAACACATCACATACTCTGAGAAAAGAATCACGTTTCATGGTTTAGCAGGAAACCAGTTCTCTCCAGACTTTCACCCGGAATTTTCAACAACTCTCCCTAAAACATTTACACCGTGGTATATAATTTCCCTGTTGAACTTTCCTGGACTGCAGTCCAAAGGGTTTCCCTTATCGGGTGGGCTTCAGTGAGGACTGCCATTGCCTAGCCTTTCGGGGCATGGGCACACACGTCACTAACCCCACCTCCAGGATGCCAACTGAAACTAGATTTTGCAAGAGGCCAGGCTTTTAAGATGCGTTCAAATGGGTCTGTACAAGTTGTGCTCACTGCCACAGCATCACCCAGGACTCCCCACATTGTCACCCCAGAGCAGCTCTTACACAGAATGAGCTGGATTAAAGGAAGAGTTGCTTAGAAGGAGGAAAGCTTTCTGTACCTTACCATGTTATTGATGCTGTCTGTCCTAGAAATTGGAGGGTCCTCAGAGGCATCCCAGCCTACAGAGCTTCGTGCCACTGGAGGTTTCTTGGGGTCGTTTTTGGGGGCAGGAGGGGATAAGGGTGCATCCTTAGACTTGGGGAAGAGGACTTCATGGTCTCTGATCATCATGGTCATCACTCTTTGGATCTGAGGAGTCCCTGAAAGAAAAAAGAAAGAGGTTTGTAGTGCTGGACCATAGGGCCAGGGGCAGGCAGTCCTCAAGAGCGTCCATCCATGGGATGTCTCTAAACTTGGCTCTAAAACCACACAGCCCCAAAAGACCTCATTTTGCTCCTCAGAGGATCCTTTTTAATTGCTGGGAGCATGGGACTGTGGTGAAAGGAATGGGATAGAATGATACAGGAGTGGCGTGAAAGAGGGTCATTTTCGGAGTTCCTGTCGTGGCTCCGTGGTTAACAAATCTGACTAGGAACCATGAGGTGGCAGGTTTGATCCCTGGCCTTGCTCAGTGGGTTAAGGATCCGGCGTTGCTGTGCCTCTGGTGTAGGCCGGTGGCTACAGCTCTGATTCAACCCCTAGCCTGGGAACCTCCATATGCCATGGGAGCAGCCCTAGAAAAGGCAAAAAGACAAAAAAAAAAAAAAAAAAGAGGGTCATTTTCAACCTATAATCCTCTGGATTGGTCTTTGATCAGGAAATAGGAAATATGGTAGGAAAGAACATGAAGACATCCTTCTCTCCTGATGTGGTCGTCACCATGACATATGATTTCTTACTGCACACAAAGCAAATGTGTGCCAGGCACACTGCCTTCCCCACCATAGCAGACACCATACTCTATGGAAAGACTCTTGTTCACCGAACAAAGACACAGACCGTCTCAGAAGGCTCTTCAGCACAGCGCTACAAGTAGCCCTTTTGTGAGGTGCCTTATAAAATCACACTCGTTTGCTCTCTCTGGCTAAGGATGTTTAGAAGTAATAGAAGACTAAGAAATTGGCTATTTCCGTGCTAGCTATCCTACTATGTGACAACTGGTAAATCGGTCTCTGCTCTGCTGTGACTTGGAAAAGGGACATAATTGCTACCATGATTATTTCACAGGGCTGTCTTACAGCTCAGACAAGACCATCAAGTGAAAATGCCTGGCGAGTTGCAGAGCAGTTTGGTGGTGGTGTCACTGTTACTTCCTCTGCACTTGCCTTCCCCACGGGACCAGCCATACCTCTCATGATCACAGCGGGGTCTTCAACTTTTGACCTGATGAGATTCACACCAATTACAGTAGCCAGATTGTCCACGCTCATCTTGTTAACTCCACAGTTCAGCTGGATTTCGTGGAGGAACCTGTGGACAGCCAGGAAATCCAAGAATAGGAAATAAGAAGTTGCCAGGAAGAAGCACTTTCAGGTACAAACCGAATCTTGGAGGCGGGTCCCAACTCTTTCCTTCTGGTCTCAGGAATGGAACCAGTCTGCACTGACTACAAGAATTGAGCTTAGCCCTGAAAGATTCAAGATTAAGGAAGAAGAGAGACAAAGCAGCCCAGCTGCTGTTGGTGACATTGGGGTTCGGGGTTGGTGAAGAGTCACTTTGCTAGGAGGCAGGGTCTGGTTCCTGGGGCTAAGAAAAGATAAGAAGAATCAAATGGGTGTTTGACGGCTCCTGATCTTGACATGATAGGTTTATTTCCCAGGCTCTAAGCACCTGTCCCAGATGAGTCTTCAGAGAAGGAAACTTTATCATGAGAAAGTCTCAGAAATAGGAATTCATGGTGCCTCCTTTCTCTCATTTTCAGGTTACACCACCAAGCATCTTGAGTTCTCAGTGTGTGCTTAAAAATTAACAATGAATTTTTGCTGAAATTCTACCCATTTGAGGCATGAAGCTCTCAGATTCGCTGTTTAAAAAAAAAAAAGAAGAAGAAGAAAGAAAACCTTGAGAATATCATTAAGGAATTTCTAAATACTCTCTAAAAATTATTTGTAAATGAATAGGCTGAAGCAACATAAAATTCCGAATACAGAGAAATTATCAAATAAGTGGTGGGGTATCCAGATGAGGAAACATTATGGGATATTATAGAAACATTTATAATCTTATTTTATGACATAGGAAAATGCTCATAGTACAGCATTTAGCCAAAAAAAAGCAGGATACAATTATATATATAATTCTAATTTGGTATAAAATTTGTTTCCCTATATTCATATTGATGCATGCATAGGTCTAGCCTAGAGATAAAAACATTCAGAAGGAAACACACTCAAGTATTAATAGTGACTTTTGCTGGGCGAGGGGATTTGGGGTCATTTTAATTAATTTACAGTATTTTGTACTCTCCTGGTTTCCAAATCAAGCATGTATCTCTTTCATAACCTAGAATCTACAAAAGATTATTTTAAAAAATAAAGATAAATTTCAGTAATATCTGGCATGGAGATCCAGCCTCCCAACTCAGCCAGATATGGATCAATCCACATGCTACATGTTACTACAGAGATGGCATCCAGCAGGTCCTCAGAAACGGAAATAAGAAAGGTGCCCTTGGAGTTTCCACTGTAGTACAGTGGGTTAAGAACTCAACTGCAGCAGTTCCAGTTGCTGCAGAGGTGCAGGTTAGATCCCTGGCATAGCACAGTGTGTTAAAAGATCTGGCATTGCCACAACTATAGCGTAGGTTACAGCTGCCGGTCAGATTCAGTCCCTGGCCGGATAACTCCATATGCTGTTATGGCCATTAAAAAAAAAAAAAAAAAAGTGGCCTGGAATGAATGCCTCTGGATGCTACATTATGGTCCAGAGTTAGGAATATGGGAGATAACTCTAGAAATAGAATAAGGATTTGGGGTTCTGATGCATGTCCCAGGACTCTGGGCAGCTCTGGGACAGGCTTGTAGGAGGAAGCATGTTCATTTTATGTGCCCATCAGATTTTCAGGGGACCCTTTAAATAATCTTGTGGACACAGGAAACTACCTCAGTGCTGCGTGAATAGAGCTGACCTTCCACAGGTTGGACCAGGATCTCTTGGGTTCACAGAGATACTCTTTCCTCCTCTAACAGAGGGCTTCTCTCTGGTGAGGCTGAAAACTGTGGTGTGGACACCAGAGCGCTCTTACCTGCAGATGTAGCTCAGGAGGCTATAGTTGTCTCGAGGAAGGATGGAGAGCTGCTTCACCAGCTCCTGCTGAGCCTGGGAAGAGATTTTGAACACCAGTAAATGAGCCTGCTCTCTTGCCGGCAATGGGACCCTGCAACCTAATTGGTGTATCTTTGCAGAAGCCACACATTGGCAATCGCTCCTGTTCCTATAGTTTCGTGCACTTTTTTAAAGAAACTTTTCCTTTTAAAATAACTATAAGCCCACAGGAAGTTGCAAAAATAGCATAGAGAGGCTCATTGTTTTGTACAGTATATTTTTTTATTTGTCTAAAAGTATACCCCTCTTCCCCAACTCCCTCTAAGGCAAGAACTGTTTGCAAACCACACTCACAATAATGGTTTGCCTGATGAATGCTAGAGATGTAACCCTCCAATAAAGAATTGTACCAGTGGGAGTTCCCTGGTGGTCTAGTGGTTAAGGACTTGGGTGTCACCGCTGTGACTCTGGTTCAATCCTTGGCTCAGGGACTTCCACATGCTGTGGGCATGACCAAAAAATAAAAAGAATTAGACTAGAACCAAACACCCCCAAGTCACTTTAAAATTATTGAGAGAAGGAGGATATTTTTGAGAACTCAGGCTTCAAGCAATATGGTTTTGCTGGGACACAGACCAACCTGAGGACAGGTGAGAGGTCCAAATATTCTAGGTCCATGAGGACCACGAAGATAGGAGATAGTCATACAAGGAAAGCGTGTGCCAGGAAGAGGAAGAACAGGGAGTTTTCTTTGTTCTTTTCACCTGTGGCCCTGTAGGGTGTGTAAATCACGGTCTGCCACATCATCATTGCAAAAGGGCACCAGTGCACGTGAGACACACAGACCCTCCTCTAACCTGAGAAAATGCACCCCACAGCCTGTCAGCCTGCAGGTGGTGACTCAGTGCCACACCTCTGGATCTAGAACACCCGCTTCATACTGAGTCCCACCTCTTCAAATAAGTCAAGTGAATTCATTGCCAAGATTGCTGGAGACTCACTCCTCCCAGCTACTGCCCCTGACACATTTTCACCTACGAGTGAGGCTGTGATCCCCCCACCCTGTCCAGATGTGCATTAGATTAGAAACACTCCAATATGTCAGGATTGAGAAAAGTTGGGAGAAGTGGGTCTAAACCGAGGAAGTTCAGGGGCGAAGTTCAAGAGTGAGAATCTCTCAGCATTGCATCCATGACCTCCTTCACTTTCTCTGAAGCAGTGAGACCAGATGCCACCTGTTCATTGTTTCAGCCAGCTTTTAAACCTAATTCCATGAAATTGTATTCTTTTCGCAAAGGTGAGCTGATACACTATACAAAGGAGATTTTCCATCTCCTCTTCGAACCCACCCCAAATTCATGAATCACACACAAAATATCCTATACTAGATCATGCAACCTAACTGGGGGCTTGAAAAATAGCTACAGCAGCTCTAGTGTGTGAGCTGCCTCACTGTCACGCTTTTCCTTTCCTAATGTTGAAATATAAAACCGCCTTTTTTCTTATGCCAGGGTCTACTCAGATCATGAGGCTCTTCTCTCTCCATCAGGACAGAAGTGGCTTTGCTTTGTTCCAGGGCTAGAGCACCATCTCTTCAATGATTTAAAAGAGAGATGGGAGAGAGAGAGAGCTTTTTCTGGATACTACAGAACAAATTCTAAAATAAATCGGAGAATAGGGAGTTCCCGTCGTGGTGCAGTGGTTAACGAATCTGACTAGGAAACATGAGGTTGCGGGTTCGATCCCTGCCCTTGTTCGGTGGGTTAACGATCCGGCGTTGCCGTGAGCTGTGGTGTAGGTTGCAGACACGGCTCAGATCCCGCGTTGCTGTGGCTCTGGCATAGGCCAGTGGCTACGGCTCCGATTCGACCCCTAGCCTGGGAACCTCCATATGCCACGGGAGCGGCCCAAGAAATGGCAAAAAGACAAAAAAAAAAAAAAAAGCAGAGAGTAAACCCCTAGAATCAATAATTGTAAAATGTCATTCACTTGTGACACATACCCCTTAGTCCTCAAAACAATCCTGTCATTATGAAATTTGCCTCAGCTTGTGCCATCCAATAGCCACTTGTTACACATGTCTCTTTAAGTACAAATTTTTAAATAATAAAATAAAATCAGAAATGTGATTCCTCAGTTGCACCAACCACATTTCCAGTCCCTAGTGGCCATGTATGGCTGGTGGTTACCACACTGGATACTGCAGTTATGTTACAGTTCCATCATTACAGAAAGTTCTCTTGGTCTAAGTAAATAAACTGAGTCTCAAAGAAGACGCATCATTGGCTAAACGGCAAGATCAAAGTTAAATTCACTGCCAGTTTTTTCCATGCACCACTTTGCCAGAGAAAGCTTTTAACATAGTAGTGCTAAACACTACCTTCCCCAAAGTGGGGAAGTAGACCTCTATGTTAGCTGTGTAACACAAAAGCATTCGTGAGTCATTTAATTTCACAAATCTTGGTTAAAAACCATAAAGGTTTCATTATTGTTGGCTGGGTTTTATTAGTTTCTTTTCCTGGTTGGTGAGTTTGTTGAACAGGACTCCAGTGTGGTGATGGGTGACTATAAGGCCTTCAAGGAAATAATCTATACAAGGATCAAGACTCCTGGGTTGAACTTGTGCATGCCACCTGCAACACTGCAAGCGTGATGCTGCAGACAGGACTACAGACCCTACAGGCAGTTGCAGTTGAAATGAACCAAGAAAAACTCCCATCCTTCCTCTCTCTGGACCACATGTCCATTGCCTGCCCATGTCTGACATGCATGGTCATCCCAGAGCTAGAACATTCAGAACGCTCACTTACCCTCCAGGTTGGTCAATCTTTGTGTCTCAGTGGGTCTCCGCCCCAACACATTGCTTGAAACCCTTCTCAGAAACATCTTCCTTCTCATACTAATTTTAAAGTGATTTGGGGGTATTTGATGATAGCCCAGTTCTTTGCTAGAGTGCTACATCCCATGAAGGCTATCACCATGATTGGCTTCATTGGTCTTTTATTGCTGAGGAAGTTCCAGCGTGATAAAATATCTCAACAAAAGTTCCGGGGTCCCTGATCCACTGTTGTTTGTCTATCGGCAGAGTGTCCTGCAACCATCACCTTCTTCCGAAGCAAGACAACTAACTCTATTGAGATACAAACCTTTGCCTCATCTGCATTCATGAGCTGCCCACACAGCAGGAACCCCTCATACTGGCTCCAGGGAACCACTGGTTCTGGGAGGTCTCGGAGGTAGAGCTTCAGCAGGGAGGCCACTGTGTGCACATCTGTATCTCTGGAAGAAAAGAAGCAATGCTTTTGAAAGCAAAACTCTAGGGCTCTTCTCACCATCACCCTCCTGCCCCTCACGGTGATTCCCTGAATAAAATCTCAGCTTCCAAAGGGAAATTTTGCAGAAGCATAGAGTCTGATAAAGATGTATCTGACCAAAATATTTTTGCTACTTCTCCTTCTGGAGTAATAACCCCCAACACCTTTTCCTTTATCTCTTCTACCTAATCGCCTCAAAGACAAGGTCTGCTTTTCCATTAAACCTGTTAAACTATTCTAGTCTTCATTGCTTTCTTCTTTCTCCAAATCACTTTACCTACTTAGTCTCTAGTTTTTGAGTTTCAAGTATATGTATCATATACTTGAAACTCAGTAGTGAAGAAATATTTGTTCATTTTTTTTGTTTTTGTTTTTGTTTTGGTCTGTTTGTTTGTTTTTAAGGCTGCAACCACGGCATGTGGAAGTTCCTAGGCTAGGGGTCAAATTGGAGCTGCAGCTGCCAGCCTACGCCACAGCCACAGATCTGAGCCATGTCTGCAGCTTATGTTGCAGATTGTGGCAACGTCAGATCCTTTACCCGCTAAGCGAGGCCAGAGATTGAACTTGCATCCTCATAGACATTATGTTGGATTCTCAACCCACTGAGCCACAACGGGAACTCTTGTATTGTCTTTGGCTGATTGCGTGCTTTAAGTGCAGAGTTGGATAGCTGTAGCAGAGACCATCCAGTCTGCAAAGCCTAAATATTTCATATGTGGCCCTTCAAGAAAAGTCTGCTGACCCCTGGTTTATGGAGCTATTGCATTATTCTGCAGCTCTCTGAGAGAAAATGAGTCTGAATGTATCATATACTTGAAACTCAGTAGTGAAGAAATATTTGTTCATTTCACATAAAAAAACTGATCATGTACCCAATTTTCGTAACAACACTATTTACTATAGCCAAGACATGGAAACAACCTAAGTGTCCATCAACAGATAAATGGATAAAGATATGGTATATTTACACAACAGAATGTTACCCTGCCACAAAAAAAGACTGAAATAATGCCATTTGCAGCAACATGGATGGACCTAGAGATTATCATACTAAGTAAAGTAAGTCAGAGAAAGGCAAACACCCTATGATATCACTTATATGGGGAATCTAAAAAAAATGATATAAATGAACTTATTTACAAAACAGAAACAGACTCACAGACATAGAAAACAAACCTATGGTTCCCAAAGGGAAAGGGTAGTGGGGGAGGGAAGGATCGGAAGCTTGGGATGGCACATGCACACTATGGTATGTGGAATGGATGGTCCATGGGGACCTGCTGTGTTGCGCAGGGAAATCTATTCTATATTCTGTGATGACCCATATTGGAATGGATCTGCGTATATGTGTAATTGAATCACTTGACTGTATAGCAGAAATTAACACAACATTGTACATCAACTCTACGTCAATAAAATTTAAAAAACCAAACCAAAACAGAAAAAAAAAAAAAAAACCTTACAGTTACCAAAGGGGAAAGGAGGGTGGAAGGATAAATTGGGAATTCGAGATGAACAGATATACAGTACTGTATATAAAATAGATAAACAACAGGTCCTACTGTATAGTACAGGGAACTATATTCAACATCTTGTAAAAACTTTTAATGGAAAAGAATCTGAAAAAGAATACGCATACATATATGTATGTATGTATAAATGAATCACTTGGCTAGTACACCTGAAACATTGTAAAGCAGCTATACTTCAATTTAAAAAAAGAAAGAGGGAGTTCCCGTCGTGGCTCAGTGGTTAATGAATCCGACTAGGAACAATGAGGTTGCGGGTTCCATCCCTGGCCTTGCTCACTGGGTTAAGGATCCGGCATTGCAGGATCGGCTCGGATCCCGAGTTGCTGTGGCTCTGGCGTAGGCCAATGGCTATGGATCCGACTCCACCCCTGGCCTGGGAACCTCCCTATGCCGTGGGAGCAGCCTTAGAAAAAGACAAAAGACAAAAAGATTTTTAAAAAGTATATTAAAAAAGAAAGAAAGGAAGGAAAAGAAAAAGTGGTCTTTGTAAGAGACAGTGCCAAGTATTTAGAAAAGCTGTGGTGTGGTGAGGGCCTCCTCGGCTTCAGGGAGGGCAGGGTATAGAGGCAGCTGGGTGGGATCACCTCCAGGAGGTAGAGAAGGCAGGCATCTGCAGCAGCAGAAACCAAACACCAAAAAACACAATTAGCCATTTAAATCATCACAGAAAGCTTCCCAATTCATTTTGCCGGGGAAGATCACTGCTTTGCTTGGCTAACTCCTCATGCTTGTTTATTGTGTCTCCACTTAAGTGTCATTTTGCAGGGGACCTTCCTAAACCCACCAGACTATGTCAAAAGCTCCCCCTGCCCTTAGATTATCTGTCTAAGTTTTTTTTTTGTCTTTTTGTCCTTTTATTTATTTATTTTTTTAGGGCCGCACCCTCGGCATATGGAGGTTCCCAGGCCAGGGGTCGAATCAGAGCTCTATCCACCGGCCTACACCCCAGCCACAGCAACACCAGATCCGAGCCACGTCTGTGACCTACACCACAGCTCATGGCAACACTGGATCCTTAACCCACTGAGCGAGGCCAGAGATCAAACTGGCAACCTCATGGTTCCTAGTTGGATTCGTTTCCACTGTGCCATGACGGAACTCCTAAGTTCTTGTAGTACCACCTATTTTTCATTTTTCATCACGTAGCACAATGGAAACTATGCAGCTATTTCTTTAAATTTTTGGTTCAAGGTCTGCGCCCCCCGTTATAACAGGGCTGACTCAAATGTCATGGCTATGGTCTCAGTTTCCCAAATTTGCTTTTCCTCCAACCTAAGGGAACAGCCTTAATATGATTTTTTTTTTTTTAATCTGTCTTTTTTTTTTTTTTTGGCTATTTCTTTGGGTTGCTCCCGCGGCATATGGAGGTTCCCAGGCTAGGGGTCGAATGGGAGCTGTAGCCACCGGCCTACGCCAGAGCCACAGCAACTCGGGATCGGAGCCGCGTCTGCAACCTACACCACAGCTCAGGGCAACGTTAACCCACTGAGGAAGGCCAGGGATCGAACCCGCAACCTCATAGTTCCTAGTCGGATTTGTTAACCACTGCGCCACGACGGGAACTCCAATATGATTTTTTTTAAATGAAAGACTAAGAGCAAGTCGAGAATCAGGTGGCTTCTGAGTTCAACGCCTGATCCATCAGAGATTAGCTAAGACCACTCAAACGGTTTGGCGACACTTTCCTTGCAGCACTGACCTTATAATGTGGTATATATGTGTGTTCTTTTCTCACAAAAATATAGGTATTGGAAGGGTATTAGCTCTATTTATTGGCAGTATCCAGCCCAGTAAAAACCCAACAAAGAGATTTTTAAATTCATATTTGTATGTTTAATGAGAGCCAGATACATCTGCTCTAGAATCTACCAAACAAGAGTGCCTTTGTTTTTCTTCATTCTAATGAGGATCTCATGGTGGAACAGCACACAGGACCAATGGAGAAGACCATGATGTCACGACCCAAGGGTCGGCCGTGGGATGACCCTGAAGAATCCCAAATGATCCTTCCTATTTCTGGATGTATAAGCGCTACCCTTCCGTACTGGGAGAGGAGCTGTCACGACAAGGTGTGGTAACTTTCTTCCCTCCAGCCCTCAATATTTCATAAGACTCAAAGATTCTGACTCCACCACCCAGGCTGACTTTATAGATGCAGAAGCTCAAGCCTCAGGCAGGTGTTTGGCAATCCCTGCAGTCACCTCTATTCTTCCAGGCTGACTGTTTTCATTGCCTTGGCAAGAACCTGTCCATCTCTTCTGATCAATGCAAAGCTAATTAAAAACATCAGAAGAAAAGTGAATATAAAAGCAGTGAGCTTTTGATTGAACAGGTGCCTGATAATGAAATGGAATTTATGGTCCTGCTGAATGTTCTGTAAATTTGATGCCCATAACCTGCTATAGTTTCAGAAACAACTTCACCTGTTGCTCTTCTGTTACAATACAGCACCTTGATAAATTAACTATGGCATACCAAGGGCAGCAGAGACAGTCATATGGTGACCCAAACTCAGAGAGTAGCTGTGAGAAGAGAGAGAAACAGACAAGTCTCAGTGATGCTTTGGAGGGACAAGGGGCATTACTGGTGTGGGAGGTTGGGAGCAGGGAGAATGGTCCACACAGCATGGTGCTTAGCTATTCATGATTTTCGTAGGACCAGCCCTAGTCCTCAATCATAAATAAGCTCTTGGAAGATTTTAACCTTTCGAAATTGGGTAGAGTTCAGGCTCATCTCACTAAATCTTGGTTTATAGGCTGCTGATTTGGAAAGAACAATGGCTGTTTCTTGCCAGCAGGACAAGTGCATGCAGGCAACTGGAGTGAATATTGCACAATGGGCTGAGAGGGTACAATGGCAGGTACGGGTTGTTCCAGCCAAGCGTGGCAGAGAAGAAAACCTTGGCTAGGTGGCTGCAGCAGGCGAGGCAGGAGGGGGATGGTGGAAGAAAGGTCACTGCACCTGAAATGCCCCCAACAGGGCTGGGCAACCTCCACAGAGGAGACTTGGGAGAATGCCAGGCTGCCAAGACATCAGTATGTACTCCCTTCCAAAGGTTTCAGGACCAAGTTCAGAATTGCAGACCACTGTGGTCTCCCAAATGAACAAGATGTCCTGGTTCCGGCCATTTCTGGAAAGCTGAGGAAGACTTTTAGAGCCCTTGCGTATAGACCTGCACCTTATCTACCCCCCAGAGTCTGCACGGCCAGCTCAGCAATTCTCCATTCCTTCTCTGCTCCCCAGCACGGACTTTGAACCGAGCCGCATCCTTCTCCCTTAGTCCGCACTTCCCTTCCCCCCATAGCCTAACACCTCTCAGCTGCCCAGCGAGGCCCCAGATCTCCTTCACATCATCTCTCATGTAAATGATCGGCATCAATGACCCCAAATCCTGCATTATGAGCAAAACAAAAGGCTCTTTCTGTTGCAAGCCAGGGAAGCATCCATGCATGTCCCCGGAGCTCAACGGGTAAAGAGAGGTCCTCTCCGCCAAGCAGGGCACAAGGGAATCGAGGTGAGGACAAGCATACCTGTCAAAGTTGGGCCGCTCCCCCGCATCAAAAGCATCTCTCAGCTGCTTCACCAGGTTGTCCTGCCCAGGCAGTCGGAAGATGCCCTCTTCATTCAGGCCATGCTCCAGGATGAACTCGGCACACTTCTCCACCAGGATGGGCACCAGGTGGGGGCCAAATTTCTGCTCATAGGCCACGGTCTCATCCAAGCGCTGGCCGAACACCGCTGGGGAGAGAAAAGCAGAGCCTGCCCATCACTCCTTTGGAAAAACTGATAGGTCAAAGTACCTTGCTCCTTGATTTTCTTTGTAGCCCTTGACTGCAATGATACTGAAAAAATACAGAAGACAAAGCACACATAGTAGCCCCTGGGGCTACAAAGTGGGGGCTGTAAATTTGAGGCAATCTATCTTTTTCTGTTGATCCACATTTACCAGAGTCAAACACCTCACTTTTATTAGGTACTTGTGTGCTGGGCATTGTGCTAAGTACTTCGTAAAAGCTTTCTCATTTAATCTTGACAGCAACCTCCGGCGGTGGGGGTACTATTATATCCAGCCTTGCTATTAAAGACGCTGAGTCCTAGAGGAACTAATGAACTTGCCAAGGCTGAGTGCCAGGGCAGGGTACAGTCAGAATTCAAGCCCAGGCAGCAAACTCAAGAGAATGTACTCTTAGCCGCAATAGAAAACAGGCCACTTTGAACCCTGCTTGTGTCCTGTAGCCTTAAAGCAGAATAGTCACGCGGATGTCTCGTGCTGTATTAAACCATTGTGGCACTTTAAATAATTTACATTATTTACTATACATTACATTATTTACATTATTTACTCTTATTGCCACAGAGAACAAGGTTACACTCCCCTAGCAGAGTTCTTTGAATGTATATAGTGCAATATATCATTTCTAACTTATTGCTAAGTTAATGCATTAATATTTGGATGGAAGAACATAGGCGTTTCCTTCTTTTGAACTCTTTTTTCTCAGAGCGGATTCCCACATCACTAGGTCAAGTGGTTTGAACATTTTAATGACTACCGTATGCAAATTGCTTTCCAAAAATATTTTTTCCCAGTTACACTGCCTCCAGCGAAGCAAGTGTGGACCAGCTCCACCCAGCCCCGCCGGCACTTGTTTTATAATTTCCCCACCCCAGCTGTGTCATGAGGCTGTTTATAAATCAGGATGCTGGTTCGCTACCCATTTCCCCACCAAGGCCCCATGTCCTTCGTGTTTCAGAGATTCATGCTTTCAGCTCTGTCCTGCCTGGTTTTCTCTCTGTCATAATTAAGACCCTGCTACACTGACCACTCCAATCCCTAGGACAAAGCCCTTTGGTCCCCTCTCCCCCACGCCCCACCCCGGGAATTCTCTCTCTGGTTGGTCCCTTTTATCCAGTCTCTAATGAACGTGCACTGCACATTCAAAGAGCTGTAGCGAGTTCTGGAATCTGTTGAGTCTTTTCCTTTCCCCTCTGCCCCAGGCCAGGCAGGGCTCCTCCCACCTCCCACTACTGTGGCCTCCACTCCTGTAACTGTTCAAAACCCTCCTGCTGGGAGTTCCGGTGGTGGCTCAGTGGGTTACAGACCCAACTAGGATCCATGAGGAAGTGGGTTCCGTCCCTGACCTTGGCTCCGTGGGTTGAGGATCTGGCGTAGCCACAGGCTGTGGTGTAAATTGCAGATATGGCTCCCATCTGGCATTGCTGTGGTTGTGGTGTAGGCCGGCAGCTGCAGCTCTGATTCGACCCCTAGCCTGGGAACTTCCATATGCGGCAGGTAGAGCCCTAAAAAGCAAAAAACAAAACAAAACCCTCTTGCTATTTACCTTCCTAAACAACTGATCTGCCTGAGCACATTTGCCTCTGTCTTTTGTTTATTTTTATTATAGTCGATTTACAATGTTGTGCCAATTTCTGCTGTACAGCAAAGTGACTCTGTCACACATATATTTACATTCTTTTTCTCATTCTATCTTCCATCATGTTCTATCCCAAGAGATTGGATATATTTGCCCCTGTTTTTAGCAGTCTCCCATTTCTTTCCCAACTGCCACAGCAGCGTTTTTCAAATTACCCCTCAAAGCTCCAAGGCTTCCTTAGAGGCCCCTCCCTCATCACCTCTGCTGCTGGAATGTGAGAGCGTTTAGGAGGAACCGAGCAGGTGGGCCTCTCTGCTCGCTACTCCCAACCGGACCTGCTGTTTGTCTGTTTGGCTTAACAGCATTCCCAGTGAGACTGTTTGCTGAGATATTTCTGTGGCTAAAATTTGAAAGCCTTAGGTTGGCATTCAGCCTGGCCCCCACCTACCTTTCTGGCTTGACTTCCACCCACACCCCTAAAGGCACCTCAGCCTGATGTTCCCAAAGCCCACAGCATCCTCCAGCCCTCATGCCCTTGGGCAGGTTCTTCCTGCTGCCCAGTCTGTTCATCACTCCCTTCCCCATCTACTAAGAGTCTATGTCTTCCTTGGCCCAACTCAATAGCATCACCTCTGCTCAGTTTTCCCCGACCCAGCCTGAGGGGTGCCGTCCCCACTCCGTGCACCTGTATCCCTTCTGGAATAGTGCTAACATCTATTGCGTGCCCTGCATGTGCCAGGAGCAGACAGGTAAGGGACTGGGAGACAGAGTTCTCGCTTTACAATGAAAGGACCCCATGCAAAATAATGAGAAACAATTGGAGGATGTCAGGACCTATATAGAATCAGGTTTCTAGGAAATCAACTATACTTTAATTTGAAAAAATTTTTGAATTAAAAAAAAATTTTTTTAGGAGTTCCCGTCGTGGTGCAGTGGTTAACGAATCCGACTAGGAACCATGAGGTTGCGGGTTGGATCCCTGGCCTTGCTCAGTGGATTAAGGATCCAGCGTTGCCGTGAGCTGTGGTGTAAGTTGCAGACTCGGCTTGGATCCCGAGTTACTGTGGCTATGGTGTAGGCCAGCGGCTACAACTCCGATTGGACCCCTCGCGTGGGAACCTCCATATGCCGCGGGAGCAGCCCTAGAAAAGGCAAAAAGACAAAAAAAAAAATTTAAATAGGCCTGATAGCAAAATAATACAGTATGGAAGCATTGTTTCAAGATGCATTTCTCTGGTTCTACTTTAATTACACAAGTGTTAATAAATGGAATTTTAAATTTCCAACAATCAAGTAAATGAAGTTTTGAAACACATTAAAAAAAAAAAAAAAAGAATCAGGTTTCCATTTGTCTGTGAAAGAAGCCAGATATATATTCTCCCCAAGTTGGAGGGGAATGATTGAAATGATAAGACTTAAAACATAGGCAACAGGGCCTTTGTAAAATTCCCTTTGAGGGCTCCTCAAAGGAAGCAGATGTATTTCAGAGGAGCTGAAACTTGAGCTCAAGGAGTCAATGGATCCCAGTAAGGGCAGATATCCCAGACACGACGGCATAGTGTTCACGGAGATGTAGAGCTGTCCACCGTGAGCTCCATTTCTGAGGCAGGCGATCTGGACTCAAGCTCCTCCTTACACCCCCCTGCACAGCCAGTCCATCAACTTTTCCCCCCATGTGAGTCTCTCAGGCTTGTCCTGTGCTCGTCGTCTCTTCCTTCCATGGCCCATAGTCAGTGGCTCAATGTCATTCTCCCCAGGACACTCCTTTCCCCACCTTCCTTTTCCCTCCAGCATCTCACTCTGCCGACTTCCACTCTCCCCTCCATGCCTTCTTCAAGCCACTGAGGAACAGAGCATATCAACCCTCGGAAGACCTTGCATCCAAATCTTCACCACTCCCTTGAGCTCACTACCCATTCTCTCCCTTCTGTCTCAGCAGGTGACTTTGTCTCCTCGTTTCCTCACCTCCCCAAATAGAGGACCCCATCATCTCCTGTCTCTGCCTCTCCTAAGGAAGAAAAGTACCCTCTGCTTTTCTCTAAGACATGCTTTCTTGAACTATAGGATCCATCTCTTTCCACCTCCTCCAGGACTCCACTCCTGAATATCTTACATTGAAAGAGCATGTGAGTCTAAGTCTTTAGCAATTTATTAAAGAATAATGTTCCACCCCCACGCTCATGCAATCAATCAATACTTGCCTTTCTTTCCTTCATTGATATACTCATAGAAAAACATGTCCGTTTCTGGAAAGACACAGACAGACGCACAGCCTCTACTTCTTCTCGCTTAACCTCTCACCCCATCTCAGTCTGGTTTCATTAGCTACATCTTCCCATCCAATCTGCTCACTAGGATTTCTCGTGCCCCCTAATGGCCAATTCTGGCCTAAGTTCACTCCACACTGCTAGTCTTCTCTGAAGACTCTGATGGTGTTGATTCGGCTACCTCCTCAAGACTTTCTTCCTATGTGGCTATGAAATCATGTACTGGCATTCCAGTTTCATCCCTCTGCAGGCTCCTGTACTTGTCCCTTTCTTCCACCTGCTCCTTCAGTGTGTCATTTTCTAGTATTCCGGTGTCTCCTCCCTCTAGACTCCATCCTTGGGAAAGTTCATATAATTCCATGCATTTGGCTATCACCCAGAAACCGACAATTTATAAATCTGCATACCTGGTCTAATCTCTTCCTCCCTATCATCTCTGTCTCCATCACTTCTTTCTCTCTACTGTTGCCTTAAGTCCAATATCTAACAGAGGTTCTCCCAATGTCTTCTCCGATCTCACTCTCACCCCACCCACCACTTCTCCTACTGACCTCCTCACAGTCAATAGCATTCATTCAGCCAAGCCATCAATCAGCAGGTACTTTCCTAGGCATTGAGAATACTAACCCATTAACACAAGGAACCTGCACGCGACTAACCTGATTAGCAAAAGTGTGAGCATTAGAATGATCTGCAAAATCCCCTGCCTGCCAAACAGACCAAGACATTTAAAATATGCATGAAATTCTCTCTTCTCTACCCTCACGGCTACTGTCAAAATTATTGTAATGGTTTCCTTTGTCGTTTTATTTCCTGCAAATTCCTTTCATGGGAATTTACAAAACCATTTTTGTACAAATCTAGACTGAGCATCTGCTGTGGGCCAGGCTCTTCGGTAGCTTAGATTACAGTGGCAACTGTATTATGATAGACAGAATGAAAAGTGGTCTTTCTCTGGAAAATTCTGGATCAAATGCCCTTCCTCCTCCTCCTCACCTGGCAACCTGATTTTCCCGCAGCCTAAGTTCAAATGTCTTCTCCTCAAAAGCAGTGGCACTCATGGCTTTCCCTGTGTGTACGTCCCTACTTCTCAGGTCATTTTATGATGATTTATTTAAACATCTCTCTTCCACTGGACCGTGGGCTCCTCAGAGGCAGACAGCCCGTCTGGCTCACCATCTATTTTTATCTCCTGGCACTGAGCCTGGCACATGATGGACCAGCCCTCAGAGAGCTGTTACCTGCCGTCTCCCACTCCTCTTCTCCATCCTTGCCCTCCTGAATGTACTCTGGTCAGCACTTCTCCAAACTTGAGCTTGTCAAGTTGATCAATGGCCTCTACATTTTTAAAATCCAGGGGTCACAGTCTCAACTCCATCATCAAAGTGTGACACAGCAAATGGCCTCTCCTATTTTATTTTTTTTCCATTTTTTAAAATTTTATTGAAGTATAGTTGATTTACAGTGTTGTGTTGCTGCTTTCTCTTTAAATGTTTTTCTTTTTTAATTGAGGTAGAATTAGTTTACAACATTGTGTTAGTTTCAGGTATACAGCAAAGTGAATCAGATACGGATAAATGGATAGATAGACAGATAGATAATAGATACAGATACAGATATGTTCTGTTTCAGATTCTTTCCCATTATAAGTTATTACAAGATATTGAGTTCCCTGGGCTATACAGCAGGTCCTTGTTTACTTATTTTACAAATAGTGCAGTGTCCACGTTAACCTCAAACCCCTAATATATCCTCCCCGCCCCCGCAGCTGTCCCCTTTGGTAACCATAATCTTGTTTTCTAAGTCTGTGTGTGTCTTTCTGTTTTATGAATAAGTTCCTCTGCAATCACCCCTCTTTCTTGAGACAATCTCTCACATGACTTTGATTTCTCCACTCACTGCATTAGCCCCTCCGTCTCAGCCTCCTCAGCTCTTCCTCCTCCTTTCTCCCTGTCCTCTAAAGGCTGAAGGGTCCCAGGACTTCCCTTCCTCGGGTGCAAGCCCTTCATAATCGCACAGCTTTAAATATCCCCATATGAGGAAGACTCTGAACTTTCCAGCTGCAGCCTAGAAATCAGCCCAAGCTATTCCCACCAACAAGAAATGAGCGCTGCCTGCTCTAGAGCCATCAGGCCCGCAGGTCCCTTCTGGCACGAGAGGAAGGGCATCCTCGATTCTTCAGCTGGTCTACACCATGCTTTGCCACGCTTCATCTCCCATCGCAGGTAAGGAGTATAAAAGCCAAAACATCCCTAGAACTCCATAGACCCAATCCTGAGTTCTATCTACCTCTGACTTCTGGTTCTGATTGCTGCCCTTTGATCCCAAGTGGACATGAAATGGCTTAGAGATGAGGGAATAAGTGACCCAGGAATCCTAGGGAAGGGGCCAGTGAAGGCAGAAGACCGCAGACAGGGCGTGATGCTCAAAGACCATTTTCCACCCCAAGGAAAGCAAGAGGCAAAGCTCAGGCCCCCTTCCTATGCTGTCCCCTCCCAGCTCACACGCAGCCCTTCAAGGAGCTAGCACCCTGCTGCTCTTTCTACCCTCAGCCGGCCACTCGGCCACTCACAACTGCCCATCACTCTGACCCTGGCACCATTACCAGATGCATTTCCATCTAAACCAGTGCAAATCTTAATGAATTCTACTATGTGATCTCATAATTCACACATTTAATTAAGCTAATTTTCTGACAAACTACCCACCCTAAAAAACGTTCATGTGTGTTCTTGTTTAGCCCTCGTAAGAACTTCACAAAGTAGAACGCATTGTTCCATTTTACAGATGAGAAAACTGAGGCTCGGCTTAGGTGTTTGTCCAAGGTTGCATTTGCCCTGTGATTCTAAAATCGGGGCTTTAATCCTTCTTGTTTAAAGTCAGTGGAATAAAACAGTCTAGGTGAAATTTCAGACATCACGACACTAGAGAGGAGGGGATATAGGGTGAGGCCCAGCCTCTGCTCTCAAGCCATCCTCCATCCTCTACTTCTCAAGCCCCCTCCCCAGATTGGCTGGAAAACCCCAGAACACTGTGTTGGTCCCGGGAAGCACCAGGAGAAGGAGGAGCTGTCCCCCTCCTTTCTACCTTAGATCCTCTTTTATCAGAGCTCAAACACTCCTGCATTCAGCCCAAGAGCCCCTTCCACACACCTTCAGTCAGCCCAGGTCACCAAGTGCTGCCCTGCCCCTTTTCCCCTCCTCCCCACTGGCTCTGTCATCCCCACTGGCCAGTCCCCGGAGCATCTCCATCTCAGCCAGGAGAGGAAAGGGGAACGGGGCCAAGTGTCTTTTAGTGAAAGAACTGAATCCCCAAAGAGAAAAGAAATACCTTTCTTCTGGAGTTTGGGGTTTTTTTTCCTGAAATTCCAGCAAAAGAGCAGTGCCAGAGCAGGAAAGCCACAGCCCCATTCCCACCGCGGCATGGGAATATGAGGCATGGCGGGGGCCGAGGAATCGCGGTTTCTGCCGGGCCAGCCTCAGGCTTTCCGTCCTCCCCAGGCTGGAGGAACCATCCTCTCTGGCTTCCAGATCAGCACATCCTTGTAAACAACTGCTCGGGTTCAGACTCCGGCACAGAAACCATGGGATCTGTCGGCACCTGCCCCTGGCCCTCCCTTCCTCCTTCCCACACTACTTCTCCTCCCCGCTCACCTTTACACACAGGAGTCTGGGCTTTTAAAGAGTGAACATAAAGCTGTCAAGGCCCCCTGCAATAAAAATAAGTGCCTCCTTTTACTTAGCAGCTAATTGTCAACTGCCATTCAAGCGATTCCGTGGAGGTGGATTAAAAAAATTAAAAAAAAGATCCTCCCCCCGCCCCAGCCCCAGCTCTTGCCAGCATCGCCCTATATATCAAAGCCTCTGGCAGGAACACAGGATTTCACTTAGTGCTGATGAAGCCGGCCCACCCTTCCCTGGAAATGACTGAGAGGCACGTGGCTCCGTTGAGCCTTCAGAGAGAAGGTTTTTGGAGGTGGGTTGCTGGATTAAAATGAGAGGGTGTTCTCCGCCCGCCCGCCCCCCCCCCCCGCCCCCCAGAGGGTTTAGCAAAGAGTGCAGCAAGCCAACTCAACACGCCCAGGAGACTTGAAATGGACTCAGCATCATGGGGGCATAGGCTGGGGCGGGACTGCTAGAAGGGCCTGGGCAGTGTGATGCTGCCACCCAAGTTCCTTTCTCCATGAACTCAGAGGCCAGGAATGGAGGACTCATCGTTGACAACACGCTCTCTCTCCAGGTCAAATTCACTCCCACGTTCTGGTAATGTTACTCCTGAAACATTGTGCAAACCTGTTTGCTTCTCTCCATCTCCACCACCCCCACCTTCATGCAAACCACCTTAGGATCAAGACCTGCATCTTTAACAAGATTGTCTCCACTGTTTTCACCTTGCTTCCCTCCAGGGCCCCTTTTTCCTTTCTGCCACAGGACTTTGGTACATGCTATTCCTCTGACCGAGACACGGATCCTCCTCTCCCTTCTTCCCCCTTCTCTGCCTGGTTGGCCCCTACTGGCCTTCATCTCCAGTTCAGGGACGGTCCCTGAGCTTTTTTTGTCTTTTGGAAGTTCCCAGGCTGGGGGTCCAATCGGATCTGCAGCTGCTGGCCACACCTGCGACCTACACCACAGCTCACAGTAATACCACAGTCTTAACCCACTGAGTGAGGCCAGGTGTCGAACCTGCATCCTCATGGATACTAGTCAGATTCCTTTTTGCTGAACCACGATGGGAACACCCAGCCCTGAGCTTCCTGACAAAGACTTTTTTTTTTTGGCTTCACTCAGGGCATTTGGAAGTTCCTGGGCTGGGGGTCAGACCTGCACCATGGCAGTAACCAGAGCCAGAGCAGTGACAATGCCAGATCTTTAACCTACTGAGTCACCAGGGAACTCCCAGTGAAGACTTTATTTTCCCCACGTGGCATCATGAGTTTTTTCTTCACGGTACTTTTCGGTTTTAATTTTAGTTTTCCTTGGGGGTTTTGCTTCCTTTCTGTGTCTTCTAGCAGACTGTGAGCGCCTTGACAGTAAAGATGTTGTCCTTTCTTTTTCTCTCTCCTCTTTCTCTCTCCCTGTGGTACAGCACTTGGCACATGACAATGCTCAAGAAATATTTGTTGAATAAATGAATAAATAAATTTCTGCCAGGTGTAGGCTCTCAGGGGAAGAAGGGTGAGGAAATTAATGAAAATCAGTAAGAATCATCCCTTGTTAAGTCCCATTTAGCTAGAGAGAAAGGAGCAGGACACGTGGGTTAACAGTGACTCAAGAGACCACACTCCCACAAGCTACACTGCCCTGTGGGTTGTGAAAGCATGCTCTGAAGGCTGCAGAGACCTGAAGAAATGAGAGGGAGAAAAGGAACCCAAGGTATATAACAATTCAGTTTGTTTGTTTGGCTTTTTAGGGCTGCACCCAAGGTATATGGAGGTTCCCAGGCTAGGAGTCCAGTTGGAGCTACAGCTGTTGGCCTACACCAGAGTCACAGCAACTCGGGATCTGAGCCATGTCTGCGACCTACACCACAGCTCACGGCAACGCCAGATCCTTAACCCACTGAGCAAGGCCAGGGATTGAACCCGCAACCACATGGTTCCTATCGGATACATTAACCACTGAGCCACGCCGGGAACTCCACAATTCAATACTTTTATGCTCCATGACTTGTGCTGGCAAACACACAAAGATGCTTAAAGGTCTTATAACCTGCTTGGATGGAGCTGTAGGCACAATTTAGTGCAGTGCTAATGCACCCTGCAAAGGCCAGAGAGCAAAACTCAGAGGCCAGCCTCCGGAGGAAGACAGCAAATCAGGTCCCACAGGACTGAATGACAGTTTGCAAGGTGGCTGCCAGCCCTCTGGGGTTGGGACAGAGATCAAGTTTCCATGTGGACACTTTCTGGGAAGGCAGAACCCTCTACCTAAAAGGAAGGGGTGGTTTGGGGAAAACGGGCAACTGTGAGCCTGGGAACAAGGCACCAGAAGCTGACATATGATCACCTTCCTTCCCTTTCTTCTACTTAAATTGGGAAAATGTAGGATCGCATCCAGAATTTCTGGGGAAAAAGCTAATCTAACCTTTCCAGCCAAGCCCTTAGGAAAGAGTAGGGGAGAGAGAGAGAGAGAGAAAGGGAGAGAGAGAGAGAAGGAGAGATTATCTGCCTAAGGAAGAAAAAGGCTGGAACACCAAGATGCACACAAAGTTCCACTCCCAGTTAGAATAGTACGATTTATAATAAAAAATATATATATTTGGTCTTCCACCCATTTCCTGAGAGAGTTCCTAGAACTCTTGGAATTTCCTGTGATTCGAGCATTAAAGTGGCTTTTGTTATGTTAAAGAGGTGACTTTGGAATCCTAGCTGAGGCTGGAGCTGGTTGCCAGGGTTTGGACTTTTTTTAAGTCCCAAAGGCTGAGAAGGGGAGAGGGGCTGGTGATTGAGTTTAATCACCAATGGCCAAAGATTTAATCCACCCTGTCTATGTGAGAGAGCCTCCGTACAAACCCAAAAGAAAGGGTTCAGAGAGCTTCTGGCTTGGTGCCCACAGGAGGTGGTGACCGCGGGGCACTAGCAGAGGGCGTGGAATCTCTGTGTCCCTTCCCTCTCCCTTTCCCGTTTATCTTCTCTATCTGGGTTTTGTCCTGTAATAAACCAGTAACCTAGTAAGTAAACTGGCTTCCTCTGTTCTGTGAGTCTCTCTCGCAAATTATTTGAACCCAGGGAACTGAAACCCAAGCAGAGCCCTGTGGGGTTCCCGGACCCACAAGCTTTTCTGTGTCCCCCACTTATTGTTTTGGGGGAATGAGCTTCAGCCTCCAAGACTGACTCCCTGCATGCCAAAAATCAGGTTCAAACAGTGGTTACTCCGGGAAGGGAGGGGATGCAGAGACCTGGGAGGAGCCGTCTGGAGACAATAGTGCAGCCTGGGGGCAGGGTCCTGGTTCCTCCTCAGGGAATATACCTAACACTATCTTCGAATTCTTCAGCGGAACTAAAACCCTCAACAAATGAAGATGCTGATGAGGCATTCTTCATTCCTAAAGAAGGATCATCAGAACCAATCCTGGGACCACCTATAAACCAGCTTTGAAAAACAAGGCAATCTCTCTTCTACCTGCTCTGTATCAATGGCCCTATTTTTCACTCCCAAACTATAAAACCACCTTCCAATTTCTCCCAAGGGGAGCATGGTCTTTAAGGCCTTAGCCTGCTGTGGCCTCCTTGGTTCAGCAAAGCAATAACGCTATCTTTCTCTCCTTCACTGCACTCAAAACTCTGTCTCTGAGTTTGTACTCCGCACAGGTGACAGAGGCCGAGCCACATCATTGGCACCTTCAATCTATAGCTTGTTGGTTAGAGGCACGGGACAATCTGGACTCACCATAGTGGGGGGGCGTGGGGTGGGGGAGGAGGCAGTGTTGGAGGACTGAGCCCTTAACCTGTAAAATCTGAAGCTATCTCTGCCTGGACAGTGTTAGAATTGAGTTGAACTGTAGAACCCCTAGCTGGTGCTCAAGATCTGCTTGGACTGTGAGGACCCCTCACCGTGCTCCCCCCGCCCCCCCACACCCATTGGACTTGGTCTCAGAATCAGACAAGGTAGAGCCAGTTCGGAGGCAGGAAGAGCCAAGAGGAAGGAGCTGGTGTGCCGTGGGAACTGTTACCAGCAGGCAGAAAGCTAGGTGTGAGCAGGGAAAGGGGGGCACGGGCCAGGTGGCAGGAAACCATGCATCCCTCGTGTAAACAGCCATGTCCCTGGGCAGACAAAGAAAGCAGGAACCTCCAGACTAACAGGAAACCACAAATTTTGGGTGATAAGTGTCCTGGGAGCAGACAAAGAAAGGTGGGAAAAGGCAGGAATCTGCAGCGTCTAAATGTAACCTTTTGCTTATTACGCCCTCCTTCCAATACAATTAGCCTTGCAGATAGATTCCCATCAAGCACCAAGGCCTTGACACTTCTGATCAAGGCCAAATAAGGACCAAAATCCCTCCTCCCTTTGGGAAAGTGGAGCAGGCGGGGGGGTGAAAATCAAGGAGTATGATCTCCCGAGACCCTCCTTCGCCAGTGAATATTCTGCCCCTTCATTTGTGTGCCCCAAATAACCTGTGTGCCAAAGAAACCCAGGGCAGCTGCTCACCCATCTGCCTGCTCCCCGTCTGGGGGCGTATTCTCCCTGAAACACATCCTCGCTTGACTTTCTCCATCTCCCTGTCTCGCTTCCGACAAGACAGGAACATTTTGCTGGAAACAGAACTGCATCTCTCCCATCCAGGAGGAAAGAGAGCTTGAACCGGGCAGGAATTGGGACAGGAAGAGGGCTCAGCTCTACCTGTGGCCTAAGGAAGTTCCCAGGCTAGGAGTCACATCAGAGCTGCAGCTGCTGACCTACACCACAGCTCACGACAATGCTGGATCCTTAACCCACTGAGCGAGGCCAGGGATCAAACCTATGTCCTCATAGATTCTAGTTGGGTTCGTTACTGCTGAGTCACAACAGGAATTCCTGAGATCAGCTTCTAAAATGTAAAATTCATTCATTACTTGGGGCGTCCTGATGGACTACAGTTGAATGCAAAATTGTTTTGTCTGGACATCTGTTTTTCTGGGGACCATTTCCAGAGCTTTGTGTGGATGCTCCAAGGAGTTTGCAAACCATAAAGAGTTTCGCCAAAATTCACCACTGACACCCTTGGAGGGAGATCATTCTGGAGGAAGCAAAGCATTTATGGAAGAAATTCCCAGATGAGCTGATCTTCATTTGATAGAGAGAAGGGCCTCGGGGAGCAGAACACAGCACTGCTCTGAAAAGAGGAGGCCGCTTTTTCACTCATTCACTTAATAAATGCCTGCTATATCAGGCCCTGCTTAGTGTCTGGGATACAATACTGAACAAAACAGAGGGGGAAGATCCTGACAAGTAGATTGCAACTTTCATGATAATAAGGGGAGACCAACTACAAATAAAACAAATGAGTAAAGTATTTAGAGGGTTGGAAGGGGGCAAGTGCCAACAAAACCAAAGAGGAAAGAGGGATGGGGGGTGGGTGGGAAGAGGGGAAGGCAGGGAGGGGGTTCAGTGTTAAGTGGGATGATCAGGAGAAGGCCTGCTGAGGTGATTTTGAGCAAAGATCTGAGGTGGGCATGGGACCAAGCTACCTGGGGAAGGAGGAGTCCAGACAGAGCAAGCAGCAAGTGCAAAGGCCCTGAGGCAGAATGTGCCAAGGGTGTCTGGGGATGAGAGTGAGGAGGCTGCTAAATCTAGAAGGAAATGAATACTGGAGAAGGTTCTAGAAAACAAGGTCAGGAGTTCCCTTCGTGGCGCAATGGAAACGAATCTGACTAGGAACCACGAGGTTTCGGGTTTGATCCTTGGCCTTCCTCTGAGGGTTAAGGATCCGGCGTTGCCGTGAGCTGTGGTGTAGGTGGCAGATGCAGCTCGGGTCTGGCGTTGCTGTGGCTCTGGCGTAGGCTGGCAGCTGTAGCTCCGATTGAACCCCTAGCCTGGGAACTTCCATATGCCGTGGGTGCAGCCCTAAAAAGACAAAAGACAAAAAGACAAAAAAAAAAAGAAAAGAAAGCAAGGTCAGAAAGATCATGCGGGAGGGGGAAGATTGTGCACGGAGTCATGATAAGTGACTCTTCCTCTGAGAGAAAAAGGAAGCTACTAGACAGTGCTCAGCAGAGAAGGGTCTGGACAAAACAGATTTAATAGGCTCCCTTTTCTGCTCTGTTGGAAACAGACTGTAGGAAGGTGAGGCCGAAACATGTGGAGATGAGTTTGGGGACCACTGCTGCAATTGGGACAGACGGTCTGGCGCCTCCACCAGGAAGACAGTAGTAAAGGTGGTGAGGAGGGGGTAGGTTCCAGGTAGAAAAGGCCATAGAAAGTTTCAAGAAGGGCTGGAAAATGACAGCAGCAACCTATCTCGGTGACTTTCCAAACACTTGAGAGCGGTCCCTGGCCCATCCAGCAGACCTCGATCAGAGGCACTTAACAAAGCCGAAGAGGGCCCCCTTGACAGCAGGGCCCCTTGGACAAAGCATTTACTTCCTCAGGTCTGAAGTTTCGGACAAACAGGAAGAACAAATGTCTGATTCGTCCCATGGCCTTAGACTGAATTCTGCTATCTTAAAATGCCTTCTCATCCTGAGATCTCTGATTTTGGCTTAATGCAAGGCTAAAAAGACATCTGAGATGCCACATCAATTCAAGCCTTGTTCTTTGAATAAATAAATAGTGCGGCTTTCTTGTTTCTCCCCCCTTGGACTTTCCTCTGCCTACAGGACTTCCGCTTGACTTGCCTCTGACGGGGGTAGGGGGGCAGGGGGGCGGGCGGTGGCACTGAGTGGGGCGAGAGAGAAATCCCCCTGGGGACCATGACCGATGTCATGGTTCACCGTGACAAGGCTGAGCGGAGCAGCACCCAGGGCACAGGTGCTGGTCCCAACACATCCACGGCATTTTGACTCAGAACAGCTACCTAATTAGACAACGTCTACTACCCTTGTCAGTGCAGACAGCCTAATGCACTGGACGGGGGAAAACAGAAAACGTCAATAACCTCACGATCCAGGGTAATAACGAAGGTCACAGAGAAGACCATCCAAGGTGAGCAGCACGTAACAGAACTTTAATAAATAAACCTCATCTCCGTCTGATGAGCACCATTAAAAAATACTGTTTGGGAATCGGGAAATGGTTAAGGAAACTACACTCTGCTTCTTTGCTAATCTGTTTCAGCTTTTTTTTTTTTTTTTTTTTTTTTGCTCTTTAGGGCTATATCTGGCATACGGAAGTATGGAAGTTCCCAGGCTAGGGATCGAATCATAGCTGCAGCTGCCAGCCTACACCGCACCCACAGAAACACCAGATCAGAGCCACGCCTGTGACCTACACCACAGCTCACAACAACACTGGATCCTTAACTCACTGAGCAGAGCCAGGGTTCAAACCAGCATCCTCATAAATACTAGTTGTTGTTTCCACTGAGCCACAGTGGAAACTCTGGTTGTAGCTATTTGTAAGAGGCAGGCCCTCGTGAGTTTGTTTGGCTGTCCCATCCAGGTCACTTCTTTTCACGAAGCCCTCCTGTGCAGGTCACAGGCCACAGGACTGCCTCCCTGCACCAGATCCTGACCCCGGCTGAGTACCTTCCGCTGGTACTCAAGGGAGAAATATAGCAAGGCTGGGCTGGCACAGCAGAGTTTGAGACAGGCGTGAGCATTGGAAGGCTGCTAACTAGAAACAAACAGGCAGAGAAAAGCAGAATGAGAAGCTGCTGCCTGGCCCCAGCGAAACTGCTCAGTTTTCAGCCCCAGTCCGTTAAGCCCTTGGTTTCTTGGAGTGGGAACTGCATCTGCCCAGCAAAGCCCCCTTTGTTGCTTAATGTCATTTGGCTGAAATTTATCAATTAGGATTTTGCAGCCATTTGGGAAGATAAAGCTATAAAAGAAAAGGTATTAAATTGCATAGCTCCCGTGTTTGTAGTCCTAAGAAAAAGCCATGTAGATATGAACGCCAGCTGGAAGGAAAATAGCAACACACCTCTGGTAATTCTACGAGTGATTATTTTCCTACGTTTTTTCGAATGACCACAAGATTGTTAAGGTGCTCATAATTTTCGAAAGAAACTATTGGGCAACCAAATAAACATTTAATATGTGAGCTATAAAGCCCCCTTAAATGATTTTCGAAGTAACAGCCTAGTGGATAAATGACCATATTTGATACAGTTGTCCCAGAATTGACAGAAATAAGAATGTTCCCCAAAAGGTAAAGGAAAATGGTCACTTGAGATCTCATCCACATCAGTTCTTTCACATTTTTACAAAAGGTAAAACAAACAGATTCAGTAGTTTGTCCATTTCGGATTTTTTGCACATTAGTTATTCATAGGCAGGGCCCTCCTACAGTGTAGACACAACATCAGGGTTCTCAGAGAGCTTGGATTCGTAACCTCGAACTTGAGCTTCTAAGTTCAAACACTCATAACTCAGAAATGTGTTCAACCCTGAATCCACTATGGCCCTGCAAGATTCCAGACACAATTCCCAAACCTCTTCCCCGTCCAACCACCCCAATTCTGGTTTTTTGTTTATTTGTTTTCTTGTTGTTGGGGCTGTTTGTTTTTTGCTTTTTAGGGCTGCACCCACAACATACCCTGGAAGTTCCCAGGCTAGGGGTCGAATCAGAGATGCAGCTGTCAGCCTACACCACAGCCACAGCAAAGGTGGATCTGAGCCAAATCTTCGGCCTATATCACAGCTCACAGCCACACCAGATCCTTAACCCACTGAGCGATGCCAGGGATCTACCCTGAGTCTTCATGGATACTAATCAGGTTCGTTACCACTGAGCCATGACGGGAACTCCCACCAACCACCCCGATTCTGAACAGCAGCTTTATCTTCCTGTGCTGATCAGCCTAACCTGATGCTTGCCATCAACTCTCTTAAGTGCCAAAGCCCCATAACTGGGCAGGCTCTTGGTACTATTGAAGGTTAGTGCTGCCAGGAACCGGGGTCAGCTGGTCCAGTCTGTTCATTTTACTGATGAGAGCACGGTGTCCAGAGAGGAGAAAGGACTGCTTCAGCACTGTGCACACACTTGCTGATGAGTGTGCAAAGGGCCTGCAGTCATTCCAGCTCTTCTGGAGTCAGCTCTTTGAGATCACCCAAGGAGGGAAGTTTGAGCCTTGGCATTGAGCACGGCCTCAGATTCTGGTGGCCTTCTCTGAACACTGTTCAAGGAAAGATCTTGTCCAGAACGACTTCCTTCCCATCCTTGAGCTGTCACGGACTCCTGCCCAGGGAAGCCTGCAGGGATTCTTACCTCCACAGGGCGTGCCAGCGACTCTCCTAAGGAATTTAACCCACTCCTCCATTTCCGCCTGGGAGCTGGCCATGAGGACATAGGAGTCCTGTCCCGTGCGACTCTGGTCACATGAGGCTGGGGGAAGAAGTAACACTAGTAAAGGTCGTACAGTGGTCAGGAGCCAGAGCAAGGGGCGACGGCGGGACATCGAAAATGAATTGCTTCTTTGGTGCAATTCGACAGCCAGTCAAACAACACAAATGCATTACCTGCTTATCTTCAGCAGAACTGAGTATCTAGCCACATTTATTGTTTTTGCTGAAGCTCCAGTTCTACAGACAAATCATTGAATTTGCAATTGGGATGATTTGGACTGAGATCTGCTCCCATGGAGGACAGAAGCCATTTCCTACCAAAAAGTCAGAGGAAGTGTGAGGGGCAGTGGCAGTACCAGAAGAGACAGGCTCAGCCCATAGGAGTGTTTGAAGACTTGGTGGACCACACCCATCATGGATACTTTTCTAAACTTCCCCTGAGCTCCACTGGCAGGTGGGGCGGGGAGGAGGAGGGGACAGCCACTGGGGAAGGAGGGACAGTGAGCACATGGGTGCCTTCCTCACAAATCGATCGGTTCATGATTACTGCCTTCCTGCCAGCACAAGACATTGCAAACAGTAGGTTCTCAATATGTGGTTGACAAACAAATGAAATTTGTTAGGACTTCACCATTTTCACTGTAAACCCCAAATTGTAAACAGACATCTGTAGTATTTCCGGGGTTGCTGCTATCAAGTGGACAGAAGGGTGGAGGAAATGGCAAGGGGGCAGGGGTGGGGAGAGGAACCCAAGAGAAAGAATGAGAGAAAGTGACAAATAGAGAAAAATAGGGAGAGAAAGGAGAGGAGAGGGAGAAGGAGAGCATCAAACATAGACAAGAAAGTAACAGCCATCCCTTTCAATTACAAGATGCTATTAAATTTCAAATTGCTTTGGGAGCCATCAATCCATTCTGCTCATCCTATCAGGGCATTTCCTTCAAAAAAAAAGCCTGTTCTACTACCATGTGACCCAACAATTTCATTCCTGGGTATACATCTGAAAGAAACAAAAACACTAATTCAAAAAGATACACACGTCCCAATGTTCATAGCCGCATTCTTTGCAATTGCCAGGGTATGGAAGCAACCTAAGTGTCCATCAACAGATGAATGGATAAAAATGTGCTATATATATATATATATATATATATATATATATATATATACATACAATGGAATATTACTCATCCATGAAAAGGACCAAATTTTGCCATTTGCAACACATAGATGGACCTAGAGGGCATTATTCTAAGTGAAGTCAGTCAGAGAGAGAAAGACAAATACTGTATGATATTACTTATATGTGAAACCTAAAAAAATATAAAAACTCGTGAATATAACAAAAAAGAAGCAGACTCAGATACAGAGAACAAACTAGTGGTTACCAAGGGGGAAAAGGAAGGAGGGAGGGGCAAGGTAGAGGCAGAGAATGAAGAGGTACAAACTTTTAGCTGTAAAATAAGCTACAAGGATATATTATACAACAAGAGGAATATAGCCAATATTTCACAGTTATTACTATAAATGGAGTATAACTTTTTAAAATTGTAACTATATTATACACCTTTAATTTATAAAATACCATACATCAACTATACTTTGATTTTTTTTAGAAAGCTAAAAAAAAAAAAAAGGAGCCTCTTCTAGCTGCCCAGTTGCACCCAAACCTGTATTTTCTTGCATAGCAACAAAATACTTTCAAATTTCTTTTGTTTCCAGTCTCCTGAACCTATCTTAATATCATCCAGCCTCAGCTTCTTTCATGCTCTGGAACAACCTGATTCTGAAACTATCTTATCATTGGCTCATCAGCTCTCTGGCCAGAAGGCTCAGTCTGAGGAAGCCCTGGCCATTCAGGAACATCCTGAGACTGGGTGTTTCCGGAAGTAAAATCGGTAATAAAAAGCCCTCAGCGCAGAACTAAAGAATCCCATGGGAATCGTAATATATTTTTGAAATAGAATAGGGCATTCAGTATCATTTTCACTCTACAAATAGTAGAACTGAAGCCCAGAGATGCAAATGCCTCCACCCACTGGCACCCAGCAACTTATTGCTAAACTCAGGGCAAGGCCACAGGTCTTTCTCTCAATCATCTCCACTAGCCTATAGTTCTTCAAATTTGACCTTGGCCAAAATTTATCTGGCATCCTTCCCTACCATGCCTACACTCCGGTCTCTTAAGTTGTCAAGAACATGTCTTTGCAGTTTACTCTTATTAAACCTGGGAGATTCCTTTAGTTCTGTCATGGCAACACCAGTGAGAAAAATCCAGTTCTCAGGATGTTGCTGAATGGCCAGGGCTTCCATGGACTGACCTTTCTGGTCAGAAGAGCTGACGACAAGATGGATTCAGAAGCAGATCAATCCAAAGGGTAAAGGAAGTGAGGCTGGGTAATAAGATAGGTTCAAGAGACAAGAACCAAAGGCAATCTGAAAATCTTTTTTTGCCCTAACCCCCGCCCCAAAAAATCAACATTTGGACTCATCAGGGTGCTAGAAAGAGCCGTCTTTGAGGGAAATTGCCTGACATTAATAATACTAAGCCCGTGAACAGCAACTGTGTCCTCAGGCACATACTTTCTGTGACTTGAACATGTTCGACATGGGTCAGTTATTGGGCTGTTTCCCTTGTCAGAAGGAACCTTCCTTCTTTTCTTCTCCTGCTTAAGAAACTCCTATCCATCCTTTAAGATCTAGCTCAAATGTTATCTTCTCTAGGGAACCTTCTTTCTACATCTCCTCCTCCCACTCCGAATGGAGTGGGGATTCCCCATTCTAAACTCTTGACATCTTATCTTTACCTCCATCACAGCAGTAGCTAAACTGTCCTGAACGTTGGTTTCCTTATCGTCAAAACTGAGTTAGTCACTTAATACGGCCAAAGCTGTATCTGTGATCTTCCACCCAAAACTGGTCACATGCACAGGTCTCAGCAAATCCCTCTTTCCTGTTGTTTGAGTGAACCACCTTGGAGTCAACCTTGACTTCTCTTTCTGACATCCAATTTGTCAGCAAATAAAGTCCTCGCTACCTTCAAAATGTGTCCAGAAACTGATTGTTTCTCACCCCCTTCATTATTACTCCCTCCAACCTGGATAATTGCAGTAACCTTCTCACTGGTCTCCCTTCTCTGTCTTTGTCCCTTTTTATTCTCATTGCAGGCCAAGAGTTAGATTCTGTTACCTCTCTGCTCAAAACCTCCCAATGTCTTTCCATCCTTCTAGTGCAAAAATCTAAATTTTTACCATTGCCTACAGAGCCCGTAAAATTTGTGCCCACGCCTGACCTAATCACCTCCTCTTCTCCCCTGTCATCCCTCCACTGGAGGCTGCAACCAACGTGGACTTCTTGAAGTTTCCTGAACAACAGAAATAGGCTCAGAGGCTTTGCACTGGCCGTTCCCCCTCCTGGAATGCTCTTCCTCCAGATGTGCACTTGGCTTGCTCCTTCAGCTCCTTCAACTCCTTCAGATCTTGGCCTAGCAGTCACCTTCTCAGTGATGCCTCTTCTGTCCACTCTATTTAAAATGACAAATCAACAACTGCCATCCCCACCTCACACTCTCTCTCTCGGCTTTCTTTCCACAGTACTTATCCCATCATACAAACTCTACAGTTGTGCTCACTTATTTGGTTGTTGTCAGACTTCCCCCATTAGACTGTAAGCAGCGTATAGGCTGTTCTGTTCTGTTCTTTACTGTTTCTACAACAGTGCCCGGTTCATGGCAGGTGTTCAACAAATTTGGTGTAACACCTCAGAAGGCAGTATCAGAATTAATTGCTACATACACAACAGAAGGAATACTCCCCCCCAATGATGCCCTTTGGGTGGAAAAACAGATAGTTATTCTGCGGGGGTATATAGGGAAAGGGAAGCTCGCCTTAAATTTTTGGCTGCCTCCAATAAATAAAAACATATCATAACTACAATGAAATTCTTCTCTGTGGCCCTGGTGGAGCTAACACGGGCAGTCACAGAGAGGGGGTCCTGATTAGGAAGGTCATTTCCTGTGTCAGCACTGGCCCTGGAGAATCATCTTGAAGAAGAAGAGGACAAAAAGAGGAACTGAAAATTCTCGGAGTTCCCGTTGTGGCTCAGCATAATGAACCCAACTAGTATCCATGAGGATGAGGGTTCTGTCCCTGGCCTTGCTCAGTGGCTTAGTGATCCAGCGTTGCCATGAGCTTTGGTGTAGGTAGCAGATGTGGCTCAGATCCCATGTTGCTTTGGCTGTGGTGTAGACTGGCAGCTGTAGCTCTGATTCGACTCCTAGCCTGGGAACTTCCATATGCTGCAGGTACAGCCCTAAAAAGAAGAGAAAAAAGAAAGAAAATTCTCTACATCATAACATAAAGGGTTGTCTTATTTTAGGTTGGGTGGAGCCTTGAGAATGATGGCATCTTTAGGAAAATTGTTCCCTGTCTTACTATTGTTTTAGAATTGTTGTGTATGTTTATAAGATGTATGCATATGTGTGCACAAGTACACACGTGTATGTCCGTCCAAGAATTCCCCCAGCAGCCCAGGAGACAGATACAAGTGGACAGATAAAAAGAGAACAAATCTTCATCCTACGCTCGCGTAGCAAGGGGATTGGAGTTTTGGTGCAAAGCCCACAGTGGATCTGCAGCTGGAGCTCTCAGCAGGGTCACCCTTGATTGAAAATTCAGGCTCTGAGACCTGTTATTATGGGTGGTTGCATTCCACAAACTGTGTTCAGAAAGGGATCCCGGGACAAGGAGAAGCCTTGTGGGGAAAGGTGGGGAGTTCTCAAAAAGAAGAGACTGGAAAAGTAGACGCTTCCTTTGAGGAGCAAGAGAAATGAAGAGCCCTTCAGATATAAAGCAAGGGAGGGCCCATGAGGGGATCACCTGGGAAGAGCTGAACTTAAAAAAAAAAAATGTGGCTTTCTTTGTTTTCTCTAAATAGTCATAGCCAGTTTGGGGACTGGTTTCAATCATACCTTTTCCTTTAATAATTGCAAAAGCATCAAATGCTAACATGGCACTCGCTGTTACCAGGCACTATCCCAAGTGTGTCATATGTATTTCTTCACTGAATCCTCACTATCACCATCACTGTCCCAATTTCACAGGGGAAGAAACAGAGGCAGGGAGAATTCAAATAACTGGATCATAGTTACACACATAGTAAGTGGCAGGGCCAGGGTGTGGACCTGGGCATGCTGGCTCCAGACGGGGCATGCCTACATTTTCCACCACGCTGCCTCTCTATCACGTGTCTTAGGCACATGACTGCCCTGTGTGAGTGATAAGAAGGGAGTTCAGGGAAGGGGCGCTCAGGGAACTTTGGTTTTCCCTGCTTTGTCAGCATGGTAGTAGCAGCCTGGCAGCAGAGCCGGACTAGCAATCCTAGAGCTGGGGGCTGGAGAGGGAGCAAGAGACAGGGGGAAGCAGCTTCCGCCTAAAAGACTTACACAAACATGAGCAAATTCACCTGAGAGAAACTGAGACAACCCCACCCCCACCCCAGCTTGGCCCAAACGCATTCGAGCAAGATAACTCTTGATTAGAGAGTTTCCCTCCAGTTCGCTGCTAACTTGTACAAGAGGTGAATCACAGCACCTGACACGTGGTAAGTGCTTAATAAGTTGTCATTTCTTATTAGGTCACATTGAACCACACGAGACAATGGACTGCCGACCATTTGTGACCTACCAACAGGACAGTTTCCCATGGTTCAATTTATACTTTACCTGTTAGTTTGACTGTCAAACTCACCTTCAAAACTGAGCTCTATTTTAGTAAGCAAGGATGACGGATTTTCAGATCAGTGTCCCAGTGCCTAGCGGATCCCTGGCTCCAAGTAAGTGCTCATGAAATGTTCAGAAAAGCTGAACCCACTTAGTTCACTTGCTGTTAATGAGCTTGTATAGCATCATTAACTACGTACAGAACTACCACGCATTCTTACTAGGCTGGTTAGCTAGCTGGTCGACAGATTCACTGCGGGTAGTCTTGACTCCTGGGATCAGAAGTAAAATGGGAAGGTAATGCATATCTATCTGGTCTTTTGTGACCTACCTGGAATGACTTCAAAGACAAACTTCCCCGCTTCTTCTGGGTTTGTGGCGATCTCCTTGATTGTACTTCCTGGGAGATACATGTAACCCTGAAAGATCAAAAGTGAGGCCTTTAAGATACACAAAAATGTTCTTGCCTATGAACTAAAATTAAGTTGGAGGACAGATAAGATAATGAAGGGAAGGGAAACACAGAAAGCTAGCAACCCAGTTTCAGTGGGAGTCCTTCCGCTAGTTAGACCTCAGTCAAATTAAGTGGCAGCTATGTGAGAGCAAGAGAGGTGCCTTAAGAGACAAGAACAAGGTTCTGACCAGAGAAGGAGCTGAAACCTGGCATCACCAATAATTGCCTCTTCCAAAAGCCCCAATTCCTGGCCAAACCAGACACCTGATCTTTGCTGGGGCAATGCTGAGGCTGGGGAACTGTACCACCTACCAGGCTACCAGAGGGGGAAATGAGGACGGAACCAAAGGTTCATCGAGGGGCTCATGGCAGCAAGAGCTTCTGAGCAGCACACCCCAGGTGTCTGTCCCTTTGCTAAGTACCTTGAATGTATATTACTCATTTAGTTCTTTCAGCAATTCTATAAGCAAGGTATCAGTTATACACGTTTACAAGTGAGGAAACTGGGGATCAGAATGGTTCTGAAATATGCCCAGTGCCACAGAGCTAGGCACTATCCACAGTGCACTGTCACATGCAAGGGGTCCTCGGACCTCACGACAGCCCCATATCAAAAGCATGGCAAGACGGCCACTCCCACTTTGCAGATGAAGAAACCAGCGCTTTGAAAGTCTAACTGCACCAAGGGACACAGCTAACTTGTCCTAGAGCTGCCTACGCATAATTTACATCTCACTGGTTGTCCTAGGTAGTGAGCTGAGTGCACCTGTGTGCCTTGGTTCTAGAACAAACTGTGGATTGGCCACAGACACATTACAAGGCAAGAATCTTAAGGAACCCTGAGCACTGTTCAGACGCCTGAAAGAATAAATGTTTCTTAAGGGTCTAAACATGAAAATGTCTAAAACTGAGTGAGAAAAAGAGCAGAAGATAAAGAAAGAAGAAGAGGAAGAGGAGGCGGAGGAGAGAAAGGGGAAGAGCAGAAGGAGGGGGAGGAGGGGAGGCAGAGGGAGGAGGACAAGAGAAGAGAAAAAAAATATCTGCCTACACTTCCCTTATTTTATTAACTTAAAAATAACCTCCACCTACATGGTCCTCACTGTCTTTAAATAGTATCCAAGGCCTCAGAAAACAATGACCCTGAGTTCATGCTGCTGGATAGTATATTCAGGGCATTTAGCACCTAGTAACTATGCAATAAATGGTATTTCTATACTTGGTATTTTATTTTATTTGATCAGATGAAACGATCAAATAATAGTTTAGGGAGGTACTTAGGAGAGGCAGGTATCTCTGAAAGGCCACTGTCTTTGTCTTCCTACCAAGCATTGCTCCCTCCTGCCTAAAAAAACAACATGGCTTTTAGCCCTAACTCACAGCCATCATTAAACGTTAAATCATATAAACTTACAAGGAAATGTTTTATATTAAAAATAAAGGTGGTAATACTCAGAATGCATCACTTTTTAATTCTTTTTTCTATTTTTTTTCTCTTGCAGTTCCCTAAGACACAATTAGCATACCACACTGTCCAAATTCAAGGTGCACCACGTAACAATTTGACCCACCTACAACATAAAATGATCACTACAATAAATTTGGTGAACATCCATCATCTCATATAGCTATAAAAGAAAAAAAAAAGAAAAAAACTGTTTCTGTTTACCTAATTATTTGCGACATTTTACTATGTCTCTGTTCATATGCTCATTTACATGTAAGCTATCTGTCCAGCAAAATATTATCTAACACTGTGCTTCCGTGCATCCCTCCTTAACTCTGCAAGTTCAGGGATGCTGGTCGCTTGAACTAGCCATGGTGGGAGTATTTACACCACAGAAATTGGCATATGCTACATCCAAACCAGCTCTCCCACCGGAGGGCCATTTGTTAAACATTTCCCAGCATGCCCCCGACATTCTAACTCCACAGAAAGCAGATGAGACAATGGGACGATGACGCCAGGATTGTCTGAAACCATCCTCTAGCAGTGATTGAGGGCATTTTGCTGAGATTTCTGTGTTCAACAACTTCCCTGACAAAGAACCGTTGGGAATGAGTTGTATAAAGCTGCCTCTTATGCCTTAGAGCTGGACAGGGCTTCCTGAGAACTCAGAGAAAAAAAAATGCACAGACTGACTTCTATCAAACCCCAAGTTTCCCCGGAAAAGTATATACGAGTCCACCATACAAGTCCATAATTTATTTAATCATTCTCCTTTGTCGGTCATTTGGTCCAATGTTTCTCATTAAAAATAGCACTACATACATATACCTGATTATTTCCTTTGATTAGCTTCTTAAAACAAGAATGATCCAGTATTCCAGGTCATTCTGGGTATGATACTTTTGACTCTTAGAAATCGAAGCAATTTGCTTTCTAGAGAGAATGTGCCAAACGTATACACTATCAGTATACACGAGGGCGTTTTTCATCTGATTGCTCTAAGATTACTGGGGTATTTGCTGGTTTTTCTTTTTTTTTTTTAGTTTTTTAGGTATCAGGGTATATGTGGGTTTGTTTAAAATTTACAACTAATTTGTATTTTAGTCATAAAGAAAGAAGAAAATTAAAAGTTATGTACAACTCCAATACTGAGAGAAGACTCTGTGTATTTCTTTCCAAGCCTTTTCCTGTAAATTACAGATGCATGATTTTTTTTTCCCCTCAAGAATTGGATAGATAGCGCATATATCATCCTCTGTTGTTAACTGCTCTTTTTTTTTTTTTTTTTTTAAACAATTATATCATGGGAGTTCCCGTTGTGGTGCAGTGGTTAACAAATCTGACTGGGAACCATGAGGTTGCAGGTTCGATCCCTGGCCTCGCTCAGTGGGTTAAGGATCCGGCATTGCCATGAGCTGCAGTGTAGGTCGAAGATGCAGCTCAGATCTGGCCTTGCTGTGGCTCTGGGGAAGGCCGGCTCCGATTAGACCCCCCGACCTGGGAATCTCCATATACCACGTGTGCAGCCCTAGAAAAGACAAAAGAAACAAAACAAAACAATTATATCATGGATATTTTTCAATTTTAAAAAATATCAATTTAGGGTATCAAGAGCTGAATTAGATTCTTACATAGATATATAAAAGTTCCCTGATGTAACTTAGCCCCACCACTGGGCATTCTTTCCACATCACTATTATAAATCCCTGCATTTTAAATGCGGGGTCAAAGAATTTGCATTTTCTAAGGGCCACAGTACCCTCCAGAAAGCTCGTGCAGATTTTCATTTCCACCAGCTGTGCATGGGAATTCCTGTTTACCAACAATGGAATTTCTAGAATATTTTTGCCAATTTGATAAGGGAATAGTGGTATCTCATTAGCTTCCATTGCACATCTTTAATTATGACCAAAGGTGAACTTTTTAATGTATGCTTTTTGGCCATTTTATTTCTTTGGGAAATTGCCCAAGTATGTCACTTGCTCTATCACCATTTCTTAACAGATGTGAGACCACTTTAAATATAAAGAATATTTGTTTACCAGAAGTATGGGAACAAATTTTCCTGTTTCTTATTTGCTTCTTCACTTTATTATTTGACTTTTTAAGGTACAGATATTTTTGTTTATGCATTTAAATTGGTCTTTTCCTTGTGCTGTCTTTGTCACTATGCTTAAGAAACACCTGGCTTCCAAAGATCATGAAGATAATTACACTTTCTGCTAGGATTTTTATGGACTCATTTTTAACACATAAGTGTTTAATCCACCCAGAATCATGAATGGTGTGAAACATGGTGTGGAAATAGACCTTTATTTTCTTCCTAAGAACTTAGCTCATGTCTTTCATTTTACTTATAGATATTTGCAATGCCTGTGAATCCTGAAACAATGTTAAATGATAGCATAATAAAAATACCTTATTTTGAGTAGATTTTTTATTTTTAATAAAATAATGATGGATACATAAAAAGTCTGCAAGGATGTCCACTTCTAGTTTGTTATAATATGGAAACATCAGCCCAAATTCTCAACTAGTTTCCAGGAGGAAATGGGTTAAATAAATTATAGATGCTCCATAAAATACATTATTTTGCCACTATTAAGAATTACATTTTAGAAGAATATTTAATAAGGAACAATATTCATGACATACTGTTCACTTTTAATTAAAGAATATTGTTATACTCATCAAATGCTTTCACTGACATGTGGAATCTGAAAAAAGGACAGACTGAACTTCTTTGCAGAACAGATGCTGACTCACAGACATTGAAAAACTTATGGTCTCCGGAGGAGACAGTTTTGGGGGGTGGGGGGATGTGCTTTGGCTGTGGGATGGAAATCCTGTGAAATCAGATTATTATGATCATAATACAACCACAGATGTGATAAATCCATTTGAGTAATTAAAAAAAAGAATATTGTTATACTAATTTTGCATTTAGAATAGATGACTTTCTAAATGTCTGTGTATGGGAAAAACTGGAAGAATTGAGCCTGTAGGTGGCTATTTCTTACTGATAGGATGATTTTTATTTTCTACTTTGTGATTTTCTGTATCCTCCAAATTTCCTATGCACAATATAGCTTTTGTAATCAAAATGTTCACATCCATATAAAGTAAAATATTCCAAGAAATAATCATTTTATTCCTGAGAGCTTTTTTAAAAAAATTATATCTGAAATGAGTTTATCAAATGCTTTTTTTCAGTCATCTTTTTAGGGGTTGTGTGGTTTTTCTCATTTGACTTATTGATCTGATATATTAATGGGTTTCCTAAAAAAATAAACCATACTTGTCATCCTAGAAGAAGCTTTACCTAATTATCCCAGGCTAATTTAATCCTGAGAGGACGCTGGGTTTCCTCCTCCAGAAGTAAGGGAGAAAAGCCAGGACCTCTAATCATTTATCATACCCTGTGACATCAGTTTATGCTTTTACAGAAGAGGGTTTTACATGTGCTTCATATCATTTAAGCCGGTGACAAATTCAGGCTAGATATGATTGTCTCACTTCACAGAAGAAGAAAGAGGAGTCCAGAAAAATTAAATAATTACATGGCCAGAGGGTAGGAGAGCCAGGAAAAGAACACAACTCACTCGCTGCACCTCTCGGAAGTAAGTCTCACTGAGATTCCTTTTCTGCTGATTTGGGAGGTCAACACATTACTGCCATCTCTGCAGATGGAAAGCCTTCCTGCCTCAGCTATTAATGCACCAGGACTTCTGTCTTAGCCTGTAATTGCGTGGCTCTGATAGGGTCTGGGTTGTTCATAGAGTGAAGGAAGTCTGGTTACCACGCATAGGATGTTGGGCAAGAATCCCGTCAGTGGTGCTGTCTCTGACCCCCCTCCAGCCTCTAGGGACAGATGCTCCCAGCCCTGAGTGGACAGTTTGCTTATTGAAGCCCATGCCCATGCCCCACAGAGCCTCAAGCCTGTGAGGCATGGAACTGGTTGCTTCCAAAATGACCTCTCATTTCTTTGCATACCCTGTCCTCCACCTCCAATATCCTCACCCTTCTTGGGGCCTTCTTTCTGCCTCCAGAAGGTTCTAGAGTCCTTCTGTCCTAATACGTTTCTTCTGGCCAAGCCCACTCTTCCACCTCCATAGATGTGAGCTCTCAAGAGGGTGTCCAGTCATTTTGGTTGCCTGGAGACATACAGTTGACACCGGGGGTTCCAGGGGAGCTGTTAATAGCACCCCCTTTCACTCTTATGCACGACACTGGCCATGAGAACCAATGAGACAGGAAGAAAAGACCCAGCCCACAATTTAGGATCAAAGCCCTCCCTAGCTTCATCCACTCCACCAGGAAATCCTGTTTGCTGTACTTTCAAAGTAGATCAGGAATCTGATCTTTTTCATCCAGTTTACAACTCCCACTGAGCTGTCACACATCAGAAGCTCTCACCTAGATCACCCTTATGCCTCCTCCCCTCGGCCCTGGATCTGTTTTTGAACATGGTAGAGAAAGCCTTCTTTTTACAGCATAACCCAAGAATGACCCCTTTCTGCTGGCAACCTTGCAATGCCCCCCATTGCCCTCAGTGTAAACACTCAAGTCTTACAATATCCTTTGCAATTTGCACCAGACCCTAGCCCTACCCTCTCCGAGCTCATCCCCTTTGATTCTCTCATTCCCTAACTCTGCCACCTCCATACTGACCTCCTTGCTATTTACCACATGGGGCAGACATACTCTGCCTCAGGGCCTTTGCACTGGCTGTCCTGTCCATCTGGAGGGCTCTTTCCCCAGAGATCTGCCTGGCCAAGTGCCTCTCCTCCTTAATCTTTGCTCTTCACGAGGTCATTCTGACCACCCTTTTTAAAATTCTACCACTTCTGCCAAATACTTGATTCCCTAACCCATTCTATTTTTTCCTCATAGAACAAGTCATTTTTCTAACAAATCACATACTTGTCTTATTTGTTGTTTATTTTCTGTCCCCCTCCCCATCTTAAAGTTTCACATGGCAGAGATTTTTATCTGTTTCAACTCAGTGGTTTATTTCAACTCCTCAGAACAGTGTCTGGCACATAGCAGATACTCAGTAACTATAGACGGAACAAACAAATAAATGAAAGCCCCAAATCAATTTCCCTGAACCAGCACCCTGCTCCCTGAGCCCCTAGGCTTTGCATCCCCATCCAGATCATGTTGCGAGCCTTGACCTAGTGCTGCATTTAGGAAAAGCCACAGTAGTCATCTTGGGGCTCCGTGAAGGAAGAGGACCCTGTCATTTCTACAACTCAGTATCTAGAAAATGATAAGAAAGGGAGAGAGAAGTCCTTTCAAATAGACAGTGTCTTGGCACAGTAAGAAACCCCCTGCAAGTTTACAGAGATCTCCGCCCCCATCCACCTCTCCCACCCGGGAAGAGACAGCCCTAGAAAGCCAGCTATCAGCCAGGGTTGGTACCTGTGGCTTCACGTCCTCCTCGTCCTTGTAGTAATAGAGCTGCTGTGCCCTCAGCACGAAGTACCTCTGCTGCCAGTTTTTCACGATGGACCTCTGCTTCTTCAGCCAGCCCATCTTGATGGGCCTTTCCAGCGGGTTGGGGCTGGACGCGGGGTGAAAGGCCGCCATCTGCTCACCGGTCATCACGCTCCTTGACCGAGCTGTGGAGAGGGACAGACAAGCGAGCTGACCAGGGACGTGAGCAGTAGGCAGCGAAGGGCCGAGGAGCGCTGCGCGCCAGCCAGGCTGGGCTCAGGGGTCCAGATCTGCAGCAGAGAGGGTGCCCCGGGACTCAGTGAGCCAGCCGAGGGGCCCGTGCCCACCAGCGCCGACCCAGGGGCCCCACGCCCACGCCGGTCAGGCAGCTGGAGCTGCCCCCTTGTTCTGCAAAGCCAGAGATTGGCTGGAGCCTTCTGAAGAGGAAGTGGCCACAGCATCTGACAAAAGGTGCTTCCTTTTTCCTGCGTGGGAGTCAGTATCTGACGAGAGAGGGGAGAAAATAATGCCTCTGCTCTCAGGGTTCAGCGGCAGCCAGAAACTGCCCGGCTTCTTCCACAGAAGAGGAACTGCCTTGTTCCTGGACCTCACTGTCCCAGAGCTCCCTTCCCCCGCAGACCCCAGCCCCTCCACAGGGCCAGCGAGCAGGATGCGGACACTCTTGAATCTTCCCGCCCAGTGTCATCAAGTGCTGTCTGTCCCCTGCCCACTGAGTGTTTACAGCCCTGTCTGCTGGACCCAGGGCCTCCTGTAACTGCTTTCCTACAAAGTCGGGTTGTCCCTCCCACTTGGCTGACAGCACTCAAGCATTTAAAAGGAGTATGAATCTGCCAACAGGACACAGAAGCAGAATTTGAATCCAGACCCCCATCCCACTGCATAGTGTAGTTAGTCGTCTTATGTTTTCACACAGGAGCTCTGCCTGCCATTGGATTAGGTCTGGGGGTCTGCAGCCTGTCTCCATGGTAACTCCCGCCCAGGATAACTTCTTCCTTTCCTCCCCTCCACAGGCATGGCTCAGCCTGCGCCTGTGGTCTGGTCCCCTGTGGTTCAACATGCCCTTCCACCTTTCCCAGCCAGTTCAACTGTGTCCTTAAAACTGCATCAGAGCTCTGTGTCTCCTCGTGGCTGGAGGAAGTCTCCATTTTATAATCCCTTTATCCAGCTTTTTATCTGTCCCCACAACTCAGCTGAACCAAGCTAACTCGGCTCTTACCCTATCTCAGGCCACCTGACAGAGACCAGTTCTTCTTTTCTTGGCTCTTTGACCCTGAGTACATCATGCAACTTCTCTGAGCCCCAGTTGAACTGGGATTATCATAGCCCCTGTTCTATGGAATGGCTGTGGACATTAAACAAGTTAGTCTATATAAACCACTTAGCACAGCCCCAGGTCCAAGGTGAGCAAATGTTAATTTATTATTTTTTATCAACAGATGACTCTGCTTCCTACTGTGAAGATGACGGAGTTCATCTTTGAGAACCCCCTAAACTTCCCTCTTCGTTTCAAAATGCTGCTCCATCATCGAGCTTTCTCTCCCCCTTCATTCCTCTCTTTAATACATTGAATCAACAACTTCTCCCATTGCTTTTGATTCCTTTCTTTCTATCTCCTTCTAGGACTGAATTTTTCAGCGTTTATATATTTTTGGCTACACCCACAACAAATGGAAGTTCCTAGGTTTCCATAAGTTGGAATCTAAAGTGCAGCTGCGACCTGCACTACAGCTGTGGCAATGCCACATCCTTAACCCACTGCACCCGGCCAGGGATCAAACCTGTGCCTCCACACCAACTTGAGCCACTGCAGTTGGCTTCCTAACCTACTGCACCACAGAGGGAACTCCTTCAACTTTTATGTATACTCATGGCATGCTTTCAGATACTAGAATTTTATACAGCTGTACAGAGTCTGTCTTCCACTGACTCTAATTGTATCCAGAGTTATCACCCAATTTATATGTTTCATCCTGCATTGCTGTCTAAAGTGGAATCTGCTCTAACGGGGCTCCCTTAACCCTTCCAAGGGGTCTGTTATATACCCTCGTTCCCAGATGCTAGCTTGTGGTCACCCCTCGCCTCCTACCAGGGGCTAGAGAAGTCATACTGCGTTGTATACCAGGGTACAAGACACACTTGATCCAACCTCCTATTGGACAGACATCATAACAGTGCAAATACTCCTTTACAGTAAAAAGGAACTTGACATCTTGATGACTATTTAGCAGCATGCTAGCAGAAAGATTGCTTTATACCGCTGTGTCATGGCACATCAGTTAAGAATTTTATCTCTGGTCCTGCATCTCGGTTCTCTGCTATCTTTAAGGCCTTCCATCTATTACTCAAAACAGCCACTCTGGAACTGATCACTTACTCTAAGGCTGTTTAAATGATCCAAAGAAACCAGAAGAGGATTTGGGCAGGAATACAGTGGGGAGGAGGGAATCTGAAGAACTATACACAACTCTATGTCTCTCTAGGTCAGAGACTGTAACATCAAAAGACTAGTCTCTGTACTTGAAAGAGGGCAGAGAGTAGGCAGAGATGAAAAGAATAGTTCACATGCAGAATTTTGGAAGCAGATGGAAGACTGAAGGATTCTAGGAGATGCATGGGGATTCTCTGTTCCCCACCCCCATCTCAGGAGCCTTTGTGTGGCTCAGCCCAGTGTGACTTCTGTGACCACCAGCTGAAGCAGCAACAGACTTGGGAAGGAGGGCTCCCCTCCTGGCAGGTGCATGATGAGGAGCCTTCACATGGCTTCTAGGGTGAGGCCACCAAAGGCAGCCAGCCCAGGAAAAGAGAAAAGCATATGGGTGCCAGCTGATAGCTCTGAGGACTCAGCATCCCCCCACTCTCAGCCTACCCCCAGAGACCCACAGCAGTTGTTCGGATTACTCTGGGAAATAGGAGAAACTGAAGGGCTCCAACAGCCTTAAAGAAATCAGGCCAGGGGAGCAGGAGCAAAAAAGCCAGTATAGACTGAAGAGAATTAATTCAGCACAGAACTCAGCTGCTGGGATTTTAGTCTGCGATTAGCTATGGGAAAATGTTATGCTCTGTAGTGGCAAAAACAACAACAAAAACAAACATGCAAAACCCAAGACCGGCCCCTAGGAGCATCTGTGCATTGCAGAATGGCATGGCGGAGGCAGGAGTGGATGACAATCTTATGTTCGCAGACTTGGCCAAGAGGAGTCGATGTCCTTGTGACAAGTGAGCAACCACTTTGTCTGCACGCATGTGATCAAGGTCTGGGCTAATCATCTTTTACATTTCCGAAGTGGTCCCATTCACCCACACATCCACCGTACACGATGTGATTACAGGCATGGTGCCTGAGGGAAGGCTTGGTACCAACCCTTAGTGCTGGAATCAGACTCGAACCCTGGGGAAATGACAGCTGGGTCTCTGCTGAAACAGTGATGAAACAGAGGATCCTCCTGCCCCATATCTGAGCCATCCCACCCCAGCCCTCAGCACTGCTCAGCAGCCAACCCAATTATGAGATGATTCAAACATCAGGAAAGAAAGTCTGGTGGGCCGCTGAGTCAGACTTGGTTTTGACTAACTTTCTTGATTAGTTCCTTTGAAAGGTCACTCTTCTCTGCGGGTGGGACTTGTCCCCGGATAAAGTAAACAAAGAAATCTGTCACTATTTATAGGGCTGTTTTCTCATAATGAAAATCATAACCATGAGCTTTCTTGCGAGCCAGTCATCACACGTGGAGCGCACGCTTCCAGCCCTTTGGGGAGGAGCTGGGCTGGAGAAGGGGCCGCGTGGGCAGACCAGCCAGGCAAGGTGGGTAGTCAGAAGGCAGGCATTTAACATTTAGAGAACACTCTGGGGAAGGGGGGAACCCAGCCTTAATCTCATAGACAGAGGAAGAACAAGCCCCCCGCATTGTCCAGTGCTTGCTGTGACTGCCTGTGTGCATGAAAATGAATTAAATTAAATTCAGTGCCTCGGTCACACCAGCCACCTCTCAAGGGCTCACTAGCCCATGTGGCTCATGGCTACAGTAATAGACAGCCCAGAGAGAGAGAATATTACCATTTTCACAGAAATTTCTATTGGACAGCACTTTCAGGAAGCTGAGCATTACCATTACAAAGTGTGAGACAAAATGGGCATAAAGGTGGGGGTGGTCTTTCATCAGAGGAATCAAGCTGGAGGGTCCAGAGAGGAGATGGCTTCAGGAGGCAGAGTGAGAAGTTCAACCTTGATCTGAGAGGGAATAGGGAGCCACCTCAGGTAGCGAAGCAAGAAAGGTCCGTGATCAAATAGAGACAGTTATGTCATTAAACTGTGCTGGCTACACTGTAGTGGCAAGTGAGAGAGGGCACTGTTAAAAAAAAAAAAAGGAGATGTGGAGGAAGTGCCATATTCGCAGGGGTACTGTTTCTGCTGCTTTTTTGCCGCAAGTTAGAGCAGAGAAAACCAAAAGAGGATGTAGAAACAGTGAAGTCGGCTTGGGAGGCATTATCACTTACTTTCTGCATCTTCTCATTTTCTGACCCTCGGCACCCCCAAATAATCAATCACAAAATCTTCTGAAGTCCACTTCTGAGATATTTCTTCCATCTGCTCTCAACTCTGAATCTGTTTAGAGTCTATCTGGGAGGCTCTGAATGTGTGGGTGAGATGATCATAGTTCAGTCAGGGCTGGAGACTATTGAAGGTATTTTCTCGATATGTCTCTCTGAGTAGTGCATTTGTTTAAATAAATTTGAAAAAGGAGTAGAATTTACACCGTGTCCTCCAAGAAACCCTCTCTGGGGCTGTAGACTCATCTATCCAACTGCCTACAAGTACCTCCTTGGGCTTCTTAAGGTCACGTGAACTTACCCCCTCTGTCCCCCTACCTCTCTGCCTTGTGCCACAAACACACCCAAGCCTGCTTTTCTGTAGTTTGTTACCAAATGACATCTTCCTAGCCAATCAACATTCATCACAATCAATAGCTCTCTTTCTCTCTAATCCCTCCTCTCTACCCCCACCTGATGTGGGGTTCACCTATCCTCTCCCTGGATTTCTGCAATAATTTCCTGACCTGTCTCCCTCCTACTAGTTCCACCTCCAGTCCAGTGATGACATTGTTTATAACATGGTCCTTTCTTTTTTTTTTTTTGTCTTTTTGTGTTTTTCTAGGGCCACACTCATGGCATATGGAGGTTCCCAGGCTAGGGGTCAAATCAGAGCTACAGCTGCCAGCCTACGCCAGAGCCACAGCAAGGTGGGATCCGAGCCGAGTCTGTGACCTACGCTACAGCTCACGGCAACACCGGATCCTTAACCCACTGAGCAAGGCCAGGGATCGAACCCACAACCTCCTGGTTCCTAGTCAGATTCATTAATCACTGCACCACGATGGGAAACCCATGACATGGTCCTTTCTGAAACACAAATCTGATCATGTTACTCTTCAACTTAAAAGCCTTTAATGACCCTCCAACATCTTCATCCTAAAAGGTGAAGGCTAAACCCCCTACCGTGGGGTTCAGAGTCCTTTATGATTTTCCTACTGCATTTCCTGTTTTTCCTCCCTACCCATCCTGCACTTCATCCATGACAATATGCTGTTCCCTTTACTGGAATACTATCCCCCACCCATCCCCGCCCAACCCCCAGCTCAACCTCTTGGAAAGTTCTTGTTCATCCTTTAAGACTCAACTTCAGGTCACACCTCCTATAAGAAGTCTTCTCAGCCCAGCCAGACTGAGTCACTCCCTGGGCTCTGTTCCCACTTAACTAGGGACACATGTCCTTCAAAGCACTTCTCATCCCTCCTGGTTCTTTTCTGACTCTACTTCTCTCTCCACTTGAAGTCTAAGAAGACAAGGGCTCTGCCTTCCTGCTTAGCTTTGTTCATCCCTACATCCGCAGCACCTGACACAGGGCCGACAAAGAGAAGGCAGGGTGAGGGAGCAGAAGGCACACAGGCAGCCTTGGGTGGATCAGGTTCTATCTCTGAGGGTCAGGTTCCTCCTCTGAGAAATTATGATAATAATATGTATCTCATGGGCTGGCCAGTCCATATGGATTAATAATGATAAATGGACAGGCTCCAGCCAGTGTCCGCTTCTTTAAATATAGGTATTAAATGGAGGCTATTATCATTAGCACTAATATCATAGTATGGATTCAATTTCATGCCAACTGAGAGTAAAGAAAGAGGAGATGAAAGAAGAGAGATGAAAGGAGGGAGAGAGAGGGAGGAAAGGAAAAAGGGAGGAGTAGCTGGAGAGGGTGCAATGTTCCAGGTGTGAATCAAGAGGCCTGAATTAAAAGAGTGGCAGTGGAAAAGGAGAGTGTAGGAGAGGCGGGGATGAGGCAGATCACCAGCCCTCCGCAGCTGGCCAAACAGAGGCATATGTGAGGTCTAAGGTTGGAGTGGCTCAGGTGAGGGAGCCTTCTTCATCCATTCACTGGACACACATTGGCCAAGCACTTGACACACACTGGGAACAGTGACTGGATCTGGGACATACGATCAAGCACATGCAACCCTGCCCCAGTGCCTCATAGGCATGGGAGACCCATCCATAGAGCTGAGAAGAAAGCAGAGAACATGGTGCGATTGGAACAGTCCTGTACTGGGTGTGACGAAATATGAGGGTGGGCTGAGAGATTTCAACTTCCCCAGAGTTCTAGGTTTTTGACCGGCGAAGCCTGTGCATTTGTAATAGGGAAGAACAAATCTGACTTCATATTCAATCTGTTGCTGTTATTTTAACCTTACTCTAACCTTTGTGCTCTGTTGCCTGTGCTTAGTCCTGCTCTGCACCTTTGGTAAAGGAATATTTCCTGTAGCTTGAAATATACAGGAGAGCCTGTCCTGACCTGACCAGAGAAAAACAAGAACATCATGACCTGAGTGTGACCTGACCCTCACTGCGGACAGATTCAAGAACAAAGGATCTGACACCACGAAATAGGCAATAACTAACCACACCCCTCCTTCACCTTGCCTTTAAAAGGGCTTTGCTGAAAGCCTTCAAAGAGCTCAGGCTTTTTCAGGCATGAGCCACTCATCTCCTTGCATGCCCCTGCAATAAACCTTTCTCTGCTCCAAACTCCAACACTTTGGTATTGCTTGGCCTCACTGTGCATTGGGTGCACAGACTTGTGTTCGGTGGCAGGTTCAGAAAGAGGTTACGGGGGAAAGAGGAGGTGCAAATGAAAGTCAGGGCATGAGAATCTCTGATCTGCAAAGTAACAAAATAGACTGAGTCAAAGAAATCACAGAAAAGGCTGAGTCCAGAGGAGACTAGCATTGAGGGAGACATTTTTAACTGGAGGCCCTTAGATGCAAAACAAGGGCTACTGTTCTCCTCCAGACTCTACTGGACACTTGCACTAGGTTTACTAGGTATGGGAGAAAAGCAGCTCAGCAAGAAAATCCACAATCCCTGAGAGTTTGGTGATGGAGCAGGGGCTGTTGCCTTGAAGGAGAGTGAAAGGAAAGAGGCTCTCATACTGTGCCAAGCAAAGATCCAGGGCCACTGCTGGCCCATCTCACACCCCTGCCGTCCTCGAGGTGCAGATGGAGACACTGGGTAGATGGAGACACTGGGTAGATGGATGCAGACACCCACCAGGGTGACAGCTTCATGAGAGGAGCATCAGCTGGGTTTCAGCCCTGCTCACGCTTTCTGCCAAGACTTTGGACCAGTGCACACTTACACAAATGCCCAAGTTTTACAAGAGGACACTTAAGGATGGAAAGCAGCATTCAAATGCAAGAGGTCCTTTTCAAAGAACTGTTTAACTTTCTGATCGTAGTGTGCTCTTTCGGAAAGGGATATTTGGCTAAATGGGTGAGCGGAAGGGCCCAGGGCCTCAGGAATAAATATATTTGTGCTTTTATTGCATGTCTGCAGGTTAAAAGGTGCTAGAGCCATGGGGAGGTTCTTGAGGGCAAGAACCAGGTCTTATCCATTTTAATATCCTGAGGACTTTCACTATGTCTGTCTCAGAAAAGTTAATTGGAAGGAACAAAGAGAAGAAAAAACTACATGTGTATGTGTTAGTTACATGGAAAGAAAATAATGAATAAAATTCAAATATAAGATTCATAGGATGGGTTTAACAAAGAAATGAATCTTTCACATCCTTTACTTTAACCAATCAGAAAATTTCTTGGGTCTTTCTTATGTGCGAATCATGCTGCCATGTAATGTGCAGAGTTTAAACACTAGAGAAAACCCTCTAAATTAATGAACTCCAGACTAGTGAGGCTTCAAATATTTGCTGTGCTCCTGGCACACAAAAATGCATTCCACTGTGCCCTATTGCCAATAGCTGCCTCCATGAAACCCAGTTATTGATGGGCAGAGCCTGTCAAATTCTCCTGTTAAAAATAGGGATTCACAGTCAACCATTAGGTGTGAAGGAGAGATAAGCACCTAGTTGAGGCTTTCTTTCTGGTAGAATGTGAATGAGAAGAGTAGCATTGATGAATACAATAGGACAAAAACTCAGGCATCAGAAAGTAGGTTCAGAGTCCTGGCTGGCTCAGCAGGTTAAGAAGCCAACATAGTGTCCATGAGGATACAGGTTCAATCCCTGGCTTCGATCAATGGGCCAAGGATCCTGAGTTGCTGCAAGCTGTGGTGAAGGTCAGGGATGTGGCGGGGATCTTGGGTTGCCATGGTTATGGCATAGGCTGGCAGCTGCAGCTTGAAATCACCTCCTAGCCCGGGAACTACAGATGCCGCAGGTACAGCCATAAAAAAGAAAAAGAAAGTAGATTCCCAGGGGCAGGAATTTGTATACATTTTTTCCACCAATCTAACCACACCTCATAGAAGAGCATCTAGCCAATTGAAGTTTCTCAATAAATGTTTTTGAGTGAATAAAAATAAACATTTTAGAGAGGAATGGGAGTCACCATCAGGCATTTTGTATTTGCAACAAATGTTGGCTGATATGCCCATCTGTAGGACTTCTAGATCTGTTCTCTTGTGGCCACTCAAGCAGAGCTGGCAGGGAAGCTAGAACCCCTGATGTAATAATGATCCACACCAACAGTGATTTATTTAGCGGGTCTTTCCCTGTGCCAGCCACCGTGCAAACACGCTACCAAGTCCATTCTGGCTTGAATGCTCATGCTGCCTCTTCATGGCAAGTCCCACAGCATCGTCTCCATTTTACCGACCGGGAACTGGAGCTCAGAGAAGTGAAGTGATTTGCTCAGTGACACGGCTAGAAATCTAATTTCCAAGCCCAGCATTCATGCCCAGGCCCCACAGCCCACAGCGAGGGCCCATCGCCTGGTGGTAAGAGAGGCGCCCAGACCTAGACGGCGGGGTCAGAAGGTACAGGGTCAGGCCGGAAGAGGAAGTGAAGGGGAGGCGTGTCCCTCTTCCTCGCCCCGCCCATCGCGGGAGACACCTGTCTCGGCCTCCACCCACTTGGCCGCAATGTTAGGTGCAAAACACTTTGTGCTACTTTTTTTCCGTCCCTCGTTAAGCTCTGCAAGGCTCAGCGGGCCTTGATAAAAGAGTGAAACCTTTCTCTATATAAAGTATTGATATAGTACTGAAACCTCCAGCCCACCACCGAGACTGCGCTCACACCCCGACAGGAAAATGGACATATTAGGTAGTCCTGCCATGCCTTCCCTGCTCTCTGCACAAGCTGCTTCGAAGAGAGGAAGAGACGGAAGGATCCTGACCCAAGCCCAGTGGAGCCAAGGTGTGGGAGGGAGGAGCACAGAGCTACGCCCCCGGGTGCCCGACCCCTCGGCCACAAGGCAGCTCACAGCCGGCCTCCCACCCGGGCTGAGGAGGGAGGGCGGGAAACAGCAGGCCCATAACAGCTGCCTCCCAGGAGATGGCCAACGGGTCCACACCATTGCCTACACCACACACACACAAACACACCCCACCACCACCCCCATCACACATGCAGTTATCAGACTGTGGAAAGGCTGGCCCTCCTAGAAGAAAATTAGGTCATTTAACTTCAGGAGCCTGCAGCCCACTTTCTTTACCCATCTTCTCTTTTCCTTCTCCAAGGCAAACTGACTTCCATTTTAAACACCCACCATTCAGGGGGAGGGGAAAATTTGAATTTCTTTCCACTTTTAAAACCTGGCATTTAGGGAGTTCCCCTTGTGGCTCAACAGTAATGAACCTGACTAATATCCATGAGGATACGGCTTCAATCACTGGCCTTGCTGCTCAGTGTGTTAAGGATCTGGCATTGCTGTGAGCTGTGGTGTAGGTTGCAGATGCAGCTTAGATCCGGCTTTGCCATGGCTGTGGTGTATAGGCCAGCACCTCAGCTCCAATTCAGCCCCAAGCCTGGAAACTTCCATATGCTGAGGGTATGGCCCTAAAAAGGCCAAAAACAAAACCAAACCTGGCATTTAGGGATTCCTGTTGTGGATCAGTGGGTCAAGAACCCAACATAGGCTCTGTGAGGATGCAGGTTTGATCCCAGGCCTCACTCAATGGATTAAGGATACAGTGTTGCCGCAAGCAAGTTGCTGCATAGCTTGCAGATGCGCTTGGATCCTGCAGATGCGGCCCTAAAAAAGAAGAAAAAAAGAAACAAAACAAAACAAAACCCTGGCATTTAAACTTCAGGATAAATTTTATCTGTGATTACTCTCCTGAAATTTTTTTTTTCAATACTAAGTTTCTTTTCTTAACTTTGGCTTGAAAAACTTTGTGCCCCTGCAAAAAGTAACAAGATTTAAGACTGAGGACAGCCTAGGGGCTTGCTCTGGGCACCCGGAATTAAGTCACACAGGAACTGCCCAGGACGCTCACCGTGAAAAAAATTTACACAACCTGATTCAAAGAAATATCTAAAGTTGTTCCCTGAATACCTGCCTCAGACCCAAGAATTGAACAGGCTTAATTTTCCCATGTACTTTAGCTCATGGAAATTCATTGTTCGACAAGCCTTTCAACTAAAAAGAGCAAGTTTGCTTTGCAGAAGGACTTAGCATGCAGAACTGTGTCTTTTGCAGAAAGCAGTAAAAACGTGGTCTCTGTAGCATATGAAGGAGAGAGAATGAGAGAGAGAGAGAGAGAGAGAGAGGCTCCTGGCTTTCTGCTGCTTCTTTAGGCTTGCAAGGTCTACACTGCAGATTCATCCACTCGACCTAGGCTGACTCGCCAGAGCCTAGGACCCCTCTCGTGTTTCCATTCTGGAGCTCTCGTGTTTCTTAGGAATTTAGAGAGCAGCTGCCTCTGCAGGGTGTGTGTCTTCATCCGTTGCGACATTTCACCGGCCTCCTCTGCCAATCTTTGCATAACAGGAAGCCAAGCACAAAAACAAGAAGCCTGCAGAACTGTGAGTGCTTCCGACCAAACACTGCTCAGGGCTGCCTCCTCCTCAGCTCACGGTGAAGTGGAGATGTGGCAATCTGGTGGCACAAGCACCCCAGCACTGTGGCTGCTTAACCAGACCCAAGCTAACTGACTCCCCGGACGTGGATGTCAGGAAGGACTGCATCGCAAACGGCAGCGGGACATTGGCTCTGTAAGCTGTGCTCATTAGTAGAAGTGTTGACCCTTCTGCTGTCAACGCCCATCATTGGTTCTAGGTCAGAGGTTTTGCTTAATTACTAGCGTTCATGGCTAAGTAGTGCATTTGAATGCTTGAAGTATTTGTATTTTATACTAATAAAATAAATCCGTGGCCCCAGTATCTCAGAGCAGGTGATCCAGCCAGGGCAAGGGCCCGAGGGCTGACACCCCTGATCAAGCACTGGGCCTTGCCGAAGCTACAAGCCATTACCCAGCCTGCAGCTGTCACTCCAGTCTGTTCCTAGGGCCTTCCCTGATCCTTGCGAATAGGGATTTATTAACCTTACAGTTTGACGAGTGTGAACAGTGAATGATTCTTGCAGTGGGATGGGCCTGACACACAAGGCGTAATATGTTTCTCTTACTCTACCACCTGATGAAAAGATTCTATTAAAGAGTGAGGCAATTAGATTATGGACAGAGGATACCTGTAAGTTATTAATTAGTTTCATAGGTTTGATCAAGCAATGTGGCTAGGAAATAAAATGTCCCTGTTTTTAAAGATGCATACTTCAGCATGGGGAGTAACATTACATAGTGTTGGGGATTTGCTTTAAAGTATCTCAGCAAAGAAAAGAAAAAAAGAGAAAAAGGAGTTCCCGCTGTGGCGCAACAGGATCAGCAGTGTCTCTGTAGCTCCAGGATGAAGGTTCGATCCCCAGCCATGCACAGTTGGTTAAAGGATCCTGTGTTGCTGCAGCTGCAGCGTATAGGCGGCCACTACGGCTCAGATCTGATCCCTGGCCGAGGAACTCCACATGCTGCAGGGTGGCCAAAAAAAATTTTCTTTAATTAAAAAATGAAAATAGAGAAAGAAAGCAAAGAGAAAGATAAAGCAAGTGTGACAAAACCTTGATAATTTTGAATTTCACTAACAGATACACATGGCGGTTCATTATACTCATTCTCTATGTTGGTATTTGAAATGTATGTAGAACTGAAACATCTTTTTCAAGATTCTACGAGGTTTTAAACATTAAATTCTATAAAAAGAAATAAAAAGAAAAAATACATTCAGTTGGGCTTCAGTTTTTTTTTTTTTTTCCACACTTCAGCTATTGCCCTGAACTTCAACTTGCTTGTTTTTCCAGGCCTGCATTTCCAGACCTGTTAGTTATTTCTCCGAATGCAGCCAAGTGATGTTACACAGATGGTCCACCACACACGTACGCATTCCCTCCCGGACAGATCCTGCCCCTCCGTTTCCCCGGCGCTGTCACTTTATCAGTTAATGAAGGGGAAGAACCGAGGGACTCCTGTGCTTCCAGTTATGGATAATATTTCCTGCAAAGTCAGTTTTACACTCAAACTCTTAGTGGTGGTGATGATCTGTGTGTGTACATGGAGACACATGCTCACGCGCACGCATACACGCATGCACGCATACACATGTGCACGCACACACGTATAGAATTCTCCAGGATTGGGGACACCCTACCTTGAAAAACCACTGTTGTAAGGAAGGCAAAGAGACGTTTGTCTTGCGTGACACTTCCTCCAGACTGGGTGTAATGTCTAGAACATCTGAGGCTTAGTTCAAGCTCAGTGGAAAGAATGGAGAGACTGATTATCAGCGCTTTCAATGAACAAAAGTTGGAGGAAGTGCTAGCCCATAGGCTGCAAGCCTGGTCAATGGCCAACACTGGATGGGAGCCCCTCCCCCCAGCCCTGCAGCAGTCTGGCAGGTGGCCTAGAGCAGTGGGAGGTGTCTCTGATTGGGCATCAAGAGACCCAGGTTCAAGTTCCAGCTCAGACACACACCAGCTGTATTGTTTTCTTGGCCTTTCTGAGCCTTCATTTTCTTATTTGTTAAGTAAAAGGATGGAACTAAAGCATATGGAATGCATTTCCAGCTCTAAGTATTTTTTAATTTATTTTTTTGACTCTAAATTTTTTCGATTGACCTATAAAACATTGTTCAGCCTACTACTATGTCCTGTAATCCTGTTTTTTAGGTGCAGCACGTCTAACTTGATTTGCCAGTCTAGACTAGACTCCAGTTCTATGCCGCATCTCTAACGATAAATTAATTTAATTGATTAAGAAAAATGAATTTGGCCAAAGACATAAGCTGGGTGATTTTAATCAAACACAGATCATTTGGCAAGTGCTGGTTAGAGTGTGAATTTCAATATTAGGCTAAAGAAGATCCCCTGAGAAGTCCCAGTAATAATACAGGGTAGGAGATAGACAGGCAAAAGCCACTGTAACTATAACTCGAGGATTGACAGTTCAATAGGCTTCGTGAGCCGTTTATTCTGGGGTGATACCTAAGCTCCCAAATATTACAACCCACCCATCCTCTTTCTGAATGTATCTGTCCAGCTCTACACGAGGCTTTATATATGGACATCTGCAAATACATCCATGCATTTTCAACCAAGAAGCTTTCTACTCATTTAGTTAAGGCGATAATAATGTGTGTATTTTAAGTTTATTTGCAAGGATACTCACAGTGACACTGTTGTTTAAAAAATGTAAACAAGTAGGAGTTCTCTTATAGCTCAGCGGGTTAAGGATTTGATGTTGTCACTGCACCAGCTTGGGTTGCTGCTGTGACACAGGTTCGATCCCTAGCCCAGGACCATCCACATACTGTGAGGGAAAAAAAATGTAAACAAGTAGATGTCCAACAACATGAAACTGGTTGAATAAAATATGGTATCCCTATGAAGTAAAATCCTATGGATCCTTAAAGATAATGCTTTACTGAGTTACAGTGACATGGGAAAACGTTGAATTTATGCAGTTAGGTTTAAAAACTGCTTTTGCCAAAGCAGTATATACAGAGTGACTCCATTTCGTTAAAAAAAATACACATACTCACACATATTATAGTGTAGGAAAATCATAAATACCTCTGGTGTAGAAAAACATAACACGAGATTCATATGACAGACACCAGACCGGTGTAGGATTATAGGTTATTCTCCTGAGAGGTGGGAATATGGGTAATATTGTCTTCTACCTGCTGTCAGCTTTTTTTAAAAAAAGAAAAGCTATTTATAAAATTTCTATGTCAACTTTTTCTTCACATCTGCAGGCAGAGTTTCCCAATTTAATAATTTATAGATTTAGGAGTTCCTGTTGGGGCTCAGTGGTTAACGAATCCGACTAGGAACCATGAGGTTGCAGGTTCGATCCCTGCCCTTGCTCAGTGGGTTAACAATCCGGTGTTGCCGTGAGCTGGGGTGTAGGTTGCAGACACGGCTCAGATCCTGCATTGCTGTGGCTCTGGCATAGGCCGGTGGCTACAGCTCCGATTAGGCCCCTAGCCTGGGAACCTCCATATGCTGAGGGAGCAGCCCTAGAAAAGGCAAAAAGACAAAATAATAATAATAATAATTTATAGGTTTAACATAAGTCAGTCAAGAAAGAATTGACTAGGAACTGGGAGTTCCCTGGTAGCCTAGCAGTTAAAGGATCTAATGTTGCCACTGATGTGGCTTGAGTCACTGCTCTGCTGAGGGTTTGATCCCTGATCCCTGGCCTAGGAACTTCTGCATGCCGCATGCAGCCAGAAAAAAAAAAAAAAAAAAAAAAGAGAGAGAGAGAGAGAAGAGGAAAAGAAAGGGAGAGAGAAAGAAAGAAACGGAGAAAGGAAAGAAACTGACTAGGGGGAAACTGTTCCAGTGTTAGGAAGAATTTCCTTAGCCTAAACCAAAGTGAATCCAAAAATTTTTAAACAGAGCATTTCAGAAACTAGATATGTCATGTCGGGCACTTCAGGATACAACATAGAAATATCCTTTATGAAATGTCAGGTCGGTATAGTTTTGCTTAGTATTATTGTCATTAACAACAGTAACTTCTGCTGGTCTCAGTGTCTACATTTATAAAATGCGGCAGTTGAACAGGATGCTTGCCAAGGTCCTTCTTGGCTCCCAAATTGTTCTACTCTCTGTCTATGAGCATTCTCTGCAAATACCATAATGTATGCAGAGGATACCCTTAGAGGAAAGGGGACCCCAAATGAGGGATTTATTACTTGGGAAAGAAAATAAGAAAGCAAGCCCTCAGGAGGGGGGTTAGCACAGGTCAGGGCTGTCAACAAAAACAGCCCAGAAACCACAGAACCTGACAAGTTCCTTGGGGCTAAAGAGGAGCAGACCTTGGCAGGAGAGAAGAGGCAGCAGGAATGCCTGAGGGAGCCCAGGGGGTGCCCAGGGAGCCCAGGAAGGAAGGAGCCCCCGGAATTCCAGGCGTTTGACCCCCTGGTGTAACAGCCCCATTTCCAAGTGTCCATTGACGGGATCAAAGCGTGACTTCCGTAATAATAAGAGGAAATGAGAAACAAAAGTAAAACTAAAGAAGGATGCTGTCTGGGTGCTCTTTGTGGAGAGGAGGATTTCTGGAAGCCAGAGCTTAGGCAGGACCAAGCCACAGACCAGTGTCTGTGGGAGAGTAGTTGTCTGTGAGAGGGGGGTGGTCCCCAAAGAATCCGCACCACCTCCTATGGAGGGACCGCTGCGCAGCAGTGCTGGGGGCGTGGACAGCAGGAGGCCCCAGAGCCACTTCTGGGAGTGCTCGCAGCACAGAAGCCTGGCTGGGCACACTACACTCTCGCCAGCTTACTCCAGGTGCTGCAAGACCCATCAGAAAAGCAAGGGGGATCCTGTCTTGCTGGCTCCTCACCTGGGCCACTGAATCCGTGAGAGGACACTTTCCACCTAGCCTAGGGCTGCCCCAAGAAGAAAAAAAAAGAAATTCTCCATGAACAGAGAATTTAGGGAGCTGAACTCTCTAAACTGAATGCTTCTTAAAAAGCTACACCTAAGCTGACCATGCCACCCAGCAATTCCACTTCTAGGAACCTACTCAGGAGAAGTGAAAGCACATGCCCACAGATCTCACGGCAGCAAGTGCTCCCAGCAGCATTATTCATAAAGATCAAACTGGAAACCATCCAGAGTCCATCGACTGCTGAATGGATGAACACAATTTAGCGTATCTGTACATGCAACACTGCCCCCAAATAAAAAGGAACAAAGTACTGACCCGTGTTAGCACCTGGTGACCCTCATGCCATATGAAAGAAGCTGAATGCAAAGAGAGCATATTGCAAATGCATACATAAGAAATGCCCAGAAAAGGCAACATTATAGACAGAAAGCAGATCAGCAATTGCCTAGAGCTGAGGGTAGGAGCAGGGACTGACTGCAAATGGGCAAGGGAGAACTTTCCGGAAAGATGAACGTGTTCTAAAAATGGTGATTTCTTTACAAGAAACAATTCCTAACTCATTTTAGAAAGACCATTTTAAATAGACCATAAACTTCACAAAGTCAGGGATTTGCCTGTTTTGTTTTGTTTTTTGTTTTTTTTTTCACTCAGGTAACCCAAATGTCTAGAATACTCCAGGAATGCAAGGATATTTCAAGATTAGGAAAACTATTCAATGGTTTGCTGTAGCAATAGGTAAAAGAACTGAAAAACCATATGTTTTCAAAGGATTGTGAATTTACACTTGACAAATTTCAAATTGATTTATATTACAAAACTTATTATCAAGAATGGTATGGTAAAGAATGTCTACCTTGAACCAAGAGGAGGAAATTGAGAGAATGCTCTACATTGCCAAAAATTCAGCTACTGCAATTTCTATCGTGGCTCAGTGGTAATGAACCTGACTAGGATCCATGAGGACAGGGGTTCAATCCCTGCCTTGCTCAGTGGGTTAAGGATCCAGCGTTGCCGTGAACCATGGGGCAGGTCACAGACACGACTCAGATCTCACATTGCTGTGGCTGTGGCTGTGACTGGAAGGCCGGCAGCTGTAGCTCCGATTCGACCCCTAGCCTGGGAACTTCCATATGTCACAGGTGTGGCCCTAAAAAGACAAAAAAAAAAAAAAAAAGACTACTGAAAATGGAACGAATCGTCAAGAAAAACTTCAAGAAAGTTCTTAGGAACAGGACCAGCTGTTTGGTGTTCAGCTGTGTAAGGAAAAGTGATGAAGTTCAAGTGAGACATTTCAAAGACACAGAAAATGACACAGCAGAACAGCTCCGACACTTCTGCTGTAATTGAGGATCACTGTGGAATGTGTGAACATTTCCACTGCTGTGACATTTTGCAATTCTGCTAAAAAAATTTTCGAGGATTAACAGCAGAAAGCGATCTAAAATGCATGAAACATATTCCAATAGAAAAAAAAAAAAAAAGTCAAGGTTTTGCTTAGAGCTCCTGATAGGGGAAATCATTGCGATTTTACTTTTTCATAAAATAATACTGTTTGCCAGCTTTTCTAGCCACTTTAGCCGTCACTGTTCTTGAGTGAGGCTTCGCAGAAGGCAGAATTTCCCCTGTGACTCTGCCTGACATCTTGCAGTGCTGTTTCCTCTTCAAAGCTGTCAAACTTTATCAGCTGTCTGAAAGAAAAAAAAAAAAATGCTCTAGGGGGTTTCCCTATTATCACCCAAGGTCCTCACAAAAATGTCAGGATTTCTTTTGGAAGCATCTGTCTGATGGGGGCATCCTCGGCGGGTGGGCACAGACATTCGCCCTGACCCCCTCTCTTCGGGGCTTGCCACCCATGGACAGTTCTCCCAGCCTCTGCTCCAAGCCTCTTGTTGCCCATGGAAGAACTAGGATATCACCCTTTCTTTTTTCCTTATCCATTTGTTTGCTTTTAGCTGATGGCGGCTGAAGGACAAATGAAGCCTTAACATTGTAGGTGCAGAAGCAGAAGCAGCAGGAAGCCCAGGGGGACAAAAAGGAAGCAGAAGATGGGGAACCACACATGGGTGACAAGGGTGATCGATACCGTGACACACAGGATTTGTTCCTGGTTCCAAGTCCCGCTGCCCTGGCTCACCTTAGAGCATAAAAGACCTCTTCGAGGTGAAAAATCACTTATAATGTTTGTGTTGGGCTTGGTCACAAGGAGTTGGGTTTTGTGCATAAACCCAATGTATGTGCTAAATGGAGATAAAATAACTGACGTGCTTTCTAATGACCTGGCATGGGCTACAGTCAGAAAAGAAATAGTAACCCATCTTAAAGTGGAATTTAAAACAACTAGAAGGAAGGATTTGCTTCACACCCTCCAGGATGGATAATGGGATTTTTTTGTCCTTCTCCTCCCTAGCACCCACCCTTCCCCTCTTCTGTTTTCTCGCTTTTCCTTACTTGTATCAACTCTGAAATGAGAGGTCGTCACATTCAACCCAAAGGAACTGGGAGGAAGCTGTATCCAGACTTAAGAATAGGCCCTAAAAACATCTGTTCCTTTGAATATATGGAAAGATGTTTCAAAACACAAATAAACACGGCTAATTAATTCACTTAGACATTCGATCCCACCAATACACAGCAAGAGCTTCGTTATACACAGGAGGGGTGTCTTTGGGGGGAATGAGTGTCCAGAATGCCTTTTTTACCGGCAGAATTCTGAGAGAGAGCCTCCATCATGACATTCGGGAGGGTTTGGCCATAAAAATAGCACTGACCGTTCCAATCTTGCAGCACTTTCCTCTGCATGATAGAAATTACTTTGGAAAATGTGACTTCTGTGATCTCTGGGAGGTGATCTGGAAAGGGCGGGGCGTGGGGGGGGGTTGCTGCTGAGGGTTCCGAGTGACACAGGAAATCTGTGTTTGTAATGCTTAAGTGTGTGGGTGTGTTCACGTGGACAGTGCTGGAGCGGAAACATGAGAGAAAATGTTTGCAAACCGTTGTAGGCGGAGCTGAATGAGAGACTCAGAGAACCTATACAATTTTACAAGCACATCTGATACCCATGGAATATCTTGCTCTGGAATTATCAATAACCACTCAACACCTAAAAGCACAATCTGTAAGAGAAAAAATTGACACTGGCTTTTGTCAACATTAAAATCTTTTGTTTTGAAAGGCTCTAAGAGAATGAAAAGCAAGCCCCAGATTGGGTGCAAACATGGGCAAATCACATATCCGACAAAGGAATTTTAGCCCCAATACATAAAGAACTCTAAAACTCAACTCGAAGTAAACAACCCAATTTTTTTTGGTGGGAAAAATATTGAATATATATTTTTCTGAGTGAAAAGATGCCAAATATCATCAGCCATTAGGAACACGTAAAGTAAAACCACAGTGACATACTTTACAAGCGTATTCGAATGCCTAAAATAAAATTTAAAAACAAACTAGCAGTATCAGAGACTGGTAAGGATGAGAGGCAAATGGAACTTTCAAGATGGCTGGTGGGAATACGAAATGGTACAGCTACTTTGGAAAACAATTTGGCAGCTTCTTGAGTTCCCCTTGTGGCTCAGCAGGTTTAGGATGGGTGAGGATGTGGGTTCAATCTTTGGTCTCGCTCAGTGGGTTAAGGATCCAGCGTTGTCGCAAGCTGTGGTGTAGGTCAAAGATATGGCTTGGATCCGATGTTGCTGTGGCTGTGGTGTAGGACGGCAGCTGCAGCTACAACTCAACCCCTAGCCTGGGAATTTCCATGTGCCCACAGCTGCAGCCATTAAAAAGAAAAAAAAAAAAATGAGCTGTTTCTGAAGAAGTTGAACATCCGCTTACGATATGACCCAGCAGTCTCACTAATCAAAATTTACCTAAGAGAAATGAGACACTATGTTCACACCAAAACTCATAGGCACATATTTATAGCAGCTGATGCATCATCTCCAAAAATCAGACACAATCCCAGCGTCTTTCAACTGATGCATGGCTACATCCATACAGTGGAATAATGCTCATCCGTTAAAAGGACAAACTATTGATACAAAGAGCAACAGGGACAGATCTCAAAGGATTCTGCTGTGCAAAAGAAATCAGACTCTGAATAGACAGGCTGAATACCATACATCTCCATTTATATGATATTTTGGACACAGAAAAACTATAGGGATGGAGAACAGATGAGGGGTTGCCCAGGGTTAGGCTTGGTCAAGAGGGGTTGACTAAGAGGCAGTCTTGGAACCCATCTAAGTTGTGGTGGTTACCACATGACTCTTGGCATTTGCCAGAACTCATGTAACTGCAGACCAAAGCAAATCCATTTTACTAGAGGTCCATTTCAAAATAATGTCTTCATCTGCTCTCATTTGTTGCATGTTTGTTACACACAACCACCTGATCTCACTTCCTCCTGACCTTCAGAAGTTTCCATAGCTAATGTAAGTTCTGAATGGAAAAAACAAAAAGCGACTTCTCCCATGCCACAGTGACTTGGGGGAGGTGAAGGCCTCAAAAAAAAAAAAAAAAAAAAAAAAGCATGGGAATGGAGGAAAGACCAAAATATCAAGCTAAGTCTCCCCAGATGGTAAAGGAGTAGGATCCCTGAGGGATCTGGTCTTCAGAAGCTGGTCTGCCTCCTGACATGCCGTCTCCAGCAACAAGCCCACCCTCGAACAGGGTCTGACCAGGACCCTCCCCTGGATGATTCTTTGTGGGGTCCCAGGCTAATAAGGGAACATAGCCAGGGGTGTTTCCTTCGGCCAACACCATCTCCTAATTCCAGTGCTACTGGGTTTTAGGACAACGAGGGAGAGCACACTAAGAGGTAAGTTGGCGAGGGAAGAGGTCGGAAAGGGAGTTCTCTTGGGAAAAATGGTAGAAAGCCCATCGGGCAGTGCTCAGGAGAACTAATTATCCAGGCCTGGTTTTACTGCTAACTTGCTGTGTCCATATTAGAGCAGTTCACATAATTTACCCCTGTTTTATCATTGTCTTAGGAGACTTTGATGGTGGTAGGGTTGGGTGCTTCAAGAAACAAGAAACGGACTCTGATAATAAATAAAAGATAGATGATGACAGATAGATTGATAGATAGATGATACATACATATACACACACACCGATAGTTAAGAGTTCCTGCTGTGGTGCAGCAGGTTAAGGATCAGGGGTTATCTCGGCAGTGCCTTGGGTCACTGCTGAGGCATGGGTTTGATCCCTGGCCTGGAGCAGTGGGTTAAGGATCCGGCATTGCTGCGGCCGTGGCACAGATCGCAGCTGTGCCTCAGATTCCATCCCTGGCCCTGGAGCTTCCAAAAAAAAAGCAGTCAAAAAAAACAAAACAAAACAAAACAAAAAAAAGTCAGTGATTCTTTTTTTTTTTTTTTTGCCATTTCCTGGGCTGCTCCCACGGCATATGGAGGTTCCCAGACTAGGGGTCTAATCGGCGCTGCAGCCACTGGCCTACGCCAGAGCCACAGCAACGCAGAATCCCAGCCCCGTCTGCGACCTACACCACAGCTCACAGCAACGCCGGATCCTTAACCCACTGAGCAACGCCAGGGATTGAACCCGCAACCTCATGGTTCTTAGTCGGATTTGTTAACCACTGAGCCACGATGGGAACTCCAAAAAAAATCAGTGATTCTTAACTGGGGAGAATTTTACACCCCAGGGGATAGCTGGCAATGTCTAGAGATATTTTGGTTGTCACAACTAGGAGGGCTGCTACTGACATGAGGTGGAAGGGGTCCAAGGCTGCTGCTAAAGAACCCACAGTGCACGAATCAGCAGCTCCCACAGCAAAGAGCACATAGCTGCCCAATGACGCTAGTGGTGAGGCTGAGAAGCCCAGATGTAAATATAGATCCATACATACATGTCTGTACCTAATGCATGTATGTGCATGTGTGTATAGCTTTTTAAAGATAACCTGTTATTTCAAAAAAACTAAGGTAATGTTGGGGAAAAAATCATGACTCAGGATGATTAGAAATCTAGGTAGCTTGTGCAAGTTTTGAGCTCTTTGCGTTCAAAGGCCTTCCACTTAGCGCCCTATGATTTGCAGGGTTCAGTTGGCTGAAATGCCCCCCAGTGCCCCCAAATGTCCATTTGCTGTGAACCTTGGGCTGAGAGAAAAACTTAGATGTAACTTGAGTCCACCCTGTCAGAGGGCAGGTTTGCAAAGGCCAGGCCTGTGGCCACCTACGGAGATGGGCTGGAAGCCAAGAGGGGGAGCTGGGAACACGGCCTCAAAGGAGGTTATTAAATGTATCTGTAAAGTGATGAGGAGGCCATCTACCTTCTATAAACCTACCATCAAATAAACGACTGTGGGCCTTGGGTCCCTCGGAAGCAGCAATGACAGGTCTTTTCCTTGAAACAGAATTCATCATCTTTCTTTTTTTCCCTTTTGCCCTCGCAGAAGTTTGTGGTTTTTATGCTACTAGAGAACAATCCAAACCCTAACCTATGCTCCCCAGTTTGCACAGATGATTCCATGAGCTTTAATAAGTTTTGCTTACTTATGTCAGTCTCAAGTGTTACCCCCTTAGAGCTGTCAGGATAGGTGAGGTAATTTTGCCACCTGAATTTATATGAGATGACAGAAAGTACAGTAAATCCCTGTCCCAACACCATAAGTGGGGGTCCAAATCAGTCCTCTACAGCACAGGTCTTGTTATATGAAAGCTAATGAAATGGCACAGCAGCTTTGAACCTGCTCAGGCCCCAGAAAGCTTCAGAGGTCTGGCTGGGACAGCAGACCCATCCCAGGCACGGCTGGCTGTGCTGCCCTCTGGTGGCCACAGTCAGCTACAGCTTACACATCGATCACCAGGATGTGGTCCAGGATGCCAGGACCTGCCTGTCAGCAACAAAAAGCAACTCTAGGAATTTCCCAGTTAGTTGGCACCATTGTACTGCCCCAGGCCAGGAACAATGAGCCAGTAAAAGGCAGTGGACTAGGGGACCATGTGGTGGTTCCCTACCACTCAGCCTTCTCTCCCTCCACCTCTCTCCACACATCACATCCAGAAAATTCTTTGGGGCAGGACAGAGGATGGAGCCATGCAGCTACTATATTGTGTCTAATTATCACAGGGTTCCTTACTGAGGGGTTTTTCAGTGCTTGGAAAAATAAAACAGTGGTGTTAGCCTTTGTCAGATCAGTGGCCCCGTTGAGAATCTGCACATACTCATATAATCTTTCCTACAATTTTGGGAAAGTCATGGGCTTACTGAAGCCAGTCCAGGATGCAGAGGGAAGGACAATGAATACTAGCCTGACAAACATGTTTTTTGGGTAATACATGTACAATGAGCAACTGTGAAGCCATTTGGAACAGAAAGAAAATACAGGGAGAGGCAAGAGAGAAGGAAGAGGACACCTATGCCAACTGGAGGAAAACAAGCCCCTCACTGTCCCTTAGAATGTGCCACATGCCCGTATGGCTTGTTAGTCATGGTTAGTCATCCTGTGTATCTCCACCTTCTCTTTTCACCTTTTTAAATTTTTAAAAAAAATTTTTATTAGAGTGTAGTTAATTTACAGCGTTGTGTCAATCTCTGTTGTACAGCAAAATGACCCAGTCATATATATATATATATATATATATATATATATATATATATATATGTGTATATACATGTATATATATATATACATTCTTTTTCTCATACTATTTGCCATCCTGTTCTATCCCAAGAGACTGAATATAGTTCCCTGTGCTGGACAGTAGGACCTCATTGCTTATCCATCCTAAATGTAATAGTTTGCATCTACCAACCCCAGACTTCCTGTTCATCCCACTCCCTCCCCCTACCCCTTGGCACCCACAAGCTGTTCTCTATGTCTGGGAGCCTGTTTCTATTCTTAGAGAGGTTCACTTGTGCCATATTTCAGATTCTACATACAAGTGATGTCATATGGTAATTGTCTTTCTCTTTCTGACTTACTTCACTTAGTATGAGCATCTCTAGTTGCATCCATCTCACTGCAAATGGCATTATTTTATTCTTTTTTAGGGCTGAGTAGTATTCTATTGTATATATATACCACATCTTCTTTATCCATCCACCTGTCCATGGGCATTTAGGTGCTTTCCATGTCTTGGTTCTTGCAAATAGTGCTGCGATGAACATAGGGGTGCATGTACTTTTTGAATGAGAGTTTTGTAACATCGGGTGTTTAACACTTCTGCGTTTTTCCCATTCCCCTCTGGCTTCCATCCAGAGTATTGTTGGCAAACCAGCAATGAGGCTTGAGTTGGGAGCGAGAAGATGAGGTGGGATTAGTTCAGCACACTCACCTCCTGAGTGAGCCCTGCAAGCCCCACTCTGGCTCTGGGCTCAGAATGCGGATGATCATTCCTTAATCCCTTTGGAATGAGATACTGTGACCAGGTAAAAGCATGGGAAAAGAAGTGGTCCTTAAATGTGGGGTCTACAAAGTTATTCCAAAAATAAAGCCTTTAGCACACCCCACAGCCAATTCATGCCCAGAGTAGGGGAAGCAGGTATTGGCCACACTCACAGCAGCAGATCCCAACCTTTGCCAGATATCAAGACTACACCCCTTGCCAGTTATATCAAGATTTCTGGAGTAAAATTTAGGAAGCAGAATTTAAAAACAAAACAACAACAACAGATTTAAAAACTCCAACCAGCAGCCAAATTTGAGAACCAATGATTGAGAGGATGAGTAGGAAAGACTCCACTGGAGAATTGATACCACCTTCACGTGATTCTCTTGAGCCCTGGGGTAACTGCTCTGATGGATAAGGAAACCATCAAACGCAGGCACTGGGGACCATGCAGAGAATAAACTCAGGACCGTGAGAACTGGAGGCTGGACAGTGGTTAGGAGGCCAACGAGGATCTGCAGATAAGACAAGTAGGCGGAGCTGAGATACAGATAGGAGAGACAATTAATAGGACAGATATGCACTTCTTGGGGAGGGAGGAAGTCTGGTCAAGAGGTCAAGGTCTGGCTCCACAATGACTTCCTACCTGGGACACAAGGTGAAAGAACATCAGGCCAACAATATAATTTGTGGTGCTCAGTACAAAATGAAAACATGGGGCCCCTTGTTCAAAAATAAGAATTTCAAGATGGTAACAACAGAGTGCTTAACCAGGGGCAGGAGACTTCTGGGTTGGGGACTTGCGTGGCTGTCCAGGCCACACACCCAAGCAGCCAGCCCTGAGAAGAGGACCTCGGCTACTTGACTGAGCAGGAAGGAGTGTACAATGAAGATGGTGCTTGGAGAGAGACACACTCAAAAAAGGAAGGTCACTGGGTGATGACCCTGTCTCTTTGAAGGACCTACAGAAGTGCTAGCTAGGGTTATGGTAGGAGATCTCCTACTGGTTGGTGAACTTCTCATAGAACATTTTAATGACAAGAGTGTTCCCGAGGGCTCTCATTTGTTCAGGCGCTAACTGACTGCTGGGGAGACAGCAGAACCAGAGATGGTGGAGACGGAGACGGTGGAGCCGTGTTTGGTGAAAGTGTCTGTGGAATGGGCTGTTAAGTAGATGGGCTGTTAAGAAGATGTTAACAGTGAAAGTGTCTGTTAACAGATGTTAACAGTGAAAGATGTTTGGTGAAAGTGTCTGTGGAATGGGCTGTTAAGAAGATGTTAAGTATGGTGTGCAAACTGCAGTGGTGACATATGACAATTTACCATCAGAGTTCAGTGCAGGAAGTAGGAACCGCCTTATAAGGATTTGGGTGCTTATAAAATATCTGGCAGCATAAAGAACAGACTTGTTGTTGCCAAAGGGGAGGGGGAGGGAGTGGGATGGATGGGGAGTTGGGGGTTAGTAGATGCAAACTATTCCATTTAGAATGGATAAGCAATGCGGTCCTACTGCATAGCACAGGGTCCGTACAGTATTTTGGGAGAGACCATGATGGAAGGTAATATAAGAAAAGGCATGTTTGACTTTTCTTACGTGTATGACTGAGTCACTTTGCTGTACAACAGAAATTGGCACAACACTGTAAATCAATTATACTTTAATAGAAAATAAATACATAAAGTGAATTTTACTATATATAAATTAAAAATAAATTTTAAAAGAAAAAAGAAAAGGAATGTGTGTGTATACATATATATATATATATATATATATATGTAATATATACATATATATCATGACTGGGTCACTTTGCTGCACAGCAGAAATTGGCACAACATTGTAAATCAACTATAGTTTTAAAAAATAAATAAAATATCTGGCGGAGTTGAAGGATCAGGCTCCGGGCCCCAGAGCAAAACAGACCTGATTTCTTCAGAGACGAACCACCTCTGGAAATTCCACATGTAACGTCCCCCCAAAGAGGCTTCTGCCACTGCTGCCGGTGCCCAGGACACCACGGAGCCGGCTCAGGAGCTCCAAGGCCCTCTGGCTCCCAACACGCTTCCAGGAACAACGGGTGAGGAGCCCGCCCTTCTCTTCCACCTTCCAGCTCTCATCGGAGCGACTCCAACCAGCAGAATGTCGTCGATTTCCAGAATCCTGGCTACAAGGGCGGCTGAGAAATTTTGGTTTGGACTTTTCAGTGTCTCCAAAGAGAGGAAAGGCAGAATGAAGTTTCAGTGGACTAGTCCAGAGTTCCAATCACAGCCTGTTTTGTGGTCAGGAATGGCCCGAGGGCACCACGGCTTTCCGAGTATGGGGTGGATAAGCTCTTGGCGGCTGGTGAAAGCCCTTGTGCCCTGGGCTTTGAGGAGCGCCCTCCCCCGCAGCAAGTCCCGTCCCCCCCTCGCCTCCCTCCCCTTCCCCCCCCTCCCCTCCCCCATCCCCTCCGCTCCCTTCCGCTCCCCTCCTCCTTCTCGCTCCATCTGTCTTCACCCCCTGGACGCCTCTCCCGCTGTCTTCGCTCCTTCTCCCTCGGCCTTGCTCTCCCCCACCCCTCATCTCAGCGACCCACCTAGACGAACCGACCAGACAACAACGCTGACGTACAACTTTAATATTTCCATTTCCTGAGAAAAACTGCTTTGTGTCTGAGACAGGAGCTCCCTGATGCCCTAGGCCCAGATCTAGCCAGTGTCCCGCTAAAGAGAGGAGGCGGAGAGAGCGGGGCTGGGGAACACGAACGGCTCCCTGGCTCCTGCGTCCGAAGTGGAGGAATTAATTCACTGGCCACACTTTAGTCCCAGTCATCAAGAAGACTTTGGGGAGTTCTCCTGTGGCTCAGTGGGTCAAGGATCCAGCTTGTCATGGATGGGTGTGGCCAAAAAATTTAAATACATTAAAGGGATTTTTCACCAAAAAAAAAAAAAAAACACTTTGAGGATGAAGAGCTACAAACCATTCTGTATACAGTAATCTACAAGGATCTGTTGTACCCTATGATATCACTTATATCTGGAATCTAATATATGGCACAAATGAACCTTTCCACAGAAAAGAAATTCATGGACTTGGAGAACAGATTTGTGGTTGCCAAGGGGGAGGGGAAGGGAGTGGGATGGACTGGGGAGTCTGGGGTTAATAGATGCAAACTGTTGCATTTGGAGTGGATAAGCAATGAGATCCTGCTGTATAGCACAGGGAACTGTATCTAGTGACTTGTGATGGAATATGATGGCGAATAATGTGAGAAAAAGAACGTGTGTGTGTGTGACTGGATCACTTTGCTGTACAGTAGAAAATTGACAGAACACTATAATGAAAAAAATAAAAATCATTATTAAAAAAGAAGGATAAATTGTACCACACAGGGAATATAGCCAATAATTTATAGTAACTATGAATGAAGTATAACCCTTAAAAATGGCAAATCACCATATTGTACACTTGTAACTTACATAATATTGTACATTAACTACATGAAGGGAAGTGGACAAGGGAACTGGGGCCCAGGGCCAGAGCTGGCCTCACAGACACACAACCGGCTCAGCCGTGCAGGCCCGGGGCTCAGACGGTCCCTGTGCTGGTTCAATGCTCTGCAGCCACCATCTCAAAATTCTCCAGAATCTGAAACCGTATTTTCACTCTGCACCAGGCCCTGCAAGTGATGAAGAGTCTGGTGGAGAAGGAGACTCCATCAAAGGCTCCGCAAAGAGTTGATACTAAGGTAAGGGAGGCCACGGTGTGGCACCAAGCCAGCCCTAAGGACAAGGTTGACTATGTCACATGCTGCCGGGCAGTGCAGACAAGAACAGGGATGCACCCTCGGCCAAGGTATGGACGATCGGTGTCTTTGATGAGGACCTTCTTGGTGGAGGGGCATGTCTCAGTGCTTAATGTGGCTGACTGTAGAGTGACAAGTGACCAGGTCCCCCACCGACACTGGAGAAGCAGTGACAAGAACACAGGAAGCCCCACCCCCCATCCTACAGCCCACGCCCCTTCTCTTCCCACCCCCAGCTCCATTTCCCAGAGGGAGGGACCTCCCACACAGGCCTGTGGACGCACCCGCCCAGACAACCAGGCTCTGTCCTGGGCCTCCCTGCCCCCAGCCCTCTGCATGCTGGAGGGACACAGGAAGACTCTAGTGCTGGCCTGGAAACAGCTCTGGCCATCCCTGTGTGGAGTTTCACATTCCCAAGTGATCTAGACTGCAAGCAGGGCTCAGGCTACAGGTGGCAGAGGAACACAGCTGGGGCCAGACCAGAGCAGGACCCTGTAAGATCCTGGCCTCCAAATGGGGGCTCCATACCTGGATCTAAGGGTGGTTCTGTAGGTAAAGACGTAGGTAGGAGGTAGCACTTGGTGGTAGGAAAATGAGATGGTTCTAGATCAGCTGACATACTTTTCTCTATGAAATATAAAAGGGAGGGAGATGGTAGGAGTAGGTGTTATGGCCTCGAGAGAGAAAAAAAATGTTTTTTGGGGAAAGGAAAGTACATTTACTGGATAGGCGTAGCAAGCTTATCTGGTGGGGTTGAATGTCCACTTAATATGATTACTCACAAGTTTCAAGTAAATCCAGTGGAGTTCAGTGGTCTGATTTTCCCCAGCAATATTTAGGTGCCCGAGTATGTACAGGAGCCAAGAAGACAGATCGTTGAGTTTAAACAGGGTTAGGGGTTTTTTCCAGGTGGTTATCACAGCAGGAGAGAAGAGTAGAGGGGTTCAGGGCATGTGCTCAGCAGCTCTGCAATGCCAGAATGAGCCGTCTTTGGCAAAGAGGTCATATTGGATGATTGATGGTGAAAAAGTGGGAGAACCAGTGGAATGGGAGCCCATTGAGGGTAGAGCTTGCTGGAGTGGGTGACCTGGGCACACAGGATGGGGTGGTCACAGTGTGGAAGCTGCCACTGAGACTTCAGAGACGGCACAGTCAGAGGGGATGGCACAGTTTCCTCAGGACTACGAGCAGGTGAGCTGGTTGTAGATAGGGCCATCAAAGGGGAGATACTACCAACAATAAAACCAGCAATTTATTGCCAAGCACTACACTAAGTGACTTGTCCACACATTATTTAAGTCTTATACCAGCTCTATAAACTGCACAGGACTACAGCCCCCATTTTTCAGATGAGAAAACTGAGGCTTAGAGCAATTAAAGCTTCGTCCTTCAAATCCAAGAGGTGAGAAAAGGCTTCAAAGGCTGTGTTCTTAAAGACACCCCTCACCCCCACCTCCCCAACATCCCTCCCCATCTCCACTGAACTCAGGTCTGGCTTCTAAATGGAGCTGGTTTGAGTGTGTGTTGTTTTTTTTTTTTTTTTTCAAGAAAGGCTGTTTATCTGGACAGGTGACTAAATCATTGATTGCTGTCATTATAATGCTGGGCATTTCACACCACAGAACGATGAGATAGGGGGCTAACTTTGTAATGACCAGCGATTGGTTAAATCCAGGGCTTTCTGGAAAGAAACAATGGAAACAGAAGTTTACAATTAGAAAAGCAGCTGCGCTGTCTGGGCGCGCCCTCTACTGGCACTTAGTCAGAATAGCAACCTGGGATCGGAAGCTGGGGGCGGGTGGAAGGACTTAATTAACAAAGAGAAGACTTATCCCTTGTGGGTATTTAGGGGCTGTGGCTTAAGTGGGGCAAGAAAACTTTAGTTCCAGAACAATCGCTGGGTCAGCTTTTTTTTTTTCTTCTTCTTCTTCTTTTTTTTTTGTCTTTTCAGGGCTGTTCCCAGGCTAGGGGTCAAATTGGAGCTGCAGCTGACAGCCTACGCCAGAGCCACAGCAATGAGGGATCCCAGCCGCGTCTGCGACCTACACCACAGCTCACAGCAATGCCAGATCCTTAACCCACTGAGTGAGGCCAAGGATCGAACCTGCCACCTCATGGTTCCTAGTTGGATTCGTTTCAGCTGCACCACGATGGGAACTCGCCCTGGGTCAGCTTTTTAAATGTCACAATCATAGGTACCTCACTTACGACTCTCTGATTGTCTTTAATGGGAGAGCTCTGCCTCCCCCCGGGTGTCTTTTCAATGAGACTGTGAGCTACTTGAGGTCAAGATCTTAATATTTTTTAATCTTCTTATATCCTGAGCTTAGTACAGTGCCCAGCACACTGTAGGTGTCTGATAAATACATGTCAACCAGCATAGAAGGAAAATGAGCAAAGTGGTAAAACCTCACATAAGAAGGAGAGCTTAATCCTACTTGGGCAATTCAGGAAGGCTTCCAGGAGGAGATGAGTGGTGGCCATGGTGATGAGGAGGGACGGATAGAATTGAAAAAAAATCCACAAAATAGAATGGTAAACCCAGGGCCAGATATAGATTCCCAGATATGGATTCCCAAATGACAGGGATTTTCGTGTGATTCTGGAAAGACATTCAATCCTGCCATAGGACCGACAGGTGTGGCTCTCAGAACTTCCAGAGAAAGTATGAGCAAGAGTCTTTAAATGTCATAAAAACAGACAGAGGAAGAACAGCAATTAGAGTTTTAAAGAAGCCACCCCACAATTGTGTTTTTACCTTTAATGTAAAATGGTGTGACCTCACTGGAAATTCAGTTCCATAGATACACAGAGCACCTAAGAGCACCTATCACAATGAAGCCATCCTTTTCTCAAAATATCTTGTTTTCTCAGACATAGAGCGTGGGACCAGGGTGACTTTCCTGGTTTTCACACTGAGTGTGTCATATCTCAGAAACCCTCTGAGTGTCAGGCAAATAGGGATGGCTGTCACCCGAGCTGAGCAGAGAGCTAAGAATGGCTCGGAGAGAGAAGACCAGGGCCCAGGCTGGCCTCAGGACAGAGCGCAGAGGGACCTGGCTGAGAAGGGACAGGGGTGACAACTACGCTGTCTCCCTGGGATCATCGTAACTGGGTGGAGTGCAGGGTGAGAGTCCTCGCCCACCCGCAATATGGGTTTCCGGGTTCTAAAAACCAAATGCCTGGAGGAAAATGCAGAAGGACAGTAACAGGGAGATACCCTCACATTGGAGCCCTTGGGTTCTGCAACAGCAGAACTGACACCAAGAAAGAGAGGCGTCTCTTTGCAAAGGCCCTGCTGTTTCTTCACAGTTGTATCTAAAAATAATGATCTGGAAGTTCCCTGGTGGCCTAGTGGTTAAGGATTCAGTGTTGTCACCATAGTGGCTTGGGTCACAGCTGTGGCTCTCTCTGGCCCAGAAACTTCCACATGCCTTGAGCAAGGCCCCCCGAAAATTTTTAAGTAATAAATAAATAAATAAAAAGAATGATCTGGAAATGAAGAGTTGGCCACATGCAGGATTCTTGCCAAACTGGAAAAACTAGTCTGTCGCTACTGTAACTCACAGGTCAGTGATCATGGACATGAAACCTTGACCCCGGGGAGGCCCTAACCAACAGTTTGCAATCTTACTTCAGTGGGAAACGGTCCGCAGCTCTGGAGGAAGCGGCTCCTGGGAAACGGGGGAGGGTCCCACAGGCGGAGCACAGCCCAGAGTCACCTTCTTCCTACCTGAAGTAAGACAAGGGTGAGGAACAGCCACTAACCCAGCAGCGCGGACCCAGTGACCTTTCGGCAGCAGGTATCCTGCCGGGGACCAACCAGAAGCTCCTCCTTAACTTTATAGGAAAGTCACACCTCAGGCGCTTTACTGACTTGGGAAAGAAATGGCAAAAGATAAACAAAACGGAGGAGTTCCTGTTGTGGCTCTGCAGTAACGAGCCCAACGAGTATCCGTGAGGACCTGGGTTCGATCCCTGGCCTTGCTCAGTGGGTTAAGTATCCTGCATTGCTGTGGCTGCAGTGTAGGCCAGCAGCTGTAGCTCCAATTCAACCACTAGCCTGGAAACTTCTATATGCCCTGAGTGCGGCCCTAAAAAAAATTAATTAATTAATTAAAAAAAAAAAACAGACAAGAAGAACAAAAAGGAAAACCAGATGAAAACTATCTAGCTGTGTAAACACAATGGATAAATTGTTGATGCCTTAAGGAAGTGCTACAGATTCATAGCCTGGAGGGAAAGGAAGAACGAGTCATGCCAGGCAGCCCCAGAGCAGCAGGGTTGGGGTGAGTCGGGTGGGCAGGAAAGTGGATCAGCAGATGTTGTAAAGACTGTTTGTCTAAAGAAAAGAGGGAAGAACTAAATTGGACCCAGACAAACTAAACTGGACCCTGGCACCGCTGGCTGTGGCTTTGACCAGTGACTTGGCTGGGACGAGTTGATCTGACACCCTTGGCAGTGATGATGACAAGTGATATTTACGAAGTTAATGCTGATGCCTGCTACCATGCTAAGGGTTTGACAAGGATCGTCTTCTTTACTCATCACAATAAGCGTATGGGTTAGTACTGTGATTATGTCCACTTTATAGATAAAGACACTGAGGGCCAAGCTCAGGTGACAAGCAGTTAGTGATAATGGAATTCAAACATAGGCTGTCTAACTCGTTCTCACTACCCTTCTACACATAGGTGGCTCATTTCACTGTAGCTGGTTCAGACTTGGTTAGACACTTGGGGAGGGTACTTTCTAAAATTATTTTAAAATATTAAAAAATATTTTAGAGCATCATCAGAAATTACATACTGGACCACTTCCTGTTTCACTTTGAAACTCCCAAACCAACAAGGAAGCATATAGATGGTTCGGAAGCCATGGGCCAGGGTCGCAGCAGGAGCGTGCCGCCAGCCCCATTGGGAGCCAAGGTCTGAGTGTACACATTTTGGGGGGTGGGTAGCAGAGAGAGGAAGCAAGTCACAGTCACCTGGCCAGTCACAATCCTGGTGATGGGCACTTCACCCATCATATGCGGAGAGTATGTGGTGGTTCCAAGTTTGAAAAAAATATTCTTTTTTTTCCGTGAGATGGAGGTGAGGGGGGGTGGGGAGGCTGTCAGTATGAGAGGCACAGAATTGAGCCTGCTCCGTGAAAAGGCCCTGTCATGTGGAGGCGAGCAAATAAATGTATGAATGAATGGATGAGCATCTCTTTTTTTGGCCCCAAGCCGCTGCAGTGACAATCCGGGATCCTTAATGAACTGCACCACAGGGAATTCCAGACTGAATGAATGCATGCGTGAATGAAATGAAAATGATCAGCCTCAGGGTCCTGAAGCTACCATCATTTTACATAACTAGGAAAAAATATGAGTGGTCATAGCACTGTGCTTTCATTTATGAACTAGAAGAATTGATTCCGAGCACCAAAATTCTTTGGACACTCCTATTAAAAAAATTATAATGCCCACCACTCACTAATTAGTATGAAATCTATGTACAGCACCCCTGAGGAGGTGTATGCTGATAGATTGCATATGCGCACATATACAAGCTCTCTTTAAAGGAAAAGACTTCATGGTTTTTTCATATTCAAATAGAAAACTCATTTGCAATGAATAGATAAATTTATACCAAAGACAAAGGAAAATTGAAGTGTGCTAACAGAATGGGAAGTTGTGCTTGAGCTTCCGTTGAGCTCTGAGCTTCCTGGCAACGAAGACGGAAAGAAATACATTACGTTTCATAAGTATCTTAACTGAAAGGAGGAAGCATGATGCTCCCTCAAAGGAGAGAAAGTATGAGCACTGGATTCTCAGCAAATTTTTTCACCTGGAGTCACACACAGGAGTGGCCTGTGTTGGTCATTTCTGGTTCACATTTTTACAAAATAATCAGGGGCAGTTTCATCATGAAATCATTCCCTGCAGGGACACTTAAAAGGGATGTCGTGACATTAAGGCACAACTCGGGGAGGCCATCCGTGAGGGCCCCAAGGTAATGGGGCCCAAGTACAAAGAGCTTCTAGTTTGCTCTGAGGCTAGAAATGAGGTCATCACTGCCTGCTGTGGCGCTGTGGGTTAAGCATCCAGCTGCAGCAGCTTGGCTCACTGTGAACGTATGGATTCGATCCCCGGCCTGGGGTAATGGGCTAAGGATCTGGCATCACTCCAGCTGCGGCTTGGATTAGATCCCTGGCCCAGGAACTTCTATATGCCGCAGGTGCAGCCAAAAAAAAGAGGAAGAAGGGAAGGAAAGAGGGAGGGAGGGAGGAAGAAGGAAGATCATTTATAAAGAAACAGGTGTGTGTGTGACGTTTTCTTCCTCTCCACTTACACATTATTAATTCTATTTAATAATTAAGTGCATTTTTCCTGGGATTTATTGCAGATCAGCAAAGGGGTCCCAAGCCCGTGGACTCTTTTCAGTACCACCCCTGCCCCCTGCCCTCCTACACACCTGTCAAGAAGAGCCAATGGGCAATTCACCCCTTAGACAAACTCCTGTCAATGCCACTTTCTGTAGGTGATTTGAGTTCATTCTCTTCTAGAGGGTTCTTCCAGTAGAGTGCTGGGTTGCATACTACTGAAGAGGAAGATATTTCTTTGTTTAAAAACCAAGTAATCAGTTGGTAGATCAGACTCATATCACACAAGTTCAGGAGCCTTCACTGCGCTCGCCACAAAGCAAGTCCACAGTCTTCAGGAGCTGTGAGCCTCTCAGTGCAAATGGCCTGGGAAAAGATTATTATACTCTCTTTCCTGGGATTTGCAGGCTTGGGGTCTCCCAGGGGACGAGACGTCTACACTGTAACTCAGATGTAATGGAGCTTCCATTTAGCTCTGGGCTTCTAGCTCTGAGCTTCCTGGCAGCCAAAACAAAAAGAGAAATGCAATACATTTCACAACCGTCTTAACAAAGTGGAAAAAGCCTGACAATGTGTGGGCTAACGTGTGGGCAGTAATCTGGTAGCAGTAAGGGAGCCCAGGGTAGAGAGGGCTCTAGGAGGATGAGAAAGGGCAGGGAACTGCAAAGGATGTGGCTGGGGTCTAGAGCGTGCCTGTGTCTGTCTGTGGAAGCGAGCATGGCAGCAGACAAGTGGGTGGGTGTAACCCCTTCACCGGCAGGAGTTATACAAAATTGTAGAGATTTCTTTCCTCTCCAAAGGGATGGAGAGCATGTACAAGAAAATCAGTGTGAGAAGGATGGCAAGTCTGGGACTCAGTGCATCTGTATCTTAAGAAAAGGAATGGCAGTGACGGGAAGGGAAGAGAGAGGTGGTGGGACTAGAATGCTGATTCCCAGGCACTCTCCTATGGCTCCCATGGCTGGCCTCATCACATCAGCACTTGTCCTGATGTCCTCCAGTGGTTTCCCTGTCTGCGCCCCACTAGCCTGTAAGCAGAAAGCAGGACTGCCTTTAATATTTGGAAGTCAGAATTATGAATATCCTTTTGGGGGGGGGAGGGGCAAAGTGATTTTCATTTTTTTAAGAACATTTTCAAAAGAAAAATTTAAAAAAAGCTTTCAAGGAGAAAAATGGTGATGAGTAAAGCATAAGACAAGAAATGGAGGCGTTCCCGTCATGGCTCAGTGGTTAACAGACCTGACTAGCATCCATGAGGACTCGGATTCGATCCCTGGCCTCGCTCAGTGGGTTAAGGATCTGGCATTGCCGTGAACTGTAGTGTAGGTCGCAGACACAGCTTGGATCCAGCTTTGCTGTGGCTGTGGTGTAGGCCAGTAACTACAGCTTCGATCCAGCCCCTAGCCTGGGAACCTCTATATGCCTCGGGTGCAGCCCTAAAAAGACCAAAAAAAAAAAAAAAGTAAATGATCGCCTCTCTTTGTAACTTCCATATTTCAGTTCCAGTCTGGGGATGCCACAAGATTTACACACCCCTGCCTGGCTGGAAGCCCTCCCACTGGCCTACGCCTTACCCTGGCTCTGCCTATGGTAGTTCCCTGAGTCTCCTCTGGTGCCATTTGGTCTCCATTGCTGTGGCCCATCACTGGGGCTCCACATGAGCTTTTTACAGCTCCTGTCTCTCGTGTCCAATTAACCAACCACAGAGCTGCCTCGAGAAAGGCTACACTTTTTTTCTTTCAAGCTGTTTTCTGTGTGATGGAAGGATGTTTTTCCGATACAGTTCCTGTGTTTTCCTTTTATACTAAGGGTAGGGAAAAGTTTGTGTTCAACTGGAGATTCTTTTGCTATTTCAACATCCTGCCCTTGGGTCATTGATTCCTTTGTTTCTGAGGCAGAGATAGTCGTACTCAGATTTCCAAGTTCAGGGAATGGGGGCGGGGGGTCCTGAGCCCCTAACCCCACAGTGTTCAAGGGCCAGCTGTACTAGCAAATTGTACTCCTCTTTCCAGATTTTTGAGGGTTTATTCATACGTTCATTTCTTTGTTCATTTTATATACAGTAATAGTAAACTCTCATGTACCTACAATAAGATTAGTTAGGCACCTTTGGACCTTCCCAAATCCATTCCCTTTCTTTCCCCTCCAGAAGTAACAAGCACCCTGAACGCTATCTTAGTCAATCCCTCAATTTTCTTTATAGTTTTGTCACATACATATAGTTTTTAAGCTTAATATACATGGATCCCCATCCTGCTCTTCTGTGACTTCCCTTTTCTGTCCAATATAAAGTGTTTGCTATTCGATCTCATTGAAATATATGACCATAATAATTATTTTTTTGCTTTTAGGTAGCAGTTTATTTTATAAAGATGCTACAATGTATTTTTCTATTCTGTTATTGATGAACCCTTGGGTTGTTTCCTGTCCTTTCTTATTTCAAGAAATGCTGGCTATGGAACCGCTGTATATCTACTCTGGTTCATACACACAGTAGATTCTGCAGGGGAGAGTCTCAAAGGGAAACGGCTGCTCCATAGGGTTTGTGCATCATGAATGTCACTGAGCAGATTGTTTTCCGAAACGGCTATATTCTTAGTGTCTGAGAGTTCCTGTTGCTTCAGCACCACTGGGTATTGTCAGACTTTTTCATTTTAACCATGCTGGTGGGTGAGATGAAATATGCCATTGTGCTTTTATTTTCTATTTCCTGGTTACTGTGCTCAACCACATTTCCATATGCGTATTGGTGCTATTATCCTTATCCTGCAAAATGCTTATTCTCCTTGTCTATTTTTATTTATTTATTTATTTATGTTAAACCGAATTTTTATTTTTATATTTATTTATTTTGTCTTTTTAGGGCCGCACCTGCGCCATATGGAGGTTCCCGGGCTAGGGGTCTAATCAGAGCTGTTGCTGCCAGCCTACACCAGAGCCATAGCAATGCGGGATCTGAGCCGCATCTGTGACCTACACCACAGCTCATGGCAACACGGGATCTTTAACCCACTGAGCGAAGCCAGGGATTGAACCCAAGTCCTCAAGGATACTGGTTGGGATCATTAACTGCTAAGCCACAATAGGAACTCTGTTGTCTATTTTTAGATCTTTTTTATTGATCATGGGACTTCTTTATGTATTCATTCTATCTCTGTGTATTTCTGTATCTATCTATGCACCTATCTAAAGCTATACTTTCAAATCCAACTTCTTTTAACAAGAATAATACTGTACATTACATAAAGCTTTATGGTTTTACCAATTGGTCTAGTTACAAGGGCCTTAAGTAACATATACGTTTATTCCCTTTACTCCGATTTTCTAAAGGCCAAAACTAGATCCCATATCAGACAAATAATGATTTATCAAGTGGGAAACAAAAACCCCTCCACTATTGTCCTCATTCACTTTACTACTTGGAACATTAGAATAATGAATGTTTGTTTCTGGATAATTTTTTTCCCAACATTAAATTTCAAATAGAAAAGAAAATTGAAAACAACCACCCCAACGCAGTCACTTTTTAAATATATCCCAGTCAGGATGCTCTCTTGGGCCCATTCTCTCCTAGTTTGGCTTAAGGGAACAGAGGAAAAATAAGATGTTCCTGGATGGTCAGGACCCTCTTGATGGAACATGGAATATGCCAGACTCCTGGACAGCGTGCACGAAAGGATGCTACATCCTAGAACCAGCCTCCAGGGCTTACGATTCAATTAGGAAGACAAGTATGTGAAAGTAAAAGATTTGAATCACGCTCTATGAATGTAGTTGAAGGCTGTCTTCCTCGTTGGACTAAGACTGAAGATGCTGAAGGTCAAAGGAAGAAATGTGGGTTCTTTTCTCCTCCTCCAGTCAAGCCTGTTTGCTCTGCATTTTCTGCTCCTCCCACCCCCGTTCCCTCCCAGGACCAATAGGTCAGAGGCAGGTTGGCCTGGGTCACATTCTCCCGTCACTTCCAAGACCATGGTGTGGTCTCTGGCCAGGCTGCCAGCCTCTGGGGCCCTCCCCAGTTTCCAAGATGGAAGCACTGAGGAGGAGAGTCGGTCTCCCCCACCCCCACCCCCGCACCCCGGCTCTCAGAGACTTTCACTTTCACTCCAGCTCTGGCTCAGCACTCACAAGATTTAGAGGGAGCTGGAAGTGCCACTCGCTAAAAAGATGTTGGGGCCCCTTCCTGCGCCACATCATGGGTCTGTGTCTTGCTGTTTCCCTAAGCCTGTGCTCAACCTGGTATCCTCCTATGGTCCTGCCCATCCCCTGAAGTTATAACCCACTAAGAGCCTCTTGAAAATTGACCTTGACAATGAGTCATGAGCTAATACTTGGGTTCTACCTCTAAGGGACCTTGTTAAGCACACCCTTTTGGTGATAATCCACTCCAGTGGTTCTCAACTAGGAACAATGTCTCTCCCCAGACATCCAGTAATGTCTATAGATATTTTAGTTGTCACAACTGGTGGTGGTAGAGGGGTGAGACCATCATCTAGTGGAGAGAGGTCAAGGATGCTGCTAACATCCTATACTGCACAGGATAGCTCGCATCACTCAGCATTAACCAGACCCAAATAGCCATAGTGCCCAGGTTAAGAAACCATGACCTACTACTCCTCAGTAGCTCAGCCTGGAAAAACCACAGATCATTGATGCCCTGACATGATTCCCGGCTTCACACTTCTCTCTTTCTCTCTTTTTTTTTTTTTTTGTCTTTTTAGGGCCACACTCACGGCACATGGAGGTTCCCAAGCTAAGCGTTGAATCAGAGCTGTAGCTGCCAGCCTATACCACAGCCACAGCAATGTGGGATTGAGCCACGTCTGTGACCTACACCACAGCTCATGGCAACGCCAGATCCTTAATCCACTGAGAGAGGCCAGGGATCGAACCTGAATCCTCGAGGATGCCAGTAAGATTTGTTTCCGCTGAGCCATGATGGGAATTCCCTCCACACATCTTAACACACATGAGCTTCTTTGACTACTGTTAAGCCAGTTCCTACAGTTGCACTTGGACACAGGATGCTAGAGAGGGGACCAGAGGTCCCCTGGCTGAGTCAGCAGCTCTCTTCCTTCAGAGGGCTCTGCTTGTGATCTGTATTCTCATCAATGTGACACTCGCAAAAGGTATTGTGGCTATAGTCCAACCTCCTGCAGCAGCCAACTTGAAATGGTATGGATAAGGACAAGGGCTCCTCTATATTTCATTATGTATTTATGATTTTTTTCATTAAATAATATTAAACATCATCTGCTTGTGCTCAGTCATTCATTCAGTCAACAAATATTTGCCAGGTGCCCACTAGGACCAAGCACCATGCCCTATGCTAGATGCACAGTAGTAGTCCAAGTCTACTCACTCAGACCACAGTGCCTACAGCAGGACTTCTTGATCACATAGTAAGAAGGGCTGGGGGCTTATTCAGTGGCAGATGCTTGGATCTCCCTTCAAATATCCTGATTTTACAAGTCAGCATGATGCCCAGGAGTATGCATTTTTAGCAAGCACTTGTAGTGACTTGTGATACAGGCTAACCATTGGACCATGACTTAAGAAATGCTGGCAGAAATCATGGAAATCTACCCAATTTCATCCCAGGTCTGAGATTATGCAGCCCTGTGCTGTAATGTGGTAATATCCAATATGTCTGAAAAAAAACTTGTTTAACCATTTAATCAATTAATCATTAATGGTCTTATTTGCCATTTTTAAACAGAAGAAGAGTACGACCTATTCAAACACACTTGGCGAGAGGATAGAACTATCCTACAAAAATAGAAGCAAGGCACTTTCAAAGGAACGGAACTATCATTTTACCTTTTTTGGGGGGGGGAGTGTTGGGGGTTTTTTGTTTTTGTTTTTTTGTCTTTTTAGGGCCACACTATGGCTTATGGAGGTTCCCAGGCTAGGGGTTGAATCGGAGCTACAGCTGCCAGCCTAGGCCACAGCCACAGCGTTGCAGGATCCGAGCCGCCTCTGTGACCTACACCACAGCTCATGGCAATGTGGGATCTTTAACGCACTGAGTGAGGCCAGGGATGGAACCCGCATCCTCGTGGATCCTAGTCAGGTTCATTAACTGCTGTGCCACGATGGGAACTCCTGTAGAAGTTTTATTTTTAAAAACACATTTTCGGAGTTCCCGTTGTGGCTCAGTGGTTAACGAATCCGACTAGGAACCATGAGGTTGCGGGTTCGATCCCTGGCCTCGCTCAGTGGGTTAAGGATCTGCCGTTGCCACGAGTTGTGGTGTAGGTCACAGATGTGGCTCGGATCCCACGTTGCTGTGGCTGTGACGTAGGCTGGCAGCTACAGCTCCGATTCGACTCCTAGCCTGGGAACCTCCATATGCCACGGGTGTGGCCCCAGAAAAGACCAAAATAAATAAATAAATAAATAAAAACACATTTTCGTGACCTACAATAGAATAAGAATTAACCAAGTACACTGATACCACAGTCGTTAGGAGGTATGCACACTCCCCATTCTCTGAACTAACCTCAAGATCCAATGATTCCCAGGACCTCCGGTCCTCTCTGCAGACTAAGATAAACAGCTTCTCTGATTCTCTCAATTTTCCTTCAAATTCTTTCTCAGACATATCATTAACACTCAGTTACGTGACTTTGGAAGGGATCCCTTCTTTTCATAGCACATTAACCCCTGTTAGAAGCCCAAGTCGAAATGCTGCTCCAAGCAAAACCTTTCCAAGTCCTCAGAAACACCTTACCTCTGATCTACATCGAATACCAAGGACGTTATCTCACTACACAAGCGTAAGTAGAACATACAGGGAATCACCTCCAGCCCAACTGCTCTACTCTAAACTACCGTGATTGATACTAGAAGAAACCCATCCAAAGAACTTCAAGATAACAATTACAGAACAGATTAAAATCAATGTATCACCATCAGCACCAATGACAGGAGAGGCCGATAAAAGGCCAGAATATTTCAGGAAGCATGCCAGACTCCCTTAAGGTAATTACTCTTAAAATCTCTTTTTTTTTTTCAACTCCTTTTAAGAATTCCCTTCCATTCTGCCCCTTTAATTAAATATCTTTATTCTGCCTTCAAACGTCTCTAAGTTCCTGTCTTGCCCACCGTGTTTACTTTTGGCTACAAATAACACCACTCCAAGTCCCCAGAGTCCACGAAGACGGTCTAGTGACCCAGTGAGCTCACTGAACAGAACTCCTTGTGTTCCCTTAGAGATCAAGCACTTCCACGGACGCTTTTCAAAACCCACTCAAAATATGGATGAACGTCCAAACAGGAGGGAAATGATCCTTTCATGATAAACAAAGAAAAACTCACAGTGTTTTGTGTGATCTGTAGCCTTCATCCATCCCAAATAGCACAGATCCGGCACACGGAGGAGCTCCATACCTGCCACCTCCCAACAAATGAAAAGCCGTCCCCAGCGTCTGGGAACTTTGAGCCAACCTGTCTGTGTGAATGCAAATCTCACCCCAAACCCAGCTTTGCCCGAGAGATCCATTTTTAAGCAGACTATGCTTCCTGCAGACCGACATGCAAATGGTGGGAACTCAAGTATAAGAACCACAGATGCAGCCAAAAGGCATTGACCTTACCTATTTTCCCAGCCTCCCCTCGCAGGCTGAAGTCCCAGTTTCTCGGCAACTTCAGGGACATGTTGCTTCTGGGTCAGGTGAGGAGCTGCCCAAGCGGGAGTTTGCAACGATTCTCGCCCTGCTGGTCTTTTTGATCTTCTTGCTGGTGTGTGTGTGTTTTCCCCTTTGTGATGGCTTCGCAGGCACTCTTGGGTTTGAAGTTGATTCACCAACGTGTCGTCTCCTTTCTCTCAGATGAAAGGTCCATCCATCTGTCACCGGGGATGGCACCCCAGCCCTCCCCTGGTCCCTCAGGGACTCGTGCCTTGTGAAGTGTGCACCCTGCTTGTCTTGCTTTCAGTATTACCAGAAAGATCCCAGTTGACACTTCGCTCTGCGTCATGGGAAAGCAAAGCTCCTGTTCGAAAGAATCTCAGGCCTCACTGAGGCGAGGTCGTGATAAACAACGGCTGCCTCTTGGCTTTTTTTTTTTTTTTTTTTTAACTGTCTGCTTCCTTGCATTTGAGGAAGTGGGTGGCTGTTCAGGGTAGATGATGCATTATAAGCTCTTTCTTGAGAAAATGATTTTTGGAAATGCTTCTATAAGTGGAGGGAGTGCTGTTAGGACACAAGCCTATAGCTCTGAGTAAAAGATAAAGAGAAGAAAATTCCAGGACCCTGGCCACCGACGTGTAAGCCTCCCTTCTCTCTTGACAGACTGGGCTTTCAAAAACAGTCAGTAAGACAAACAGCATCCACCAAAATTATCTTCCTTTATTTATTTTTAGTTTTATTTTTTTTAAAGTTAACTACTTTTAATTCTTCTTGCTCTAAGGCCTACATAGTAAGTTCTCCACCTGCTCAGGACAAAAGGTTCCAAGTGATCTCAGCCTGATGTCGGGAGGGTCTGGAAGCATTTAGCTAATAAGTCCATTTTAGCTGCATAGACCCACTCACATGTTAAGATGGTTCTTTAACCTTGTGCACAGGGTGTGGGTTTGGGAATCTGATTGACATGGGTTCCAAACTCAGTTTTTCTTCTTCCTAGCTCAGCAGCTGTTAACAGCAACTGCAACTCTCTGGGCCTCAGAATCCTTGACAGTAAAATGGGTTGACAGTAGCCATGAGTGCACAGAACTGTGAAAGCATTTAGCACAGAGCTTGACACACAGTTGTTGCACCACAAACATTAATGCAAACCTTATTCCCTTCAGTTCAGTTCTGTGACAGGCTTTCCTATGTCCAACTGGATCAGACTAACTTAAGTGATTAAGTATTTGGGCCCAGAGCCAGACTGCAGGGTGTTCAAATCCCATCTCTACTACTTTCTTGCTGTGTGACTTTGGACACGTTTCTTGACTACTCTGTGCTTAATATCCTGATCTATAAATGAGGCAGATCACAGGGCCTACTTCAGAGGCTGTTATGAGGCTTACTAAAGATAGTAGGTGATAAGGTTCCTAAGGCTATAAGGTGGTGGGCTAATGAGACAGGAGGTAAGAGTGTTCACAAGAGCCACTGCATGGCCAATGCACAAGCTCCACATCCCTTCATTCTTCAGCTCTCCTGGATGACTCTGCCATGCTTCCGCCTTTGCCTTGCACATGCTCACTCTGTTGATGACCTGGCTTCCTGTTTCATTGAGAAAGCTGATGCTGCTGGAGAAGAAGGTCGGCAAGCTCCTGCCACCACACCTGCCCACACCTGCCCACCTGCGCTCGCGTTTGAGCGCGCACAGAGTCTTCTCTCAGTCATGATGGATGATCTGTGTCACCCCTCCTCCATCTTTACCGTGTCATCCATTTCTTCCTTCTCTGGGATCATTCCCACCAATATTCAAACTTATTCTTTTTTCTTCTAGGGTTTTTTTAAAAAAGTTTCTTTTGATACCACGTCTCCTTTTGTCTACAGCCCTATTTGTCTCCTTCATTTCTTTTTCCTTTCATTCTTTTTTTTTCAGGGCCGCACTTGTGGCATACGGAAGCTCCTAGACCAGGGGTTGAATCAGAGCTGCAGCTGCCGGCCTACGCCACAGTCAGAGCAACACATCAGTGACCTACACTGCAGCTTAGAGCAAGGCCAGATCCTTAACCCACTGAGCAGGGCCAGGGATCGAACCTGTGTCCTCATGGATACTAGTCAGGTTCTTAACCTGCTGAGCCACAATGGGAACTCCTCTCCTTCATTTCGAGCCAAGCTTTCCTAAGAATTGTCTGTACTTGCAAACACCTGTCCCATTATTCTGTCCTGAGTGTCTTCCGTTGATGTTTTTGCTCCATGACTCTCCCTTATATATTCTTATCAAGAACATTGACAACATCCCTGTCGCTGAAGCCACGGGTCAGGTCTGCATGTCACCTCACTGTGGACACATTGCCTTACTTTCTCCAACCCCAAGCCCTCTCTCCACTTGGCTATCCTAGGACTCCTCCGTGGCCTGCTTATCTGCTCAATCTCCATCTCCTCGCTGATTCCATCTCATCTCCTTGACCTCTAAAGAGTGGAGGAAGCCAGGACCCACTCAGGACTTCTTTTCCATCTATACCCACACCTTGGGGAGCTCATCTGTCTCAAGGCTTTAAAGGCTATGTCTTGGATCCCTCCAATGTAGCTTTGCAGCCCAGACTACTCCCAAGCCCCAAACCCTACATATCTCTGCTTAGATCACAAATAGGCACCTCAAACTAAATCTGTCCAAACTTTAGATTCAGGGGAGCAGGCTGAAGGGGCAGAAGTGACCCAAGGCATATTCTTGTTGTTGTGAAGGAAGGGAATGTAAGAGGGAAGAGCCACACAAGCATATCTAAAGCCTCTGCTTTTTATCATATCTGCTCATATTCCAACTGCCAACATATCACATGACCACGTCCAAAGTCAGTGGACAGAAAGTCTACACACCCCTGGGGGGGAGCAGGGAAAGGAGAGTGGAGTCACTATTCACAGATCAAGATTTTAATCCATCACACCAACTCAGCTTACCCAGCTACCCTCCAACCACCCCGCAGGTGCTGGATTCCTCTGAACTTGACTCAGCTCATTGGAAACTTCGGAGCCCACACTCTGCATTACTGCCTGCCCAACCCAAACAGCGCTCCACTCTTTCCTGTCCTGACTTGGAGGGCCGAGGGTGGAGAGCCATCCCAAGTCCCAGCCCAGCAGCATCTCCACAGGAAACTTGACATCCTCCAGAGCTCAGTCCTGGGACCTTTCCCTCAAGAACTCTGAAACTATCTTGAAGGCAGCATTTGGGAACATATAGAGAACTTCCTTTACTCTTTAGGGTAGGTTCCTGTAAGTCTTGGAAAAACTCATGACTGATGGGGAAGTTGCTTGTGAATACTTGGAAAGGCAGTTAGAAGAAAAGCACCCCTGGAAAGGCCCAGCACAGCGGCCTTCCCTCCAAAGTGCCTGCTCTGGGGTGGTCAGCTGCCTGTAGGGGTGGAGGGCAACATGGCCACGGTGCTGCCCCCCCGTTCCTGACCTTCAGAAAATGAAGAATTTGATGTCTTTTCTGGCTTCAAAAACAAGCAACCAGTTTGCAACAAGCAACCAACATCTGCCATAGCAAAAAGAAAAGCAAACATTCACTCACCTATTGAATGCTAAGCATTTACTGAGTGAGGACTTAATTTTTACTGGATACTCTTGGAATGTTCACGAACAAGCTGGCTTTGTTTCTGCCCCCATGCAACTTACAATCTGTTGAGAGAGAACAATTAAGTAAATGATAAAATATGACATGAGAAGGAGTATGCTGGGAGAAGTTTGGGGAGCTATGGGACTTTATGTCGGAGGAGACTAATTAGGACATGCGGCGTGACGGAAGACTTCCTAGAGGAAGTGTCTTTTAAATTAAGGCTTCCTGAATGAGTTAGGGAAGCAAAGGGTGAAAAACAAAACCAAAAAAACTGCATGCCAGAGGCACAGGGCCTAGAAAGAACACATCTGGTTGCTCCTGAAAGGAGGAAAGGGGAGAAATTGAGGAGAGATGAAGCTGGAGGGAGAGACCAGGGGCTGGATCAGAGCAGGTTCCCTGAGAAGCCTATACTGGAAGAAATAAAAGCCACTGGGGAGCTTTCATTGGGGTGGGGATGAGGAGGCTGCTGGTGGCAGACAGCCAGGTGAGAGAGAGTGGAGGAGGGGTCGGCAGAGAAGGGAAAACATCACTCCTCCAGGCAGTAGAATTGCTGGTGCAGGGACCTTCTATGGGAGAAAAAAAAAAGATGCCCAAGATACCAGTCCCGCATCCCTGCAGAGATGGAGGCTGCAGTCACAGAGACTGGCAGTGGACAAGAAAGAGTAAGGGTTGCTGGTGAGGAGGGGGAGCCAAGGTTCCCCAGGGAGAAGGTGATGGGCTCTGTGTGCACAGGAGGTTGCCTTTAGAGACCCCCGGGGTGCTCACTGCAGATGTCCTGCAGGTGTGGGAGCCTAGAGCTCACGTTTGTTCTTTCCTTTCTCACTCCCTAAACATGTAGCCCGGACTGTGCTGGGGGGATGCTGAGTAAACAGGATGATTAAGAACCTGGCCTACGCCTCAAATGACTCATGAGAGAGATGTGTAAACATAATGGCTGTTCAAGGCAGAAAAAGAGTGCATGCATGGGGTGGGGTGAGAGCAGGAAATGTGAGCTCAGCATGGGTGGCCAGGGACGGCTTCCTGGGAAAGGTGACCCAGGAGAGAGCAGGTGGGCAGGAAGCAAGGTAGGGGAGCAGAAGGAAGATGTTGAGGGCTGATGAAGCCACAGAAAGCTGCTATAACAGGAGACCCATTTAGGGAAGTACCAGGAATGGTGCATGGCTATGAGGAGGGTTGGGTGGGGCTGGGGGGGATGGACCTCCAAGCAGAGGGGGCAGGGCCAGAGGCCAGAGCTTCAGGCACTGGCTGAGGGAATGGACTCCCCTCCTGAGGTAACAGTCATCGGAGGACTTTTTATGTATTCCTTTTATTGATATTTTTACCATGAAAAAAGCCTCTGCTAGTTTTAAATAAGCATTAAGAAAATGAAAATCATGGCTACCATTTAATGTGTCGTAAAATTTTTTTCCCATTCTCAGCCTTCACCACCCCTACTCTACTTGTATATATGTAATGTATGTATATTTCTTTTTAACTTTATTAAGGAACAATTGACATGTATAATTGCATATATTTGAAGTGCACAACCTGATGATTTTATATCCATATACATTGTTGATGTGTGATCACTCAGATTAAAATCAACGCACGCATCACCTCACATAGTTAACATTGTTGCTCGTGTGTGTGTGCGTGCGCACTCAGAAAACTGTTTTCTTAAATTTTTTGGCCATGTCTGTGCCATGTGAAAATTTCCAGGCCAGGGATTGAACCCATGCCTTGGCAACCTCCCAAGCCACTGCAGTGACAACACCAGATCCTTAACCCACTGCACCACAAGGAAACGCCTAAGAATGCTTTTAAGATCTACCTACTCTAAGCAACTTTCAAATATAGGATACCATATTATTGGCTATAGTCACCATGCTGTACCTTAGATCCTGTATATGTATTATGTTAATTTTAAAAATTAGGAAGTTCCCATTTTGGCTCAGCAGTAACAAGCCCAACTAGGATCCATGAGGATGCAGGTTTGATCCCAGGCCTCGCTCAATGGGTTAAGGTTCCGGCATTGCCATGAGCTGTGGTGTAGGTCGAAGATGTGGCTCAGATCCAGCATTGCTGTGGCCGTCACATAGGCTGGCAGCTGTGGTTCCAGTTCAACCCCTAGACTGGGAATTTCCATATGCCATAGATGCGACCCTAAAAAGAAAAAATAAAATAAATAAAATAAAATAAAATAAAACGTAAAAACACTATCAGTCCTTGACAAAAAAATAAAAATAGTTCTATCTTTAAGCATTTTCCCAAAATATCATTATTAATGGACTCATAGTTTTTCATTATCTGATGAGATCCAAATTTACTCAATAAATCCCTGTATTTTGAACATTTGAAATGTGCACAAATTTTTATAATCTTCTGGTAGCTAAATATCTGGGGAAATAACATTCTGCAACCCACCCCACACCTCGCCCTCAGGTGAATTCTTAGAGGTGGAAATGCTATGAAAATGGATACAAAAATGTTACGATTTGATATGTATTTTCCAGTTGTCTTCCAGAAGTTTCTACCAGTTTCTGCTTCTATCAGCAATATGTGAGGGGTCCAGTTTCCTCATGGCCTTGCTAATAGCTGGCATTGTTATTTTTTAATCATTGGCAATTATTCAAGTAATTTTTTTAATAATGGTGAAACTCAAGTTACTTTTTAATGTGCTTATTGGCCATTTGTAGGGGTCAGATCGGTCTAGATGGATATGAGTCTGGGTGATTTTGCACAAAGGGGTTGTGTTGTAGCTTTATTTGTGACTGTCCTCCCATTCACTCTAGGGGCTCCTTTAGAAACTCCAGTTAGCTGCTTGCTAGCTCTCTACTTTGTTGCCTCTTCCTCTTTCATTTTGTCACTTTTGTTACTGTCCTCTGCATTTCAAGGTAATTTCTCCTGTTGGTTTTTCATCTCACTGTTTTGTTTTTTAACAGCTTTACTGAGTTGTAACTTATATACCACACAGGTCACCCACCTAAAGTATAAAATTCAATAATTTTTACAATATGCATAGAGTTGTGCAACCATCACCACAATTGTAAAACATTTTTATTTTTTTAATTTTTTTAAATTTTTTTGTCTTTTTGCCATTTCTTGGGCCGCTCCTGCGGCATATGGGAAGTTCCCAGGCTAGGGGTCTAATCAGAGCTGTAGCCGCCAGCCTACGCCAGAGCCACAGCAACACGGGATCCGAGCCGCGTCTGCAACCTACACCACAGCTCACGGCAACGCCGGATCGTTAACCCACCGAGCAAGGGCAGGGATCGAACCCGCAACCTCATGGTTCCTAGTCAGATTCATTAACCACTGCGCCACGACGGGAACTCCCTAAAACATTTTTATTAGCCCCAAAAGAAACTTCATGCCTTTCAGCAGCCCCCTCCCATTACCCCACCCAGCCTGGGCAACTGCTAATTTCCTTTCTGCCTCTCTATATTTGCCTATTCTGGACATTTCCTACAAATAGAATCATATAATATGTGATCTTTGTGTAGTCTTTTATTTAGTGTAATGTTTTGAAGATTCATCCACGTTGTCACATATATTAGAACTTTATTTCTTTTTATGGCCAATATCACTGTATGGATATATACTTATGTTTATCTATTAATCAGCTGGCAGACATTTGGATTATTTCTACTTTTTGGCTATTATGAATAATGCTGTTGGAAACATTCATGTACAAGTTTTTGTGTGGACACATGCTTTTGTTTCTCTTGCATATGTACCTAGCATGGAATTTCTGGATCATATGGTGACTCATGTTTAAATTTTTGAGGAACCGTCGGAACATTTCCAGTGTGGCTGCACCATTTTCTATCCCACCAGCAATGCAGGAGGGTCCCATTTTTCCACATCCTCCCTAATACTTGTTATCATTTCTCTTTTACGTTTGAGCCATACTAGGGTATGGAATGGAATATCACTACAATTTTGATTTTCATTTCCTTAATGGCTAATAATGTTGAGCATCTTTCCATGTGTTTCTTGGTTGGCTTGGTTTTCCAAAGCATAAGTTCTGCTTCTTGAAGCATCCAAAGATATGGCCACAGGGAATGTGCATTTCTACAAAACCACATTCAGCTAAAACTTCAGCATCCAGCTTTGACCTAAATTCTACTTTGTTTTGATTCTTTTAAATCCCTCTTTAGTGGAAGCTGATGTGCATTTTGCTGAATAATCATCACTAATTTTGAGCAGTCTTTTTCCTATTTCTAAAGTGCCACTTTCCCTCACTCCCTGCCTGGCAAATGTTTAAGCGATGCTGGGTGTAAAAGTGAAGTCTCATCTTACCGGTCATGATTGGATCTAATGGAGACAATCATTTGCCACTGGATCTCTCCCTCTTTTTCCCCATCACGTGCTCCAAATTGAGGTTGCCATCATCATCTGCATCATCACTGCTATTGTAGTTGTTATTTTCTGCAGGGATTTGTAACCATACCTGGGGAGGGGATGGCAGGATGATACACCAGCTACATCACTGATGAGCATCAGAGAAATGTAGGGGAAGGCAGTTTTCTGGATTCTCCATGTTGTGTCTCTGAGGGAAGAACAGACTCCAGGAGAGACATACCATGGGTGTCCACCTTTGTCAGAAGGTCTCTGCTCATGACAAAGTCAGGGAGGTTTCTCTGAATCCAGGTTTTTGTGCAAAAGGACAATGCCTTGTTGATAAGTAAGCTTTTATTTATGGGGAACAGGGAGGAGTTTGGTTACTAGAGCTGGTCTTATATTAATGGTACTTCGAGGGTGGGGAGATAAACAAAGATGAATCTTGAGCATCTTGGTGTTAGAGCTGAAACAAAAGAGGCTTCCATTTCACTATTTAACTACAACAAAGGAGTCTAGGGAAGTGGCCAAGGATTGGCTTCCATCCCATATGCCTCCCATAGCCCTTGAAGGATTTCTTGGTGAAATTTGAAGGTGTCGCCCACGGTGGCAAATCCCTGAATCTAATGTCTTTCTTTTTCAGTAGAGAGTATGAGGCAGGGGAGGAGAGGAGGCAATGGGAGGCATCTGACCTAAGCAGATAATAGAGTGTAGAAAGTTTTTTAAGTATAACAACACTAAAAACCATCTCCTTTTTAAAATTATTTAAAATTATCACCACATATGGTAATTCTAAATAATTCTGTGCTAAAAATTTCTTGCCTTAGTTGGACCACTTCCAGGCCCCCACAACCAGCTTCACAGGCCCCCACAAACCCTGCTAGTTATGATCCCACCTCAGCCACATGAGAATTCTCTCCTAGGTATGGAAACTGCCCAAGGGATTGTGTATTTTAACGGGCTCTCTGCCCATCTGCAAATATCAACACCATGTCCAATCCTTCCCACTCCAGATCCTAGAGGATTTGAACCCCTATTCCAGCCCATACCCTACTTCCCCCAGCGGTAGTTGATAACAACCCCCCTCATCTCGTGAGCCTGGGATTCAAATCAGGTGACTTGGTTTAGAAAACCTGCAGTGCACCATTCCAAAAAGAAGTGCCTTGAATGACTGCATCTTAATGAGTTCATCCGGACAATTCAGGTATAGCATTCACTTTTAAAGAACAACAAACAAAAGAAGCCAAAATTTATCATTTAAGCAGTTTTAAGTTTACAGGAAAAGTGAATGGAAAGAAGAGTTCCCGTATACCACCCACCCGACACCCCGTCCCCCACACAGACCCTCCCTTCCCCTTCTGTTAGTGTTACTGAGTCCAAGTTCCAAGCCCATACTGCTCACTGTAGGACAAGCCAATAAATCAAGAGAGGAGGTTTTGGGGCAAGACATAGCGACTTTATTTGGAAGGATAGCAGACCAAGAAGATGGTGCACTAATGTCCCTGAAAATCATATTGAGTTAGAATTCAGCCTTCTCTTTTATACTAAAAGGGGAGGAGGTTCACCTGGTTGTTGCCAAAACCTCCTGCTTTAGTGAAGCTTATTCTAGTGAGAATAGACAGACATAACCACAATAATAAGATGGGTGTGCTGTTAGATGGTGGCGAGCACTGTGGAGAAGAGGCAGATGTGCTCTGGGAAGGGAGAAGTGGGGGTGGGTTTCAGGAGGGGGTGGCCTCAGCTCTAAGTATATGGACAGTGCACCATTTGAGTGAAGACCTGGAGAACGTGAGCAATGATGAAGGTACATGTCTGCGGAAGAACTTTCCAGAAGAAATGATAGTGAGTGCAAGGGTCCCACCTAAGGTGGGAGCAAGCCAAGTACAACCAAGAGACGGTGGGGAGACAGTATGTCTGGAGCAGAGGGAGGAAGGGGAAGATCCCTGGGGGTAAGCCCACAAGGTAACAGGTGGCCGACCACATCGAGCTTTCTAAGACCTGACCAGGACTTTGGCTTTAACTTGGAGTGAGGCTTTGAGCAGAGGAGTGATTTGACTTGATTTGCACTTTTAAAAGATCCCCACAAAAGGATGCTCAACATCACTAATTATCTGGGAAATGCAACTCAAAACCAGAATGAGATATCACCTCACTCCTGGTCAGAATTGGCCATCATCAAATGAACACAAATAACAATATTGAAAAAGATGTAGAGAAAAGGAAACCCTCCTACACTGTGGATGGGAACATAGATTGGTGCAGCCACTGTGGGAAACAGTATGGGCATTTCTCCAAAAATTAAAACTGTAATATGACTTAGCAATTCCACTCCTGAGTATATATCCTTAAAAATGAAAACTAATTTTAAAAGATACAAACACATTGCTTACAATTGCCAAGATATGGAGACAACATAAATATCCATCAACAGATGAATGGGTAGAGGAGATGTGGTATATACACAAGGGAATATTACTCAGCCATAGAAAAGAACCAAAGTTGTCCATTTGCAGCAACACAGATGGACTTGGAGGGCATTATGCTAAGTGAAATAAGTCAGAGAAAGACAAGTACTGCTGATATCACTTATATGTGGAATCTAAAAACCACAACAAACTAGTGAATACGACGAAAAAGTAGACTCACAGATACAGAGAACAAACTAGTGGTTACCAGTGGGGAGAGGGGTGGGGGAAAGGGCAAGATAGAGGTAGGAGATCAAGAGGTACAAACTATTAAGCATAAAATAAGCTACAAGGATATATTGTACAACACAAAAAATATAGCCAATATTAATAACTATAAATGGAGTATAAATTTTTAAAGTTGTGCCAGAGTTCCTGCTGTGGCTCAGTGGGTTAAGAACCCGACTAGTATCCAAGAGGATAAGGGTTTGATCCCTGGCCCTGCTTCATGGGTTAAGGATCTGATGTTGCTGCAAGCTGTGGTGTGGGCTGGCAGCTGCAGATCAAATTTGACCTCTAGCCTGGGAACTTCCATATGCCACAGATGCAGCAGTAAAAAGAAAAAAAAATTGTTTAAATTGTGAATCACTCTATAAGTACATCTGTAACTTATATAATATTATACAGCAACTATACTTCAATTTTAAAAAAAAGATCACCATGGCTTCCGTGTTGAGGGCCAGGGAAAATGAGATAAGAGGTCCCAGCTCAAGGAAGCGGGAAGAAAAGGGGACAAATTGTCTGAAGGGTGAAGAGGGCAAGGGCAGAAGCAGAGGCATCAGAGGCCATGCCCCTGGAGTAAGAAGTCTTGCCCAGAAGAAATACACACCAGAGGCTCAGATGTCAAGCAGTCTCAGGGACAGCCAGGTATTCAGGGTCTCAGGGGAACTGTCCCCTCCCTAACACCTGCAGGGTTGGGGCTCCCGGTCCAGTGGAAAGTTGAGTCCAGGGGCATCTCAGCCTCTCCCGATGGCAGAAGGTAAGCTGTGCTTCCTGGCCACACAGAATGCTCCTGAGGCCCCTCACCAGACAGCCCAGCTCAGCTCACAGTTTGGCTCAGCATGCAGGGCATAGCCCTGAGGTGTCTGGATTAGGAATTTACCCCACTCTGGAGTTCCCGACGTGGCTCAAAAGTAATGAACCTGACTAGTACCCATGAAGACGCAGGTTCTATCCCTGGCCTCACTCAGTAGGTTAAAGATCCGGCATTGCTCTGAGCTGTGGTGCAGGTCCCAGACGCAGCTCAGATCTGGCATTGCTGTGGTTGTGGTGTAGGCCGGCAGCTACAGTTCTGAATCAACCCCTAGCCTAGGAACTTCCACGTGCCATGGCCCTAAAAACAAAACAAAACAAGCAAACAAAAAAAGAACTTACCCCACTCCCCACTCCAACCCACTTCCCAGCAACCCACTTCCGGGTGCCAGACGTGTCCACACACAACCAGCCCGGTTCTTTCACTCCTTCCAAAGTGAGCCAGGTGATTTGTGCCTCTCTTCAGAGCAGTACCTTCTGTGGGGACACAGGGGTCTCTATCTTGTCACAAGAGGTGACCTCCAGGGACCAGAAATCATAAGTAAAATCATCCAAGTCTAGTCTGTAGGTTCAGTTTGGGTCTATCCTGGACTGACTGGCTACAGGCAGTAACAGGGCCTTTCTCCTCCCTGGCCCCTCACTCAAACCCTTTTAAAAGTGTCGGGGAAGTAACAAAAAAATAAAAAAATAAATAAAAAGAAAAAAGTGTACTGCAGCTGGCGCAGTGGGTTAAGAATCTGACCGTAGCTGCTTGGGTCGCTGCGAAGCTGCAGGTTTGATCCTTAGCCCAGTATTAAAGGATTAAAGAATCCTTTAGATGATCCAGCGTGAAAGAATTAAAAGATCCAGCATTGCCGCAGCTGCAACATAAGTTTGAGGCTCGGATTCAATCCCTCCCTGGCCCTGGGAACTTCCATAAGAAACCATTTAAAAAAAAAAAAAAAAAAAGTTCCATCATGGCGCAGCGGAAATGAAGCCAACTACAAACCATGAAGTTTTGAGTTCGATCCCTGGCCTCTCTCAGTGGATTGAGGACCCGGCGTTGCCAAGAACTACAGCGTAGGCTGGCGACTACATTCCGATGAGACCCCTAGCCTGCGAACCTCCATATGCCATGGGTGCAGCCCTAAGGAGACCAAAAAAAAAAAAAAAAGTGTCCTGTAGCTAAGGCACCAACCCCCAGAACAGGCAGAGTAACTTGGAGGCTAACATGGCCAGGAAGGCCACGTAAACCAGGGGGAGAGGGCTAGCCTCCCATTCCTCACTGGTCTACTCTAGAGAAGCCAGGGTGTCCCCCAGGCAGAGGAGCCTGGGCCTGGTAATTGCCCCCCCCAAAGGAGGCCCTCCATGCCAGCATCTCCCAAGCACTCAGCTCACACTGGACCCCAAAAATGGATAGAAATGGCCAAGGTGCCAAGATTCAGCACCCTTTATTTCCCATGGGAACCCAACAATGGGGGAGGGGGGCTCCCTGATCCCTAGAGGGAGCCCTACATCAAGAGGGGAGATCTTGTTGCCCTTCTTCCTCCTTGACCTTGTCCTGGAGGTCACCCTCCTTCACACGACAGCTCTAGGTTTTTATCTGCCCCTTCTTTCTCTGTTCAGCTGTTAGAAACTACCCGGAGAAGTTTCTCAATCGATGTAGTCCATTCCTGCTATTATCTTAAAGCACATCCAGGCTTGAGGGTAGTGTCCTGGATTTCTGTATCATTGCTGGTCCCACAGTAGGTCTACAAGTCTGGGCAGGCTGTCCAAGGAGCCCAGCGCGGGTGATTCCACCAGAATGGCCCTCTCTGAGCTACAACCCCCTTTGCTCTCCTTGGCTCCATTGAGCCTTCTTTGCTATTAACCAGCAGCTGGCACCTTAGGTGGCTGCCTAAAGGCTCTCTGAAGCCCAGATTGGTCCTCCTGGCCTCGAACACAAGCCCACTGTGCTGTGCAGGCCAACCCAGCCACATGCAGAGAGAGACAGACACTCATGTGCACGTGCCCAGTTTCTTTCAGGCTATTCATATTCCCCACCCCCACTCCACCCCAGTGGTTTAAGAATAAAAACGCCTCTATTTCCAAATGAAAGTGCTGTTAGCCACCCTGCTTTCAGTGAAGGAGGCTCATGGCAGATTTGACCCACTGGCCCTTTCTGGGCTTCCTCTACCCTTTGTCCCCTAACTCATTCCAGAGTGGAGACCTGAGGGTTCTCCCCACCCTCCTCGATCTTACAGGGCAGGCTGAGTCCTGGGCTGCCCCGGGTCTTGGCAGGGCCATGCACCTTTGCCTCCGGGCTCTCCCATGGTCCCCACACAGGTATGTAAACTTACTCACTGAGTCCAGGGGTAGGAGGGGCAATATAAGGGCAAGAGAGCAGTAGCTACAAACTACTGGGTGTAAGATAAGCTCAAGGATGTATTTTACAAGGGGAATAATGCCAATATTTTGTAATAACTGTAAATGGAAAGTAACCTTTAAAAACTGTACTCTATTAGGAGGAGCTCCCGTTGTGGCTCAGTGGGTTATGAATCCAAGTAGTCTCCATGAGGATGCTGGTTCCACCCCTGGCCTCGCTCAGTGGGTTAAGGATCTGGCATTGCCTTGAGCTGTGGTGTAGGTCACAGATGCAGCTCCGATTCAACCCCTAGCCTGCGAACTTCTATATGCCGCAAGTGTGGCCTTAAAAAAAAAAAGGAAAATAAAAATAAATAGATAATAAAAAATAAAAAAGACTGGGCCAGGTATATCTGGCTCCTCTTTATCAGTCAGTCTAGATATCGTAGTCTTCAATGAAAACTCCTGCATGAATCCTTCACTGCCTGTCACTCCACGGCACCTCTAGAGAGTCTATGTAGAGATTCCAGCAGCTTGGCCTTAGGGGGCCCAGTTCTCTTTCCCCAGAGGCCCGAGGGTGTAGCCATACAGTAGCTGTTTCATCCCAGAGCAGTGTCTTTGGCCCCATTCATCCCCTAGTCCTTCACTATCATCAGGAGAAGCCAAAGGATGACAGGCAGCAGCCTGATGGCCCCAGTCCCCCACGTGAGGAATCCACCGTGCATGGTGCCAGAACACCAGCCCTCCTGAGCATCTGTGACCCGCCCTCCAAGGGTGTTTAGTGGCCTGCAACCATTGGCAACCCCCACCCCCATTACAAATGTCCACTGACCTGCCAGCACCCTTGGGGAGGGGAGGAGACCTCTCCCACCCTAGAGGACCCCCAATAGCCCTTCTGCCTGCCTCTTTGGGCAGCACTGAGCCCACCACCAGCCCGCTCTGCCAGAGAAAGCACGGGTGCTGTCACTTGTGCAGCTGGGCCCATGGGCGGGAAGGTCATTGGGTACCCAGGGTCTCCCTCCTCTTGGCTACAAGTGAGGGGTTGTGCTCTATGTGGCGGGGGTCCACTTTTGAAAAAAAATTTCAGAATGAAAAATCTCAATGAGGAGTTCCCATTGTGGCTTAGCGGTAACGAACCTGACTTGTATCCATGAGGGTAAGAGTTCAAGCCCTGCCTCATTCAGTCCATTAAGGATCCAGCATTGCCAGGAACTGCAGTGTAGGGTGTTAAGTCGCAGATTGGCTCGGATCTGGCATTGCTGTGGCTGTGGCTGTTGCTGGCAGCTGCAGCTCTGATTTGACGCCTAGCCTGGGAACCTCCATATGCTACAGGTGTGGCCCTAAAAAAGGCAAAAAAAAAAAAAAGAAAGAAAGAAAGAAAAAAAAGAAAAAAGAAAAACCTCATTGAGCCTCTGGATGCAGCAGCTGTTTAAGCAAGCTTGCAGCACCCAGAGGCCTGTGGGGTCCCTACTCAGACCCACACAGTGAGGAAACAGCCACCAAGGACCGGGAACAGCCAACTGGGAATCTCTCAGACACAGGCGGCACTGCTTGCCAGCTAAGTGAGCTGGGCTTGGTTCCCGAGGTTCAAGCCCGGGCCACAACCAGTGGACAGAGTTTACAGGCTCCCTGATCCCAAATACAGGGCTTCACTTTAGGCCGCAGAGTTGTCCACCTCTCCCCAGGGGATGGCCACACCGTACTGAACGATAAATGACCTCCTTTATCCGGTGCTGGGAGTCTCCGATTACAGGAACCCCATTTATGACCACTGCCTCCCAGCAGGCTCAGCATCATGGAATTTGCTGTCTACTCCACGCTGCTTACCAGCCCCAGCCATGGGGCTAAACAAGCCCAGCAGGGGCCAGAGCAAAACAGCCACAGTCCCACTTGCCCTGTAAGGAGAGAGAGCAAAGAGGAGGTGGTGCCCCTTTGCTGGAGCCCAGGCCTATGTGCTTTCACTCTCTCCAGTTTGGAGGGGTGGGGGGGGGTGGGCAACATAGTGCCTGTTTGCCACCTTCCCGAGGGCGTCCGCACCTAGTGGCCCTGGCTCCAGCCTTTCGTTCAGGGCTTCCCAAAGCTCACAAGCCCATCCGTGATGTGGAGAGGTTGAGGAGATCGGGAGCCAGAGCTGGGGTGAGAAGTACCACGGGGAGAGGGGTTCCTGGGTCTGAACCCTCCTTCCTAGCTGTCTGCCTGCATGACCGTGGCCATGTTGAGAAGCCTCTCCAAGCTTTCCTTCTCTCATAAGCAAAAGGAAGGTAACTACATCCGTCTGGGAGAGCTGATGAGCCAATCCAATGAGATGCATCACATACACTGCGTAGAGTATCTGCCACATCATAAGTTCTTAATAAATGTTCAGGAAGAGTATCATTTTCCACTGGTGAAATTATGTCCCCTGAACAGCCCTGGAGGCTCCATTTCATGGGATTTAACAAGAAAGCAGAGAGTGACAAGCTAACATGGGCTCTATAGGCTCTGACTTGGGGAACAGAAGAGACGGGCGGCTGTCCCTTGTCTCAGTGGCCTTATGAGGCTGCACAGCCAACGTGGACCAGTTGGGGAGGGGCGTGGACAGGAGTGAGGAAGGGAGCTGTCTGTCCACAAAGCCCTGCTGGTCTGAGAGGCTGAGGGTGGTGACTAACTCTGGACCACAAACCAGCGGTGTGGTTTAAAGAGCCCCTCTTGCCAGCCCAGGGGCCCAGCACGTGGGCCAACAAGGGCCACACCCAGTTTAACCAGCATGGACATACTGGAGGAAGGAAGTGGTGCTTCGGGGAGGGGTAGCGTCTCCTCATCCGACACCGAGACCAGAGAAGGGGATTCAGGTTGCAGAAAAGCAAACATGCAGTGCCCTGTTCTATATGGGGCTTTGCCAAGAGGAAATCTAATCCGACAGCCCAAGAACTCTGCTGTGAAGCCCATCTTGCCCTGCTCCATCAGCCAACTTCCAGCCCCCTGAGATCATGAGACACTCAGCAGGGTGCTGCCAGAACAGGAAGTGACAAGGGCAGCTGATTTCATCAGTGATATGAAACCCACGGTTCACGTTGAGTAATTACACATCAAACAGCCAGGCTCCTCTGGGGGGAAGGGAAGAGTCAGTGGGAGCCTGTAACTTCACCCTAAGTTAATTCTACATTGGCAAAGAGGGTGTTTTGACTTTCGTATCCCTTGCAAATCCATTTTCCCCTCATGATTTCCATCCCAACCTTGTAGAACGTGTCCCATTTTACAGAGGAGAGAACTGAGGCATGGACTGGAGAGGTTACTTGCTTAAGGATCAAGTCAGAGATCCCAGTTTTCTCTGTGAGTCAATGAAAACCTTAATAGTCTGAAAATACACAATGTCATACTTCAGGTGTAAATTTCAAAATCCAGCGAGGAATTCATTTCTGATTGCCAGTTCTCCTAGTTTAAAAGAGGAAATGAGTTTGGACCCGTGTCATAAAAGGAGTTGCCATACTTTATATGTTAGTCAACACAAGCTTCATTTATGAGATGTTAAGTCATCTGCACAAATTAAAACTTGGACACACTTGGACTCATAACTCTTCCTAAGGTTCTTGGAGAGTTAGTAGCCAAGTTGTCACCGAAGAGTATTTTGTCTGGTTCCAGACCGTTGCAGCAGGAGAAAAGAAGGAAGACTTTGATCCACAACAAAAGTTTGGAGCCTGGGGGTGTCTTAAGTGTTTCTGCATTTGATCTGTGAGCACAGCTCGATTTCTGTAAAAAATTATTTCAGGTTTGAAAGATAATATTGATCAAGCAGAGGAGTCTAGTAAGAGCCCCTTCAAATATTTCAAAACCTCTGGCCTGAGGTGGAGGTGAGTGTATCGGAAGATAGCCTATATGTTTCACAGCCGCATAGATTTTGTCACCATGCTAAGGGTCGTTTGAATCTGGGAGATGAGGACATGCTGGAAGCAGGCTGTGGTCCTTAGGCATCAAGAACTTGCCTTTTTATTTGATTCCAATAATAGGTGATTGTGGCCACGTAGTGAGAGGAAATTGATCTCACTCAGCAAAGCTTCCAGAGCAAGTGTAAGAACTATTTTTATAAAACAAACAAACAGGAGTTCCAGCTGGGGCTCAGCAGGTTAACTAGTATCCATGAGGATGTGTGTTCGATCCCTGGCCTCGCTTACTGGGTTAAGGATCTGGCTTTGCCACAAGTTTCAGGGTAGGTCCCCGATGCGGCTCAGATCCTGCATTTTTGTAGCTGTGGTGTAGGCCAGCTGCTGCAGCACCAATTCGACCCCTAGCCTGGGAACCTCGATAGGCTGCTGGTGTGGCCATACAAAGAAAAAAACCTTTTTAAATTTTAAAAGAATAAAAAGCCAACACAGAACAACTACAAAAAAACCCAACCATTTGAAATGTCTCTATGTCTGCGACCTCTGTCCTGCCCCAGCTTCATGTCTCTGCCCCCTCAAAATATTGAGCCACAGTTTGCCATGGAAGCTCAGCAGCCTGGCATCTCATGAGCTTCGTCTTGCCAAGGGACACCATTTCTGTCTGACTCTTGCAGTTTTAAAGATGGGACCTTTCCTGTCTAGGGGTGTGATTTCTAGAAACAGGGCCCTGATCAGTCAGCTGATAGCACACAGGAAGTCACACGGGTTTTGCCATCACTTTGGTCCTTAAATAACATTTAAAGTTTTATTCTCAAAATAAGCATGGGCTTTAGATCAGTGGGCATGACAGGTAACTGGACAACCCCGGCCTGGTCGATATCACTCGTGCTGAGTTAATGAGCCAGGTGCCAAAGGATGCTCAGTAGGCCTGGATTCATGAGGGTCTGGTTACCAACTGCTGCCCTGGGTTCCTGTGATTTCCACAACCCAGGCTTCTCATCTGCAAGGACCAGATGATAATATCCACTGTGGGCTCTTCTCGTGACGATGAAGGCTTCGTGTATGTAAAGTGCCAGCACATAGCAGGGATTAGCAGTCATGATAATAATGCTAACTTTCCTTAAAACAATATCTGACAAGGAAGGATATGGAAGACTGAATAATGGGCCCCCAAAGATGTATACATCGTAATCCTCGGAACCTGAGAATGTGTAAGAAGGACTTTGTAGGAGTTCCCGTTGTGACTCAGCAGAAATGAACCCGACTAGTATCCATGAGGATGCGGGTTCCACCCCTGGCCTCGCTCAGTGGGTTAAGGATCCAGCGTTACAATGAGCTTCAGTGTAGGTCAAAGATGTGGCTTGGATCTGAGCATTGCTGTGGCTGTGGTATAGGCCAGAAGCTGTAGCTCCAATTCGATCCCTAGCCTGGGAGCTTCCATATGCTACAAGTGTGGCCCTAAAAAAGGGGAGGGGGAGGAAAGAAAGTCTTTGCAGATGTGATTAAGTCAAGGACCTTGGGATGGGAGCACCATCCTGGACTCTGCCGTGTGCCCTATGCAAGCGCAAAAGCACCAGGGGATTGTGAGAAGGAGGCAGGGGGAGATTCTGTGACTCAGGAAGCAGAGGTCGGTCGGGATGATGTGAGAAAATGGTCATGAGCCAAGGAATGCAGATGACTTCTAGAAGGTGAAAAAGGTCAGGAGACAGACCACCCCTTGCACTGGCACTCAGAGTCCTCAGAGGGAACTAGCTCTGCTGACACCTTGACTTTCGCCCAGTGAGACTAGTTTTGGATTTCTGACCTCCAGGATTCCCAAAGAATCCGTCTGGGTTGTTTTAAGCCACGGAATTTGTAGGAATTGGTTATAGTAGCCGGCAGAAACTAATATAAAAGTTATAAAACGGATGATCTTCATAAGCTGGCTCTGCAGGCAATTCCCAACAAAATCATCTTTCCCATTTTTCCAAACCGGATTATCACGTATTCGTGACCTACTTATTTCAGTGGGTAGAGTAGGAAGAACAGAGGCCCCAAAGCAGACCCTGGAGCAGTGATGCTCAGACTTTTCTAGGATTCTGAATTATCAGAGTTCTCATTAAAATTAACATTCTGATTCAGGAGGTCGGCGGGGGTGCAGGGGAGGTCTGAGACACTGCTTTCCTAACACATTCCAGACGATGCAGTGCTGCTGGGCTCCAGATCACGCTCAAGGTAGCCAGGCTCTAGAGGACCAAATCAAAGGGAACACATTTTTTTTTTCTTAAAGTGAAATAGAGTTGATTTACAATACTCTGTTAGTTTCAGGTGGATGGTAAAGTGATTCAGTTGTACATTTTTTTCAGATTATTTTCCGTGATAGGTTGTGACAAAATGTTGAATATACTGTTCCCTGCATGATGCCTTTCTTGTTATTTATCTATTTTACATGTAATAGTATGTATCTGCTGATTCCATACTCCTAATTTATTCCCCCTCTTCCCTTTCCCCTTTGATAAGCAGAAATTTGTTTTCTGTCTGTGAGTCTGGTTCTGTTTTGTATAGAGATTCATTTCTATTATTTTTTAGATTCCACATGTGATATCGTATAATATTTATCTTTCACAAAGTATATTTTGTAGGTCCATCCATGTTACTGCAAATGGCAATATTCCATTCTCTTTATGGCTGAGTAATATTCTATTATATACACAATGGGATGTGTGTGTGTGTGTGTGTGTGATCTCTTCTTAAGTCAGTCATCCATTGATGGGCCCTTGTGTTTCTTCCATGTCTTGGCTATTGTAAATAGCACTGCCATGAACATTAGGATGCATGTATGTTTTCAAGTTAGAATTTTCATCTTTTCTGGATATATACCCAGGAGTAGAATTTCTGGATCATATGGTAGTTCTATCTTTAATTTTTTAAGGAAACTGCATACTGTTTTCCATAGTGGCTGCACCAATTTACCTCCCCACCAACAGGGTAGGAGGGCAAAGGAAACACATTTGATTGTCAGACAAGAGACTCCATTCATGAATGTGCCCGCCCTTAACCCCCTCCCCAACTCTGTCCAGTCCTCAGTAAAACCCCTTGGCAGGTGTCCAAGGCCCGCTGAGTGCCCAGGACTGGTCCTGCATCAGTCGCTTCCACTCCCACCAAGTGAATTGTACATATAAACTCAGTTGGATCTGTTCCCAAGCCAGTGTGTCCCAAGGTAATAGAGGATATTATTACCCCTTACTATTATTATTTTTTTTCCTGTCTTTTTGCCATTTCTTGGGCTGCTCCCATGGCATGTGGTAGTTCCCAGGCTAGGGGTCGAATCAGAGCTGTAGCCACTGGCCTACGCCAGAGCCACAGCAACGCGGGATCTGAGCCATGTCTGCAAGCTACACCACAGCTCACGGCATGGCCGGATCCTTAACCCACTGAGCAAGGGCAGGGATCGAACCCGCAACCTCATGGATCCTAGTCGGATTCGTTAACCACTGCGCCATGACGGGAACTCCTTACTATTCTAATTATAGGATGAAGGTATTACCTAAACCAGTCGAATACGAGTGCAAAGAAAAAAAGCAGAGCATCTTCTATAAAAATTAAGTTAATGGCTTTGGAAAGAGAAAATAAATGTGTATCATTATAAAATATGTCAGATCACAGGCGGGTAAGTGCTAGGGAGAATCATAAAAATCTCTATACAAGGAATGCTTTAAAATATGCCTTTAAAATTCCACTCCCATTTTAAAGAAACCAAAACTTTCCCACTCGTGCATTCCTGACAAGATTTAGATGAGCAAAGCCATCGGGATCTGCATCTCCTTTTTCAGTGAAAATGTAAAAGGTGAAGTGATTGTTGCCACTCTCCGTGGTCGTGAGGTTGTGCTTTGACCTTTGGCTTTTCTGACGCAACCCTCCTGTGTTGCCGACAACCCCAGTCAAGCCTCAGCACCACAGACCTGTCAGAAGCTGTGATTCATTCATCTCTGTCTTCTGCAGAGGAAGAACCGAAGCTCAAAATAAAACAGCGAATTGACTCCGTTCTCACGGCAGTACAAGCCTCCCCATCCCAGGCCACCCTCAACAGCCCAGGGTTGTAAATAACAGAATGCTGTGTTCTGACATTTAAAGGGAGAAAAAAAGAATCGCATGCATGGTTCAACTAAGATCGCAGGGTAAATTGAAGTGTCAGCGGTGGCCAAACCACATCAGGTGGAAAAATCATTCAATAAAGTGGAGTATAAATGTCTCTCTGAGATGGCCCTCGCGATCCTGCAGTGGTTTCTCACCAGTGTAAGTGCTACTTCAGGATGACAACATGCGGTTGAGGGTTCGGATAAAACTATGTGTGTATATATATATATACACACACATTTTTTTTTCCAATCCTTTTGTGCTGCACAGTTGAAACTTCCCTTTCACAAGATGATGAAGTTACTTCTGGGAGGGAAGGATGTTGGCCGAGGCTGCAGCATTCCTGTCCATCGTGAAGGATCTGCACTTTAGGGGAAGCCAGAGCGTGGAGGACTTAAGCATAATTTCCATACACGGAAAGGTCCCGCGAGGGTTCTAAGGATGTTCCAGAGCAGACCTCACGACACAGCTCCCCTCCTTCTCTGTGGTCCTCAGCTTTCCTTCTTCTTTTGAAATGGGTACCAGGGACACTGGGTGCCAAGCCTCAAGGAGAGCAAACAAACCGGGCCCTCTGATTCAAGTTGGCAAACTAAGCATATTCCTTTCTTTCTCTACTCTCCCCAAATCCCGTCTATATGACAGGAATGAGGGAAGACTGGAGAGCCCTGGGGAGAATCAGTAGATTGAGGATTTTCCTGACTCTCCGGAAGCCAGTCAATGAGAAGTACCCGGAGGGATAACATTGGCAGAAGGGATGCCAGCTCGAAACATGACAAGAGAAGTCTGCTGCAGAACAGGGGTCCTGGATGCAGGGACCGCAGGTGTGAAAAGGACTGAACAGATGCCTATGGAATAAACAGGGGAGTCGGTTCCTTCTCCCGTCCCCTCATCCCTCTTAGATACAATGAGAAGTCCCTGGGAGGATGGTTCTGGGATGATTAATTTCCGGGCTCTGGGATATCACTGTGCTTCAGATGCTTTCCACCCCTCAGCTCCACCATGCTCACTGTGTCACTTTACCCCACCTCTAATAGTTGTCACAGAAGTTCCATTCTCTCACCTAGAGGTGACAACATATGGTGGAAGGACCGAGGATGGCTCTCATTCTGCCATGTATCTCTCTCTGTTTTTGTTTTGTTTTGTTTTGTTTTGTCTTTTTAGGGCCACACTCGTGGCATATGGAAATTCCCAGGCCAGGGGTCGAATCAGAGCTGTAGCTGCTGGCCTATACCTCAGCCACAGCAACACAGGATCCAAGCCACATCTGTGACCTACACCACAGCTCAGGGCAATGCTGGATCCTCGACCCCCTGAGCGAGATCAGGGATCAAACGTGCCTTCTCATGGATACTAGTTGGGTTCATTGCTACTGAGCCAGGACGAGAATTCCTTCCATGTGTCTTTTAAGAACAAGAACTCTTTCCCCAGGATCCACCCAAACAAAATACCCATCACATCTCAGTGGCCAGTACAGGGTCATGTGTCTGCCCTAAACCCATCACTGGCAAGATGAATGGGGTTTCTGTGGCCTATTTAGAGAAGTGCTTTTCAAAGTTGAGCATGCATCAGAATTGCCTGGAGAAGTTGTTAAAAACGCCCATTGCTGGGCCCCACCCGTAGGTTCTGATTCAGTGAGTCTTGCGTAGGGCCAAGGTCTGGCTTTTCCGTGGAGTTTCCAGGTGGTGTTGATGGAGATCACTGGACTTGAGAAGGCAACCAACAGTGAAAAGGCCCATCCTCTCTCTGTATTTTAAGCAGTTCTAGCCTGACTTCCTGCCTGAGTGCTTCAAGTCAAGCCTTCTAGTGCACATGGCTGGCCCTCCTGCTCAGAGCTTAGTCATCTCTCTCATTCAGGGAAGTTATGATTGTAACCATCAGAGGAACAAAAAGCAGAAATGGTCAAAGTGGCTGGCTCTGGGAAGCGGGTGGGAGAGGATGGGGCAGAAGGAAGTGATGAGATATTTTCTTATGATTATGTGCCCATCTAAACTGATTGGATTTTTCTTTTCAACTGTATTATCACTTTAATATTGTACACACTTTTCTTACTAAAGAACATTTTTAGCCTTCTACCATTTTCCAACCAGCTATTTCCATGTATCAAGATCAAGGCTGTGAATGAAGCTTAATGTAGGTGGCAGTAGCTAGTCATTCAAGGATATCAGTAATTGAGCTAAAATCAAGAGAATGAGGTTGACAAAATATTAACCTATAGCTTACATCAAAATTTGTTTTAGGAAGAGGACTCTTACCCTTTGGGAAGATAATTTGTAAAGAACCCAGGGAAAAAGTTCATCTCTACCTCTCCTTAGCCACCACCATCATGGGCCTCCGTGAAAGGTCAGAATCAAGGCTCAAAAAGCTGAAATGCTCTGTAAGTAAAAGAAGTCATTGACCTCCTCAGGGAATCCAATGGAAAACAGGGGGAGAAGGAGGGAGAAACAGAGGCCATTCAGAGTTCCTGTTGTGGCTCAGCGGAAATGAGTCCAACTAGTATCCATGAGGATGTGGGTTCGATCCTGGCCTCGCTCAGTGGGTTGGGGATCTCGAGTTGCTGTGGTGTAGGTTGCAGACTTGGCTCAGATCCCGCGCTGCTGTGGCTCTGGCACAGACTGGCAGCTGCAGCTCCGATTTGACCCCTAGCCTGGGAATTTCCATATGCCACAGGTGCGGCCCTAAAAAAAAGAAAGAAAGAAAGAAAAAGGTGCCATTTTTTGAGCTGTGACATCTCACCCGGATGTGGATGTACTTTATCACTTCCCCAAGACCCTCTTCTGTTAAGAGTCTTCTACATGCCTGTTGAGTGAGTTTTTGTGGTGGAAACGAAAGAGGTTATGTTTCACACTTGGCTTGGGATGTGCCAGGAGGAAGCAGAAAACCAAAGAAACAGAGGAGACTCAGAGAGCAATATAAGACTGGTCTGCCCTAGGGAAAGACAGTAGAAATCTTGTTTCACTTTCCACAGGCCCAGTTATTTGAGTGTTGAAGGTAATTTCACCTACATCTCAAGGGGCAGGTCAGCCCCCAGTGGACATCCCAGTTAGTCATTTAAGACGTAGAAAAAGCCACAAAGTTCCTATCAGGGAGCAAATATTTCAACCCTGTGAAATCCCCAGGTGACTGAGGGTTTTGATCTCCTAAGAAGAAACTACCATTCACCTATTTCGGAGACATGGTCCTGGAAAAGAGGGTGGTCAAGGAGTGTCCAGGGCCACCTGGGCTGGGAGTTCAAGACAAAAAAACTGAGCACATCTTTCAGACGGGAGAGCTCTGAGAGCCCCTAGGCTGATGTTCCTCTAGGCCGAGATCAGAAAAGCAAGTCGGACTTTTGGCTTTTTTCGCCAGAGGCCCCTCCGAGTGAGTAAGTAAGTAAGCAAGTAAATAAATAAATAAAAGTCCTGTAGCTCTTTTTCGCCTGACTGATGTTATAATCATTATTCCATTCACCATCTGAAGCACAGGGACTCTGAATCAAATAATACTTATGTTCCATCCGGTACTGGTCGTCATTCCCCATGAACACCTAGGAGATAATCTGAAGTTCTGCCCCTAGTACAAAATTGGTGTCATTATTCCATTTGCTCAAGAACTTAATGGAGTCTATTCATTAATACATGCCTTTGACAATTCAAGCTTGTATTTTTTTCCTCTTTAGTATTTTTCCATGTCTCTTCACAATGGCAAGGCAAGATTGAGTTTTGTTTTGTTTTTTTCCTTTTCTATGGCTGATTCTCCTTTTCATTTATCTATTATCTATTTGACTCATTAGCAGACCTAGCATAAAATCAACTTCATGCTCTCTGTCCTGAGTCATTAGCTGTCCGTTTTTATGGATCACACGGAAGAGCTTGTCATCAGACCCTTCAATAAGGCATCTCTCAAAAAGAATAAATAACACTATTACTTTAAGGAAAGTCATTCTTCAACTTATTAGAAAAAAAATCTGAAGAGAAATGTATTGGCCATTTTATCCTGTAATTCAGTTTGATTCTGCTTTCTTTGTCTCTACTCAGAAGAGGATCGTCAAGCAGAATGGACATTTATGTCCACACTGGCACACAGTGTTTCGTTTGTCCTCCCATCACTCAAGGACAAGGACCACATGGCTGGCTCAGGAAGGCAAAGTGGGACGGAAATACCAGGCACCGTTGCTCGCCAAATTCTGGGCTATCAGGATATTGGTTTTATCTGTTCTAAATTATAACCTGGCAGAGACACGTTAGTATTTCTTCATCTGTAGCCATGGACATATTTGGCAAGAAGAAACCTTGTTTCTTAGCTCCCTCTGCTGGCCTTTCAAAAGGACAAATACCATGTGATATCACTTATATCTGGAATCTAATATATGGCACAAATGAAGCTTTCCACAGAAACTCATGGACTTGGAGAACAGACTTGTGGTTGCCAAGAGGGTGGGGGAAGGAATGGGAGTTTGGGGTTAATAGATGCAAACTACTGTATTTGGAGTGGATAAGCAATGAGATCCTGCTGTATAGTACAGGAAACTGTATCTAGTCACTTGTGATGGAATTTGATGGAGGAAAATGTGAGAAAAATAATATGTATACGTGTGTGTGTGTGTATGACTGGGTCACTTTTCTATACAGTAGACATTGACAGAACACTGTAAATCAACTATAATAGAAAAAATAAAATCTTCAAAAATTAAATAAATAAAATAAAAGTAAAATCATGGCAAAAAAAAAAAAATGTTTTGTCCCCTTATCCCCAGGTCCTGTGCTTTGTATCTACAGAGAGCCATCTTCTTGCCAAACATAAGCTGAAAGGGAAGTTAGAGCCACATCAACTGGGAAAATTTTCTCAAGGAGCCCAGTGCTCCAAAAGATGAAAACAGAAGTGGGGACTTCCCAATGGTAAGTCCAAACTAAAATGCAGATTCTCCAAACACACCTCCCCCTACATGACAGAGATGGGCTCTGTCATGTTTACTCTGAGAAAGAATCCCAGGTGATTCTGCTGGACCTCCTGATTAGGAATCACAGTCTTTAAAAGTTCTCTTTTATGTTTAATGCATATTCTTGTTGCTATGATTCAAATTTCTATCTCTTTTACAGGCTTAGTGGTAGGGGGTAAGGGAGGAAAATTATTAGACTAAATATGCTTGGTTATTAAAATGGCACCTATAACCCTGCTTCTTCAGGCTAAAAATCCCAATTACATTATCCTTTCTTCACACTTCCTCTCCTCCAGAAAGATTGTCCGGAACCCATAATAACAATCCAGAGAGGCATTCAGCACTGGGTGCCCCCAGGTCTCTGAAGCCTTGCTACTTTCTTGTCTTTGGTTTTCTCCTTTCTTCTTAAGGATTTGGTTAGTGTCATGCATTCCTTCTGAAGCTGTTGAGCAGCCACCCAATGACAGAAGGATCACAGCTCCCAACCTGCACAGGCTGTTCATTATTCATGATGATGAGGAAGATAGGGTGTGATTTTTTTTTTTTGTCTTTTTGCCTTTTTTCGAGGGCCGCTTCCCACAGCATATGGAGGTTCCCAGGCTAGGGGTCAAATCGGAGCTGTAGCCACCGGCCTACGCCAGAGCCACAGCAACGCGGGATCCGAGCCGCGTCTGCGACCTACACCACAGCTCACGGCAATGCCGGATCCTTAACCCACTGAGCAGGGGCAGGGACGGAACCCGCAACCTCATGGTTCCTAGTTGGATTTGTTAACCACTGCCCCACGATGGGAACTCTGATGGGGTATGATGTTGAATGATGCCCACAGCATACTGAGCCACAGTCCTGAGGTCCAGACATCAAACCTACTCCCGGCAAAAGAAGAGGTCTTAGCCCATCAGCTTAGTGACGAATAGACTGCCTCTCACTGACCAGGGTGTGATTTACATTCAAATTCTATTTACCTCGGTCAGGGCTGCCATGACCAAAAAATGGCTTTGAGGCTCTAGGTATGTCCATGACCTTCACTAGATCCCTTGTAAAATGTGTGGTCTTGGTTATTTCCTCCCAAGGGAAATGACTCTAAATTTGTCCAAGTAAACATGGGCTAGTCAAAGCACACACTAGACAAGAGAACAAAACATGTCAGAATTTAGTCTATCTAGGAAAATATTACAAACACATAATGTAAAAAGCAGTCAGAACTGAAGAATAACATAACTGAAATGGAAATTGCACCAGAAGGAACTAACAGCTGATTAGGTGATATAAGAGAAGGCATAAGTTATCAGGAAAGTAGAATAAAGGAAATTAATCAAAAGCACAAAAAGAAAAACCAAAATGAAAACAGCTCAAGGGGCTTCTAGGTCAGCATCAAGCATACCAACATTTGTATTATAGGGGTCCCAGAATGAGAAGAGAGAGAGAAGTGTGTCAAATACAGATCTGATGAAATTATGGCTAAAACCTCCTGAATCTGAAGAAGAAAACAGATATCCAGGTACCAGGAGCAGAGAGGATCCCAAGCAAGATGAAACAGACCCACATCAAGATGTCACCTAATTAAAATGGCAATAATGAAAGATTAAGAGGGAATTCTGAAGGCAGCAAGAAAAAAACAAAGAGTCATATATAAGAGAACCCCCATAAGGCCATCAGCTGATTTTTCTGCCAGAAGGAGTGGCATGATATATGTATATTTTATGTGCTGAAAGGGAAATCCTACAACTTAGGATACTCTACCCAGGAAGATTATCCTTCAGAATCCAGGGAGAGGGAAAGACCTTTTCAGAGCAGCAACAATTACTACAGTTCATCCATGCTAATCCAACCTTAAAAGAAATATTAAAGGGTCTTTCTCTAAGAGGAAAAGAAAAGGCTACAGCAAGAAGTTACGTATCAATAGGAAAGGAAAAATCCCAAACATATAGTAAAGGCTGAAGATCAAGAACTTACATAAGCAGGTACAAACATTAAAAGACAAAACATTTTCGTATCCCCTGTAACTCTAATAAACAGTAAAGGGATACATATGAAGATGTAAAATATGACATCAAAACCACACAATGTGGGAAGTGTAGTAAAAAGGTAGATCTCTTAGAATATGTTTGAACTTAAAAGACGACCAGTTTAAAACAAGTACATGTAGTTATAGATTCATAGATCTATACCATGGATGAATCCCATGGTAGCCACAAATCAGAAACCTACAACAGACACACAAAAACGAAAGAGAAAAGGAACACAAGCATACCACTAAAGAGAATCAGCAAACCACAAATGAAGAAACCAAAAAAGGAAAAGAACAGGAAAGAACTATAAAAACAAGGAGAAAACAAGCAACAAAGCGGCAGGGGAAAGTACCTAGTTAGTCAGCAATGCTAGAATTTCCAGAATTTGCCTTTTGGAAAGAGGAGGGTCAAAGGGAGGCTCTGAGGTTAGGAAGTGTTTGTGCATCATTTGGTTTGTCTTTTGTTTTTTGTTTTTGTTTGTTTTTTGTTTGCTTTTTAGGGCCGCACCTGTAGCATATGGAATTTCCCAGGCTAGAGGTCAAATTGGAGCTACAGCTGCTGCCTACACCACAGCTCAGGGCAATGCCAGATCCTTAACCCACTGAGCGAGGCCAGGGATGGAATCCACATCTTTGTGGATACTAATCAGATTCATTTCCACTGAGCCATGTTGGGAACTCCCATGCATTATTTGATTTCACGCATATTGTGCAAGGAAGTTAGGGTCTCTAGGAACGGATCAAGATTTTTGTTCTGTTTGGTTTGATAGAGAGGAAACCTCTCACCCACTACTTTTATATCTGATAAGGGGCTTTACTGAAAAACAAACCCAAAAACAAGTCAGAGTGGGATTTTCTGAGCCTGGCACTGACCATCTTCAAAACAGCCCATCTTCAAAGCAGCTATAAGCAGACACTTTCTTTTCTTTTCTAAATTAAAGCATAGTTGATTTACCATGTTCTGTCCATTTCTGAGCAGACTCTTTCTGACAGAAGTGGCCACAGGGATGGAAACTTTAACCCGGAGCATGGAAATCCTTGGAAACCTGAGGAGTAATGTGAAATCACTGAGCAAGGGGGCCCAGAGACCTTGCGTGGCCTGAGTCTCCTCCACACCGATGACCCAGGGAAAGGGCTGCCTCCCTGATCATTTGCTCTTTGCCCCTCAAATCTAAGTAGGATGTTTATGCAACTGCCCAGAATGGTCACTCCTACCCAGACAAGGATCTTCCAGGTCCGGTCTCTGTGAGAGACAAGGGTGAGACCCTCCTGCTCTGGCTCTAACTGGCAGCGTCAGGCTCGCCAATTTCCCTCTGCTGGTTAAAGCCTCAGGACTCACAGACCTGGTGCGGAGAGACGGTCTTGGTCAGCAGCACCTTTCTGGAAAGGTTTGTTCTCAGCTGAGCACCTGCACAGGTTGATCAGAGGCCTTCCCCAAACCCAGTGACATTGCAGAACTGGCTTCTCTCCCCCAAATGCTCTACCCCTGGACGGGGCGGGGCGGGGGGGTGTTCTCCGTGCAGTAACAAACCTTTTCCTGAACAGTGGAGCCCAGGCCAGGTATGCTGGCAACAACACCATCTAAGGATGAGAGGCATGAACAATGGAGCTGCGTCTGGTCATAACATGTTGGGGTCGTGTGTGTTGAGAGGCTCGTCCAAAGGGCCTTTCAACATGAGACGTGATGATGTCAATTCCAGACTGGTTCCGCTCCTATAACATTCCGAAAACGATCGGATCTCTGCCTTATTCAGATTTTAAACCCAAAGTGCAAATGAACACATTAACACAGATTGGTTAATAGTCGTATGGCCTTCAGACACCTTGGAAGCGAAAGAGACGCTGCATTGTGCTTCACAATAACACTGCCCCAGTACTAGGAGCTAACAGATGTTGAATACATCCTGTGTGTCAGGCGCACAGTAGGTGACTTCATCTAGTCTGTGGCCCACTCCTGCCCATCACTCCCTTCTTCGGCTCCCACTGTGACTCTTAATACTGAGGATGGGTTCGGACCCCCAGGGAATGGACCTAGCACAGAAAGCACAAAATAACCACAGGCTTTGGCCCAGGCCAGTTGAGAATACATGTCTTTATTATGAGAGGTAATGCAAAGGAGCACAGTTTAAATGAAGCTTGACGAAATTCCTCAATGGGAAAGCAAAGCCAGAAGAAGTCCAAAGAAGCCTTGCAGCAAGAAGCAGGTTAAGCCACGGGTGGTAATGCCATCTCATTTCCTGCCAGAACTTTTTCATCACCGCACACCACTTCTCTGGTTTTCTGCTCTATCAGTAAAATGAGAGCCTCATGACAATAAAGCCCACAGCCCAGAGCTGATGATGAAATTCAATATTGAAAACCAGCTTCAACAGAACTAAGCTCTCACTGCAGGGAGGGTGAGGAAGGTTGCTTAACCGCTCTGGTTGCTGTTCCTCTCCTGCAAAAAGAGATGCTAACTTCATTTTCTCTCAGTCCCTTAGGATCCAGCCCCCTTCTCATCACCCTGACCTAAATGTACACAGGAGACGATGGTTAGTGGCAGGGAGACGGAATATGTATAGTTTGGCTTCTGAGGAACATGGTTTCTGGAAAGTTCTATAATTAACCTACTCTCCCCAGACTGGACACTCTGTCCCTCCAATCCACTCTAGCCCCATGACAATAAGTCATTCCCAGGATGTCTCTTCTTCCCTACTTGCAGCAAAGGAAAGAACAGTAAGCCAAGGCTTGCAAAACCAGATTCTTATCCCAAAACTCAGCTAGCTGTGTGATCTTTGTCTAAGTGCTGAACCTCCCAGAAGGGTTTCCTCAATTGGAAAACAAGGGAATTGGGCCAGGCGGTCTCTATGATCCCTTCCAACTCTGAAACTTGAAGTAATAATACAAGCACATGGAAGAAAGGAATTTTTCATGACCTAAAGTTCTCAAGCTTTGAATTTAGCAGTGATGCAGAATGCAAACCAAATGGCCCCTTGGAAGGAAATGACTTCCTAGAAGTGTTATTGGTAAGCACTTAATTTTCACTCCAGACTTAGGTTTAATACAAGGATTACCTAGCCCTTATTTAGAAAGTGATGCCAATTTCAGCTACAGTTACAATGTTGATTTGAATCTAAAATTTCACAGAAAATACATTTGTTCTAATTACTGATGACTGTTCTGCCTGGTAGTTAAGAGATAAGAATATGTGGTCTTTTCTCCAACAGCCCAACATTTATTTAAAATTAATTAGCAGAAAACAATAGCTCAATAAATATCTTTGAATAAATGAATAACACTAACTGGTGCCATTTTCCAACCAGCTCGTTGCCTGCCATTGTGTGGGTTCCACATGAAAGTGACCAAACCCATAGTTATTATGCCTCATTTGAGTCTGGAAACTGTACTGGATTCTGGAGATTGAGAAGTGAAGAGAGATCACAATCTGGTTTGAAAAGGGAGAAAGTAGAGTAAATGGTGAAAGGTAATGAAATCATCATCAGCTTTAATTTAAACTACCACCCTACCATCATCAAAAAGTCTACAAATGACAAAAGCTAGAGAGGGTGTGGGGAAAAGGGAATCCTCCTATACTATTGGTGGGAATATAAATTGCTGCAGCTACTATGGAGAACGGTAATGAGGTTCCTTTAAAAACTGAAAATAAAGTTACCACATATGACTAGCAATCCCACTCTTGGGCATATATCCAGAGAAAACTCTGGATTTGAAAAGATACATGCACACAAATGTTCAGACCAGCACTATTTATAATAGCCAAGACATGGAAGCAACTAAATGCCCATCAACAAATGAATGGATAAAGTGGATGTGGTATATATGTACGATGGAATATTACTCAGCCATAAAAAAGAATGAAATGCTATTTGTAGCAACATAGATGGACCTAGAAATTATCATACAAAGTGAAGTAAAACAGATAAAGAAAAATATCATATGTCATTTATGATATAACAGTATAAATATATATATATATATTATCAGTATAAAAAATGATACAACTTTTGTGAACTTATTTACAAAATAGAAACAGACCCACCAACAGAGAAAACAAACTCAAGGTTACTGAAGGGGAAGATAGGGGAAGGATAAATTAGGAGTTTAGGATTAGCAGAAACAAACCACTAAATATTAAATAGATAAAAAAAACAAGAAGCTACTGTGTAGCACAGAAAACTATTTTTAATATCTTGTAAAAACTATAATGGAAAAGAAAAAAAAAATCCTTAGTCCTGGGTTCAATAGGGTCAGGAACCTCCTCCTGACCCTATAGGAGAAGAAAGCTATGGGTGGTGGGGGATGCTGTTTATTGCTCCTTCTCAGGGGATCTGGGGAAGCTAGAGTAATGTGAGTATCTTATTACCTCTACTGCTTTCATGGGCAATTTCTCCAATATCACACCACTCCCTATCAGTTTGCAAATAAGTTCAAACTTTTTCCACACATAAAAAAAAAAAAAATTGCTGCTATAGATTCGGTTATATGGTTATGTTTTAATGGAAATTTCACATTTTTCTAGCAAATCCCAGAGTAACTAAAGCATCTTTCCTGTGTGTGCGGTGGGGTAGGGGCAGAGCACCATGCATAGCCATATGCCTAGACATGCCTGATGGCCCAGAATGGGACCTTGGTTGTACAAATTTAGGGGAATTATTTCCATGGGAAACCATACAGAGGCGAACCAAAGAAGTCAGCATTTTGTGGAAGGGGCTATATCATTTTAAATTCCCATTAGCAATGTATGAGGGTTCAGCCTCTCCGCAATTCTTGCTGTGTATATTGACTGAAAATAAATGCACAACCTATAAAAGTTGAAAATTATGTTTTATTTGGCAGACTTGCTGAGGACTTAAGCTTGGGATACAGCCTTTCAGATAGCTCTAAGGGATTGTTCCAAAGAGGAAGGGGGGAAGCCAGGGTATATAGGAGTTTTTGCAAAACAAAAACAGACCAAAAAACAGGCTGTCCTAGACTGGAGGAGCAAGGAAGTTCATCTCTCTCCGATGCTGAGAATTGGGGGAGCGGCAGGCAAGCCCCTTCAACACGCAGGCGGTCTGGAGCCCCCTTGTGGAGGAACACAGTCTACAGACTCGGCAACACTTAACACAGCACTTAATACAGCAGAGCCAGATGCTCCGCTGAAGGGATGAGCAAAAACCAAGAAGAAATATGTGGGACCTGACCTTCTTTGGGAAGCCTCAGTAATACTTAGAAAGAGGATCACGCATCAGGACTTCCTGCTACATTATGGACAGGTGACAATGTAATGACAATAACATTAAGCAAATGCCATGACACCGCACTCTCATCATTGGGAGAAGGGTGTACCTATCTGGTTTTGTGCTCAATTGCCATGGATACACTGACTGACCCCTGAGGACATTTTATCTGAAGACCCGACCTCCCTCTAGGGGTCCAAAACTCTTCTACATGTCTGGAGGTGCACCAAGAAGGGGGTATGGTTTGTTTTACAAACTGCCATTTTAAGAGTCTATGGACATTTTTTTTTTTCTTGGTGGAATCCCAAAATAATCACGCTAAAATGGAAATACCCATTCTGATTCAAGGATTCTATAAATTCCTATGTATGTTCAGATGAAGATGACCTTCTTTGTCCCATATTCTTTCAGTGCTATTCAAAAAACAAAATGAACTCGTTAGGTTGTGTATTATTTATTGATGCTCAAACTGTTCTTCCTTGAAGTTCACAGAAGACTTTGGGTGGCCCACTTCTAAATAAAAAGATCAGAGTTAGAGACATACATTTTAATGCCTCAGGTTGAGAACTGTTCTAACCCTGGTTTCTTCAAGCTTACAACAAAGACAACAAAATCTATTAATTTTAGCTTTCTGGTATTAATACTTCAGGAAGCCCAGTTTTGAAACAGAACCATGGATGCTCAATTCTCTACTATCCACAGCTCAGAGAGGCCATCTTGGTGGCCAATTTGTGATTTCTTCTACTTAGCAGTCTGTGGAAGCTGACAGCTCCGTTAGACAGTGGATCCACCTGCCCTATCTGTTGTCTTTTAGCTGTAGAGACAAGGACAAAAATTCATAAACGTTGTGTGCTTAGATGGAATTCTCATGCAGCTAAAAGGTGGAGTCCTCGTGTTCAAACACTCCTCTCTATGTAGGTAGTTGCAGAGGGGATAAAGGAAAGATCACGCGGGGGATTTCCATCTCAGTATGATTCAGAGGCATCCCTTCCAAGCCTTCGCCTTGTTGCTTTAAATACAAAGGTGGAAGAGACCCCGTAAGTTTACAAAATAATGCATTCTAGTGACTTCATACTCTGAAACCAAACCAGCCTGGTTTGGAACCTTAGGCTGACCATAAGACAAGTGACCTTCAGGAACACTATTGCCTGCCGTCTTATAGGGTTATAAGGATTAAATCAAACAATGCTTGTAAGTGCTGAATAGAGTTACAGAGATACTCAATTAACTAGAATTACTAGTACATCATATTATTATTATTATTACTACTACTACTGTGTTTCATATCACAGTAGCTGAAAAGAACATTTAAGCAATTCTTACCCTTAAAAAGAAAAACTAGCCTATGATAAAAAAAAAATGGTGGGGGGGAATTGAATGAAACTGGGGATAACCAATTTAGGGCAGATTATCACTGATGAATCTGTGAAGTGAAGGCTCAGTAGCTCTCCCTGAGTTGAGGGAACAATCCAGATTCCAAAGGCAGGATGTGCACCTGTCTGTCTAGCAAGCGTGAACCCCAGGATAGGACTTCAAATTTTTAAAAAAGACCCAGCCCACCAAATAGTCCTCTCCTTCCACCCTCAGCAAAGCAGAAGGTGGAGCACAAACTATCCAGTTAAAGCTCAAATGGGGGAAACTGAGAGGGAAGAGAATCAAGGGGAATCCACTGGTTCTGTGTCTGGGCAGCAGCGTGGTTCTGCCCAAGGTGAGTAAAATGAAAAGAAACAACAATGCACATTTGCGCAAAAAAGAAAGGACATAAGAGGGAAAAGGAGAAGAAAAAGAGAGAAAGAGACCCTGCAAAAGAAATAGGAATAGTCTGCTCTAGGAGAAACAAATAGAGTGGGAAACAAATAAAACAAATGTTGGAAATCTTAAATATATAGAGCATATCGAAACCCTGAGCCAAGGAATGCATTTGTCAAACAGGATAAGATAAAAAGATGTATTTCAGGGAGTTCCCATTGTGGCGCAGCAGTAACAAATCGGATTAGTATCCATGAGGTTGCGGGTTTGGTCCCTGGCTCCGTTCAGTGGGTTAAGGATCTGGCGTTGCCATGAACTGTGGTGTAGGTTGCCGACGAGGCTCAGATCCTGCTTTGCTGTGGCTGTGGTGTAGACCGGCAACTACAGCTCAATTCAACCCCTAGCCTGGGAACTTGGATATGCTGCGGGGTGCAGCCCTAAAGTGCAAAAAGGAAAAAGAAAAAGAAAGAAAAGAAAAGAAAAAGATATATTTCAGAGCTGTAAAGATATACATACTGCCAACCAAGAGTAAAGCTCTAGTCAGAGGATACTCACTCCCTTAACCAGGTACAAGACACCAGAAAGAATAAAAATAAAACAAGTGTATATTTAACTCGAGAAATATGAAAAGGAACAAAATGAATGTGAGGAAAGCAGAAACAATTAACACAAGAACAAGAAGTAACATGCAAGAAGAGAGCAAAGCAGTGGACTTGGTAAGGAAATCTGCCTTGGGCTTCCTGGCAACAAAATGCTCTGTCTCTTTAAGACCAATCATTAAGGGACAAGAGCTGGAACTGTGCCCTATTCATTTGGGTAACATCACAGCCTGAGACAATAAGTGTTTGTAAAATAATTGTGTGGAGTCCTGGATCTCCAGTTATAAAGAGAGAGACCACCTCTGGCTTCTCCAGCGAATCTTTGCCACATGGATGAGGGCTGGGGCCACTGAGAGGGCACAGGGCAGAGTGAAGGAACCACAGTGCCTACGGAGGTGTCTTGACAAGAAAAGTATCCAAAAGGTGTTCCCTAGTAGCCTAGCAGTTAAGGATCTGGCATCGTCACTATTTTGGTTCGGGTTCGATCCCTGGTCCAGGAACTTCTTTCTGCCAAGGACACAGCCTAAAAGAAAATCAAAGTGCCCAGTAAAGACCTACTGATTTAATTCCATTTACATGTGTATGCCTCTTCCTTCCTGCCATCTCCGATTCTACCCATGCCCACTCCAGGGGGTGCCTGCCTTGACCTCCCCCTCAGGCCAGGTTCCTAACCAGCTCAGGGGCCATGAACATGGAGGGGCGGGGGACAGTGTGTTGTTATGCTCACTAACCTGTAACTAAACTTTAGCATTTCCCACTCTTGTGACGTCTATTCTAGTATTTGTCCCTGAAAGTGTCCCCCAGAGAAATGACAGATAGTTTATAATATACTGCAGTTTGGGAAGAGATCAGAAAATGTCATTGACAGTCATCACGCCTTCAACTGCTATGGTCGTTATTAGCCCTGATATTAATCGTACAATTTAAGGCCTTAATAAAGATTTCACAAAAAGAAATTAAATATAAATATTTTAGGAGTTCCCACCGTGGCACAGTGGTTAACGAAGCAGACTAGGAACCATGAGGTTGCAGGTTCGGTCCCTGGCCTTGCTCAGTGGTTTAAGGATCCAGCGTTGTCGTGCAGGTTGCAGATGCAGCTCGGATCTGACGTTGCTGTGGCTCTGGCGTAGGCTTGGCAGCTACAGCTCCAATTAGACCCCTAGCCTGGGAACCTCCATATGCTGCAGGAAGCAGCCCTAGAAAAGGCAACAAGACAAAAAATAAATAAATAAATAAATAAAATAAATATAAATATTTTACAATTATACTCTAAACTTTTAAAATATGTTGATAAGTAAATATCAATATAATGGATTTCTTTGGCATCCCTATTTATTTTTAATTAAAAAAAATTTTTTTTGTCTTTTTAGGACCACGCCCATGGCCTATGGAGTTTCCCAGGCTAGGGATCAAATTAGAGCTGTAGCCACTGGCCTACACCACAGCCACAGCCATGTGGGATCCGAGCTGCATCTGCAACCTACACCACAGCTCATGGTAATGCCGGATACTTAACCCACTGAGCGAAGCCAGAGATTGAACCATCATCCTCATGAATGCTAGTCAGATTCATTTCCACTGAGCCACAACAGGAACTCTCCCTATGTATTTTATTTAATAAATTTGGAAACATTATTTCAAGAGGGGGCTATGAATCTCTCCAGATGCAAAAATCCCTGAGGACACTCTGGGGACTCTGCATCAGGATTGGCTGTTAGTGGTTAAAAAGAAACTTCTCCCAGAAGGGAAAATAAAAGTGGGGCTTGTGCCACTCTCAGGTTTTAAGAAAATCAAATTAAGAGACGATTTATCCCTTAATGACTGGACTTAGGGAGACAGGAAAGCTCAGGAAAGGCCTAAGAAAATCACTGAGAGGCTAAAGGGCTATTGAGCCCTGGAGTGAAACTTCTTAGGTTTAAATCTCAACACATCATTCACTCCTTGTGTGATCCTGAGCAGCTCTCTGAGCTGAGAAGCGATTTCCTCATCCATAAAACCAGCGTCAAACTCACATGCTCCCCTTTACCTCCCCCTCTCCTTACACCCCCCCTACCCCTGCCCCCACCCTGCCTTGGGCCCTGAGGGCTCAGCAGGAAAACTCCTGTGATGTGCTTAGCCCCCTCCCGCACACAGCGGACTCCCTGTGTGTAACCTGTTGGTAATAAAGTCAGCCAAATTTGTTTTCAACCACTTCCTCCTCTGCATCCTTTATTTTTTCCCCTAATGATGAGATTCTTCTCTCACTTCACCCTACAGACCAGCTTCAAAAGGCTGCTTTTGGAGTTCCTGTTGAAGCACAGCAGGTTAAGAACACAACTAGTATCCATGAGGATTCAGATTCCATCCAGGGCCTTGCTCAGGGTGTTAAGGATCCAGTGTTGCCACAAGCTGCTGTGTAACTTGCAGATGCGGCTCAGATCCCACATTGCCGTGGCTATGGCATAGGCTGGCAGTTTGCAGCTATGATTCAAGCCCTGGCCTGGGAACTTCCATGTGCCTTGGGTGTGGTCCTAAAAAAAAAGAAGGCTACTTTCTGTCTCTCCTTTTCTTCCCCTCCTGTCAGAACCCACAACCCACTCTCAGATAAGGCTGCCATAACTTACGTCTCAGCATTTTTCAGTTTTTGGTTATCTCTTCCAAGGACGATGGTCCTATCATTGTGTGAGAAGCCTTTTTTACACCAGCAAAAATCAATTTTGTTTTCCCGGATCAGATAATATTCCTCTTCCCTGGAGCACTTGCCCTCTGCTTCCCTACACCCTACTTGTCCAGTTCAAAAATCTGACCTTGTCCTGGAGTTCCTGTCGTGGCGCAGTGGTTAACGAATCCGACTAGGAACCATGAGGTTGCGGGTTCGATTCCTACCCTTGCTCAGTGGGTTAACGATCCGGCATTGCTGTGAGCTGTGGTGTAGGTTGCAGACGCAGCTCGGATCCCATGTTGCTGTGGCTCTGACTAGGCCAGTAGTACGGCTCCGATTCGACCCCTAGCCTGGGAACCTCCATATGCTGTGGGAGCGGCCCAAAGAAATAGCAAAAAGACAAAACAAAACAAAGCAAAAATCTGACCTTGTCCAAAAAAAAGCCTCCCCACCTCTCCTTGTCACTTCTGATGCCACTGAACTGCAAACACGTAGACCTGCTCTCCACCTGGACATCCTGCAAAGCCTGTCTTCTTTATCTCTCACCTCTGCTTTTCTAGGGCAGGGCAACAGTTCTCATGAGGAGGGGCCTGGTAGATTTTTGTTTATATTCCCAGGGACCCACCCCCCAACGAAACAAGATGAAGAAAGAGCAGCTGTAAACATTTTTAAGGAGTTCTTCCCTAAAACCTCCTGACTGTCATGTCTGTGCTGTGAGTTCCCAGGGGTAGGAGGAGTCGAACTTGGCTTGCAAAGGAACCAGGAATGTCTCTGCTAAACTCTTCAAGGGGGTCTCCAGAGAAGGCCAGGCTGAACAGTCATCTCAAGGATTCTTGGAAAGGATCCTTCTCTTTCTAAGACTGATGCTCCCTGTGCCCATAGACGCTGTGGTAGAAAACCCTCTGGACTGATTTTGGGACCTTTGGGGTCTAACCCTGACTCTTAAAGAGACCAGGTTGGTGACCCTGAACTTCTCTTCCCCGTTCTGGGCTTCAGTTTCATTAACCGTAAAATGAATGTTCGGAATTTGATATTCTTACACTCTAGGAAGGAGAGCTGGACTCGTTTTTTTTGTGGACACATTCCAAAATTGATCATATTTTTCAAGAAATAGGAGGTGTGTTTATAACCTTCTAGCCATCTCAAATTCGTGAGCATTCTTTTCCATCATGAGCATGGAACTTGTCTCATGCTTGAGGGCTTGCTGTCGTGACCGCCATTCTCACAGTGTCTTGGATTTAAGAAATTATCTTTTAAGTGTGTACTCATTGAGCAAAACCTCCAAAAGCTATGTTTCAAACCCATCCTTCTCTTTTACTTAAGAAAATGGCTTGATTTTATGAAATGATGTTTTTATCCTTCTGTATGAGATGATGTGCTTATCTCTTTGTATATTGAAAGCATTAAGAGAACGGAAAAGAAACAGAGAGGCACAAGTGCCATTTTGCGGGGCTGTCCACCAGTTTCTGGAGAAGCTGTCTGCTGTGTCTGTGTGCAGATCACCACTCCATTCAACGAGCTGGCCACTAATCTGAATATGACGTGGTGATGTAGGTTCATCTCCTGGCTTTTTTTCCACATGTAACATCAAGCCTGTTCAAAGGTTTCGTCTCGCTTATAAAACAGGCAGCAAGTAAATCTACTTTAAGTCTTGGCTTTCAGATGCTAAAAAATATTCATGGTTTTACTAAAGCAGACTTATAGGAAGAAAATATAAATCAATTAAATCTCTTTGGGATGGAGAGCCGTTCCTAGGCAAGAAGAGCATGAGTTAACCTGTTTGCACAATTCGTATGATGATAGAATCAGCATCTACTCAGCTTTCACTCCAAAAACCATCCCGCTGTGGCTAGGGAAGGGATGGGGGAGGGCAGAAATTCAGCAGCACTAAGGGCAGTGATTATATACATATCGATTTTTTATTTCACTTGATAACAAGACTCATTCACTGCAAAATCACAAACACACACAATATCTAGAAATATTACAGAAAGGTACACAAGTGAAAATTTGACATTTTAGCCTGAAAATCAGAAAGACGTTTGGTTGCCACATATAAAAAGCTCCTATTTAATACAGTCAACTCTTGTTTAGCATTCCTAATGGAAGAGAGGAATGTAATGACAACATATCGCATCATTTTATTATTTTTTAGTCCCCAAACTAACTTTCCTAATTTTAGAATGCAATGTACGATTTTATGAAAAATCAGAATGGCCTTACAAAGCATGTTGGCTTTAGGCTAGTATTTTAATTAGTTTTTATTCTCTGTGAGTATTCTGATTAAACTGTAGGGGAAGTCTGCTGGATGATGAATAGGTAGAAATAAATAGGTTTTTGAAATGTGTCTTCCAGGGAAATACAGTAACTATTGAAAAAATAAACTCAGAGAGTTCCCACTGTGGTGCAGCAGGTTATGGATCTGGCATCATCTCTGCAGCATCTTGGGTTGCTGCTGAGGCATGGGTTTGATTCCTGGCCCAGGGAACTTCCATATGCCATGGGTGTAACCAAAAACATAGAAAAGTAATATAAACTTGGTTGCCAAAAATAAAGAGTTGACTATATTTGGAGGGGGAAATGTCATTTATGTGTCACTTAAATAGTATTATAAATATGCTGCTCTGGAATTATTTAAGAAGAGGACAAGTTCGCCCTAAAGCTGTCCACCCTTATGAGAATAAAACCAGATTGAGAAACAGGTATCCCATCACCCAGATTCATGCTGGTTAGGAACAGGTATAGGAACAGGCATGGTCAATACTTTCATGATCAAAGATGCTCTGATGTTTTGAAAAAGCCTGAGCTCATCTTCTGACTGGAGACCAATCTATCATTTCCTTTTACAATTCTGTCACCAAATGTCACTCCCTTGTTGTACTAACATGTTATTAGGAACTCAATGCATACACAGCACTTCTAAGAGGAGTAAGGTAGTAATTCACACAATGAATAAAGAAAGGGGGAGATGATGAGTTTTCTAGATACATAAGCTAGGGTGACAAGTCTTTCCTTGTCCAGGGCACCAGCCACAGCTATCATCCCATTTTTTTGACTACTTGCATGGTTGAAAGAGTTTTCCCGTATATTATCTCATTGGCTTTTCACAACCACCTCATTGGTAACCATCACTGGTATCATCTCTGTCCCCTCCAAGAGGCTCTCCCCAGGTCCACACAGGTGATGGAGCCAAAGCTGCATCTGATATTCTGATTCAAAATTCAAAATTCAAAACAAAGGAGGTGGATTAGGAAGAGGGACAAGCCCTCCATCAGCCTGCAGAGTCACTGAATCTCATGGTTGCCTCCACATACATGCACATCCATTTGTATGTTCTTTTCTTTCCTGGGTGCCCAGGGTGAGAGTCAGGACCAGGAGTGAGAAAAGGTTGCAAAAAGAGCCAGGCGCTAGCTCTGCATTCTTGCCCCAGCCCTGCAAATGTTAAGAGTGAACTCAAGCCTAAGAACAGTCCCAACGATGGGCTACATGGGTGTCTGATGAGTACTGAGATGGTCCAGAAAGGTCCTCACCCTACAGACATATGTACCACAGTCTTGGTTGGCTACTCAGGTTCCCTCTGGAAATTCCATTATTCTGGACTATGTCCCAACATTTTTCTTGGATTAATCTCTATTTCTTTTTTAGCCAATTAAACATCATTAGCATGTGTAGATTTCACCAGGGCTTACTCTTTGCACAAAACGGATGTTCAGTGAATGCTGGCCACTGATGATGGTGTCCAGTCACACCAGTTTTAGAAATTTCAAGCTCCTTGGACACAGTGTTGACCTATTTGTCCATTTCCCCTGCTCTGGGCAGCAACCACGAGTTCTTGGTTGATAGTGTGCCCAGAAGCACACTGGTCAGTGCCCCCATAGGTCCTGTTCCGTGTTTAAACGCTGAAGGTCGAAGGGGTTATTTCAGTCTGATGCAGTCCACCTCCTCGGTGGCAGGGACCCCCGTGGTTTTGACATCGAGGTCGGCGCTGGACTTACTCCCGTTATAAGAAGACTTCCAGTGGAGCAGCATGATCTTCTTGAAGTACTTGATTGTGTTGTTCTTGACGCTCACGAAGCACACTGTGTTGATCATGCTGTTGCTCATGGCGATGCACTCGACGACGTAGAAGGCTGTGAGGTAGTGCT